>NC_088882.1:9384489-9709484 GCF_032884065.1 Artemia franciscana
ATTTTTATTAGATTTAAAGCTTAAGTCATAATCAAGAAGGATAAAATCAAGAATACGGCAAGAATTCAGGAATATTCGGGGAAGATGTGACATCATGCTGGAAATTTCTATGGCATCATAGAAATAACAGTTGGCATATCCTGTTATTTTGGAAAAAGCCTGCTTATAACTTAGTTTAACTTATTAATTTTTATAACTTCTCCATTCCTCAGTTTCATACAGACAATTTTCTATTAACACAAAACTAACAGAAGAAAGCTGTGTATTTTTCAGATTGACCTGATGCCCTGCGTTGTTCCAGAGACTCAGCCTTCGACCTTCACAAATTGACTTTCTTTTTTATGTACAGCTCAGCCTTCTGATCTACGAAACTTTTAGCTTACCTTCCTTGTGATATGTGTTTCTTTCTTGTTATTGGTCTTCCAGGTAGTTCTTAATCAAAGCAATAATACCTAAATATGACTATAATAATAATGGTAATGTATAATACTGGGCCAATGAGCTTAGAGGAGATACGTGTACCTATAAACAAATCAATTTGGTGACTAATATTAAAAGTAAAGGCAATTAGGGGAAAATTATAAAGATATTGCCGTTGCGGAGTGTGGGGTACAGATACTCTTACAGACAACATCCACCGTGGCCCTTAGCTTTCGTTAAATATTATACCTTTTTGCATACAGTGTTTTAAAGAACTTGTTCCAAAATTAAGACTTCCATATAAGATTCGTCTTACAGCCTTCCACAATGTGTTTTTAATTTTTGGATGGACATGGGGCGGGGGGGGGGGAGCACAGTAATAATTGCTACTTTGTCTGATGTCTTTTCCATTTTGGCAAGTTCCTTAAAGTTGAAGATGCCCACATTTTTCACATCCACACTAGAAGTATTGGCAAAATTTGGAGAAAAAGTTTAATTTTTAAGAAAATCAAACAGTCTGTTTTAATAGAGAGATTTCTGCGAACTGTAGCCGTAGTTCCAATAACAGGAGTTTTGATAAAAACTTTTGTAAATGAAAACATATCTTTTTTTTCCAGCTTTCATGTCAGAGGCCAGAATCTTATTTTAGTTCTAAACTCTTAAAGTTGTGCTCTTATCTTTCAATTTTGAAACGGTATATTATAGGGGCTGTCAATTATTTGTAATGTCTTTTTTTATTTGATTTTTTATTTGGTTTTTCTAAGAACATGCTATGTTTATTTGCTCATAAAGTATACCGAGTTTTTCATAAGTTATCCACTTTTCCGAATAATACAACTTTATAATTCCGTAATGTTATTTTATCTTTAACGATACTTGTTTTGATACCTTTCAATTTTTTCTTTGCTTTGGTTTCATCGTCACCCTCTTTTCACCCCTATACAGTTCATCCCAGAAACTTTACCCCCCATAGAAAATTGTTCATTTGGAAAATAGCCCCCCTGCTGAAGTACCTACCCCGCTCCCAAAACCTCTGTATTTATCCCAATAGAAAATTCTACATGTAAACCATGGGCAAACTGAATAACTTACAGCCATTTTTTCATAAGCTGTGGGGAATCTTGTGTCCCAAAGGCCGTTTAGCTATGCTGGAAAGGCCGACTCGCTCAAAATTTTGGTCAGCTGACTTTTGGTAAAAATGGGCGTGGGAGAGGGGTCAGTTACCATCCTTACATCTGGTTACAACCTTGAATATAAGGAATCTTAACGTAGTATATTCTGTTTTAATTGCTTGTTTGTTTAAATAGGGGTATTTTTAGGTAATTTATTAAACTGTTTTGTTTTGTTCTTAAAAAAAGATGTTATGAATCGATAAAACAATGTTTAATTCCTGAATGAAGTTTTCTTGGCTTGAAATTCCAATTGAGATATCTTCATGGCCTCATATTTAAAAGCAGATTTATTTTACTAAACGAGAAATAGTGGCACATAATTATGGTGTGTATATATTTTTTATATATGTACACAATTTTCCCTGGTCCGATAATTTTCCCTGAAAATTGGCATAAAACAATTTTCAAGAATACAAAAAAATTAATCTAGATAGGTCAAAACTCTGGTGAAATTCGTCCCCCTTTTCCAAAACGCATTGTGCCTTGGTTGTAGCGACCGCTGCAACCTAGTAAAAATCGGTTCATGACCTATAGCAGCCATAAGTTTAAAAATATCTTTGAAAATTTTCCATAAATTGTTCTGGTAGAAATTAGCTGACTGAAATCAACCGCTAACCTGAAGTTTGATTATAATGAATTATACTAACTTTCAACCTGATGGTTTTTAATAGGTATAACATGAGGAGTGTTCATATCATTACTATTCTTGTTTTCTTGTGTTTATTTTCTGTTGCGAAAAAGTCGATCTAGGCGGGTCAAGAATTTGGGAAATTCGTTCAGAGCCTTAATTTGGAAAAATATTTTCTAATGAATGACGTCACCTTCATGTGCTTTTCTCATCAATCTTTTTCACTTTTTATTATTTACAAATCTACTTATCACATTGAAAAGCGTATTAGTCCTCCTATGTAAAGATGAGGAGTTTGACTCAAACAAAAGTTGAATTTTCATAGGATTATTTTTCCAATAGTCAAAGTTTCCCAAGATCTTCCGAGTTAATGACGTAAAAAATTAATGGAATGGTTATAATAAATTTTGCTCAAATGAGAGTTAGCACTGAATAAGCACATTACAATTTAATTTAATTTTCGAGACTATAGAATAGTTCATCGGCAGAAATGTGCAAAAAGGTTTATGGAATAAACTAAAGAAAAATTAGAGTTCTTAAAAAGTGTCTCTCTTTTCACCGGGTGAAGTTCGGTCTTCATGTTAATCTGTGAAAACAAGAATAGAATATTTCACCCTAATAATTTAACATTAAAACATTTTTCTTCCGAAATTTTTTTGTCCTGATATACTTCCCTTGGCTCCCTCCTAATAGAAACTTAGGCTTACTTGATCGCCCAATAAAAATTGAAAGTTATCGGGTATAAAACTTTAAACCCTTTCAATATGTCCTTAGAGTTTCGGCTGGATCTCTTAAGCTGTTCAGTATATTTCTTCTCCGGAGCTAGCTGGGCACTAGAACGTCATAGAGAGCTGTTTAGTGGCTCATTTTAAAGAAAATTGATACATATAGTCACTTTTATAATTAACAAAAAAATATATTTGAAATGAAATTGATGTTTTATGAAAAAAAATTAGATTTTCAAATACAAGATGATGGTATACTTTAAAAAATGTGTGGGGTGATAACGTAGTTCGTTCTTTACTACTTCCTGCTAACTTACAGTCCCTTGGCTTGAACGAGAAAAATCCATTGGCTTGAAAAACAAGGAAAGGTACTGCAGCCTAGCAAAATCTGCGTGTGAAATATCATATTTCTGCTTTTTTCCACAGCTAGCGGGGTACTGGAACGTCATGGAAAGCTGTGTAAGGGCTAATTTTAAAAGAAATTGCTACATCTAGTGCCTTAGGTAATAAACAAAAAACAAAACTTAAAATAAAATCCATTTTTTGGGAAAAGCTGCATTTTCGTTACCTGCTAGCTTGTCTGCTAAAACAAAGCTTTCCAATAGCAGAAACATGCCTCCAAGAAATTAAAGCTTGGCTGAACGACTTCAGAAAGCCTATCTGACATTGATTACAAAACTCCACTTTAGCTTTCACACTGTAGGCTCTGGGTTGAGGATAAGCAAAATCCGCCCTGTATGCCTCCAATCAAGAATTATACACAACTTTTAAATATAATGTCATTTTTATCAATACTACCAGTGGCGTAAACTTAGTGCAAAAACTACGGATACTAGCCCCTTATCAAACGTCGAAATAAACTGAAATTTAAGGCCTAAAAAAAGGGACTTTAATCCCTACCAATGGCGCTGATCTCCACTCTTGGCCCTTCAGCCAGGAAAGGCAATGGGGGGTTGGGGAACAACCATCCTGTGTTTTCGCACACCCTTCCTGTTTACCTTGCCCAGATTTCTCCAGGTACCCATTTAGAGCTGGGTTGACTCTGGCTGAGCTTACAGAATCACGCCACTGACCCCCGTCCCAACTAAATGTTTGAATACACTAGGATTCGAACCCTCACCCTCTCGGACAGAGGATCCTAAATCCAGCGCACCAGTCTACTCGGCTAGGAGCAAAGTATTGCTCCATGAAAAAAAAAAGAAAAAAAAAAAGAAATCTACTAAATCAAAACTGTAAACCGAAATACTCGATCTTTCCTGAAAAATTTACCATTCAGCATTAACAAGTTCATTTGTTCCGATAATATTTTCTACATGATAATTCCTGAAGTTGAAGTTTCAACTACCTAAGCTAATTCGAAAACGAAAATAACTTCTTTAAGCCAACTATGATCGTAGAACAAAGACTTTTGTTTTTATAGAAATTATACTGTCATAAGTTTATACAATTTAACCATAAACGCAACTTATCACTTGTATCAGCCAAATAAAACGGAAGATATGTCAGGAATTAAGCAAAAACTCTTCTTGGAAGTTCTGGCGTGCCCTGAAAAAAGAGAAAAATTAAAAGAGATTTATTTATCTATTTTATCTATTTGATTTATCTATTCTATTTTTATTCGATTCTGTATTATTCTTTCATTTTTTCTATTCTAAAAAAATCTATTTATCTATTTGAGATATATTAGAGATCTAAATCTATTTTATTAATGAAATACTGAGTCGAATTTGCATGGGGAAATCAAATTATCCTTTCGGGATAGAAGGAAAAGGAGCTGATACACCAACAAACTTTTAAGTCAACGTTTTCCTGAAGGAGTCCTTCGAGCCAAACTTAGAATAAAACCCTATCCCGTCCTACTTCACTTTCCAGCTATTTCTAGGTTTGCTTATCCCTCCTTCGGGGAGGATAGAGTGGGAGAGTAAGGTGCAATTTAATAAGGATAAATTTTCCTGGGAGAGTCCTTCAAACTCGGCTTTGGCCGAAAATATTATCTCCTCCTCAGAAACGTATACGGGGGGGGGGCTCCAGACCTAAGCCCTAGAAAACCCCCATGTAGCAATACCCCTAACCATCCCTTTCTCGAAAAAATCATCCGTATGTACCTTCTCCTATCCGATTTCGGACACCTTTACTGTCATTCATATAATTCAGTCATTAATGCCATAAGAAAGCATTTGCCTCCCTTTTTTTGAAAGGGAGGCTTTCTTTTACTGTTAAAAATAATGACTAGTAATATATTCAAATTACTGAAATTACTATTTCAGCGGCAGTTAGCCGTAACTTCATACAAGTGTGTTAGGCTGAATATATATTACGAAAATCCTGAGGAATGCTAATATCACAGGCTTCTTTGCCGCAACGAAAACGTATATATACATTATTAAATAAAACCATTCTATATACATCAGGATGAGTGGAAAACAGGAAACGACATATTCAGTTCAGTTTTAGTTCTCGTTCAGTGAACATCTAAAAAGCGGACTATATATACGAAATTGTGAAATACATGATCCAGCATTCAATTAGTTTCACTTGTGAAATTGTCCTGCAGAATTTGTCGAGAAGTTAATTATCTTTGGATTTTGCTGAGAAGTTCACTCAGTTGGAAAAAAGGAAATTCTTCAGGGTTCAAAGGGCAGTACTGTCTCAAAAAGTGATGCACAATATTTGAAGCCAACATCCATGTATCAGACTGAATAGGATACTAACGGTGCAATGAAATATCAAAGATCCCAAACGAAAGCCACGTATTTGTAAAAAAAAAGAAACAGGTAAATGTTAATAAATACAAGGAAAATCGTACAAATATATATATTTGGGTGAAATAACGAACCAGAAGACCCCCCCACCAAGTGCCATGATAAGAGTATTTTTAGGGGGAGGGGGTTGAGGTTAAGAAACCAAGTTTTTTTTTGCCCGAAAATGGTGGCGTTCCCCAAGATTTACAAATGCTACACTTCTTCCTTATTATACAATCATAATAAGGGGGGGGGGGGGCATTAATGCCAGGTTTGCTTCTTACTCCATTGGACTATCAGTCTTGGCCTTTTCTACAATTACCCATGACTTGATGCTCACAACTATTCCATTTTAATTCAAAATGCGAGGTTTTAAACACTTATTTGACCCTCTCACCAGGTTCCCATGGAATTCGCATGCATTCGTCTTAGAGGTGAAGAGATTTGTATTTTCTTGACGAATTAATTACATTTATTTCCAATTTGTATTTATATCACCAATTATTGACAACAAAGACCAAATGTACGATTTTCTTTTCCGAAGGGGGGGGGGAGAATACCAAAAGAATGAAGAAAGAGAGTTAAACCCTTCGTGGACTTTGTATACCATTCTTAAATAATATTTTTTCTTACTTGTATTTTTACGACCAGTTTGCGAATTGGAAACATATTTGTGGTGAAGGGGGAGAGGAGCTAAGACGGGGTAATCCCCTCCCCTGAATACGGTACTCCCAGTTACATTACTAAAAAATCATTACAAAAAATCATTATAAGTATTGTAAACATAGTTTGGTTTTTTAAGAAAATTTGTAGGTGTTTAATAACTTTAAAATTACACTTGGACTGATGTGGACGAGGACTTACTTCGTGCGCAAAATATATTTAATAAAATATTGAGATTTACTTACTTTTTAAATTATTATTTTTTTAATATTTTAAAAAGTTGCTGGTGCAACGACTGGATAGCATTTGGCGAGCTCTGTTACTTACAATTATAAATAAAAAAAAACTTCTTTGCATTCTGACCAAAGGTCTGTGTTGCGCAGGTACAGCCTTTAGCCTGGGGTGCAATGCGCGGTTAGGGCAAACCACCCGATGCTCCCTGTGTTTTCTCGTGCAAATATAGCAAAGTTTTAAAGTTAAATATAGCAAAGATAAAAGCAAAGTTTTATCGTGAGAGGGAAGGCAGGGAGGGGGTCAAATATGGAAAAGTAATTTGCGGTCTTTTATGCTATTAAACAAACAACGTATATTTTTGTATACAGTACAGGCTTGGAATGCCCTCCCCCAGTAAGAAACTTAGTCGCCCGTTCATATATTCATAGGGTCGAAACAAACTGGACGAAAACGCAAAGATAACTGAAAAACGAGGATGTATACACAGAGGGGGTGGATTTACATGCCCATAGAGAAATATGTCTTCCTGACTTAAACGTATTTTAAGAACTAGTTTGGAAAATGAAGTAACTAAACAAAATAATATGCAACTAAACTTAATTTCACTTTTCATTATTTAATTCCAATTGTTTTTTTCGAAAAGATATGGAATATAAAAATGAAATGAAAGGAAAACATTCACAAACGGCTATTACCTTTAATAATACAACACAAACTGGACTTTTCGTTTTCCGATCCAGAAAGTTTTTCAACGGGAAAGCAAAATATGAGAACAAAATAAAAATTTTCTCTTTAAGCGCCGAGTACATGTAAACAAACATTTCCCCTCACCAGGAACCGTCTTATTTCTAGTCACCTTCTAAAACTACAATATCTTAAGAGTTTTCTTCTAGTTGTTTCAAAAGTATGAAGTTTTTAAGGGGCTACCATATTTTTTTCAGGATTGTCACTTTGAACCGGAAAAAAGAAGCGAAATTAATTTTTTTCGTCCGGTAGAAATTCAAACATTGACAATGTGTGTGTTCCCAATGACAACTAAACCTTCGAAGAAAGGCCACGCCTTCAGCTGTTTGATGCCTCAAGGGCTTATGAGATTATTGTGCTTTCATCCAGTTTCTTTTGGCCATATGAACATATGAACGGGCATATGTCTTGCTGAGGAGGCCGAATGAACGGGCATTTCTTTTGGCCGTATGAACATATGAACGGGCAAATGTCTTGTTGAGGAGGCCATATGAATAAGTATTTCTTTTGGTCGTATGAACGGGCATATGTCTCGCTGAGCAGGCCGTACGAACAGGCATTTCTTTTGGCCGTATGAACATATGAACGGGCATATGTCTTGTTGAGGAGGCCATATGAATAAGCATTTCTTTTGGTCGTATGAACGGACATATGTCTTGTTGAGGAGGCCGTATGAAGGGCATTTCTTTTGGCCGTATGAACATATGAACGAGTATATATCTTGTTGAGGAGGCCATATGAATGGGCATTTCTTTTGGTCGTATGAACATATGAACGGGCATATGTCTTGTTGAGGAGGCCATATGAACGGGCATATGTCTTGTTGAGCAGGCCGTATGAACAGGCATTTCTTTTGGCCGTATGAACATATGAACGGGCATATGTCTTGTTGAGGAGGCCGTATGAACGGCCATTTCTCTTAGCCGTATGAACATAAGAACGGGCATATGTCTTGTTGAGGAGGCCGTAAGAACGGGCATTTATTTTGGCTGTATGAACATATGAAAGGGCATATGTCTTGTTGAGGAGGCCATATGAACGGGCATTTCTTTTGGCCGTATGAACATACGAACGAGCATAGGTCTCGTTAAGTATCTTGTTGAGGAGGGCATTCCAAGCCTTTCCCTCTAAATGGAGAAAATTGTACTAAATGGGAAAATTTGCGTTATTTGTTACCTAATAGCATAAAGACCACAAACACCTTTTCTGTATCTGACCCCATTCACTATTTCCCTCCCCCTCCAACAATCAACATCCTTTATCATCGTGCACCGTTAGTGTTATCATCGCGCGCCACTAGTATGAAATAACAGGAATGCCAGACGTAGGAACAAATTTGGAAAAATATGAAACAGAAAGGTTTTGGTTCCCTCTTTACTCCTCCTAATCAAAGAGGATGAGTTTATCTGCTTACCCAGTCTCCGTTAATGTCGGCCAGATGCTCTTGAGATGCAAGTATCTTCTTATTCGATATTGAGTTTCGCCGGCTTGTGCAAGAATCAGTGGAGGACTTGCTCCCTCTTGATCTATAATAATATTGATGAAAATCAAGATAAATACAACGGTCCAAAATTTATTTTCGCAATAAAATGTAAGAAATTCCGCAACATTTGCTACATTAAGCAAAAATGACGTAATTTAATTTTTTCTATTTTTCTTAGATTATTTTTTAATCCAAAACTTTTTTTTAATCTTCTCGCCGAAAACATTTGAAGGAAGCAGCCACCCAGAACCGAAGTTATTCAATTTCAGTTCTTATTATACCAAAAAATCTAAATAATAAATCAAATATTTAAATATAAATTTATTAGTCATTTTTTTAGATTTTAGTACAAAAACAGCTAATTGACCAGTTGATTTTGTAATTTCATAAGCTTATTCTCGCTATATATAAACAAATAGAGAAAAAAAAATCCAAAACCCATTTTAGCCATCATACACTTAGAATGCTAAGCAAATTTATATTCTTTTAGAAGAATACTAAATATTCTTTTAGGGCATAAGGATATAGCGAAACAGTCCTTTGGCAATAAAAATATGCATCAAACAAAACGTGAGGATACAAACAAAAAAAACTAGAGACAAATTTCCCCAGCCAGATACCAAATAATTTAGGAACTGTTTTAAATCTCTGTTGAAAGGAAAGGCGGGATTTTTTTTCCAGCGTAAGAACGGGAGAATACAGCAAACATAAAAAAAAAAAAAATCATTTTCGCAATCAAACTCTAAGTAATTTTCTTTCCAATAAAAATTTTTGTACAAAAAAAAACCAAAAGCACAAATCAAACAAAACACAAGGATAAACAAACAAATTTTTTTTTGTACTAAACAATAATGTCGGTATTTAATATTCTTGAATTTTTTTGTGAAAGAAAAAATACACATCAAACAAAAAAAATTACTACAATTTTCCCAATTAAGTACTAATCAGTTCCTTGGCATTGAAGCCCCGCCCGTTGCTTATTAAAACCCACAAATAAATAACCCTATTTAACCGGTTTTTGGCACTATTTTCTGGCGAAAGGAAATGTCTCTAAAGGAAATCGCTCCGATTTTAAAACCAAACTTTTCCATCAAATAAAAGGAAATTTCAGTATATATAATCCGTTACTGTAATAGAATTTTAACTTTTTAAAAGTTTTTCAAATTGGACCTTAACTTAAAGAATTACGATTCTTCGGTGACAAATAATATAAGTGTTTGCCACAAAGCCATTCGAATATCGAATACCTTTATTTCTGTTTTAACTCAAGCTTTTTAAATTCACTAAAATCAAACTAGTAGCCCATAGAATATTCTGTCTATAGTCTATATCCTAGTCTACGAGATAAAATCTCGGGAGAATTAAAACAGTTACAAATCCTTACTAAAAACTTTAAATTTTGATGAATAGTTTCAAAATATTTATTTCAGCATCATTAGGTCCATGTCTCTTTAAACCTAAATATTGCTAAACTATTTAAAAAAAAAACCCTGTTGAAGCGAACAGGATCACAGTAAAGTAATATACAGTAGCGAAAAATCCTACACTCTTCATTGAACATTTTTTATACAGATATAAAACCACACAAGATTCATTATCCTGCCTTCGCGCACGCGCATTGACAAATGTTTCCGATGGAAAACAAAGTAGCAACTGAAACTATGACTCTGAAGTATATACTTAGAGCCTAATTACGCGCTATGAAATGTGTCATGTTTGGAAAAAGATTTCGCTACTAGTAGCCTATATATTTATACTGTGAAACAGGATCGACGCTCTAGTTGGTAATTCGGGATACAGGGATTGCCCACCACGGCGGTAAGGTGGGGCAAGGGATTGCTACTTGTCCCTTAAAAAAAAACAATTGAAATGTCAATTCGAGGATCAATCCGAGGATTGAAATGGCGATCGAGGATCAGCAATTGAAATGTCAATTCGAGGATCGATCCGAACGTTGAATTCGAGCTCTGGAAGATCTTTATCCTTATTTATCCTTTAAAACAGAAAACATTTCCTAAAACAAAGGCAAAGGTTTCAGCAGGTTTATCCGCCCTGTAACTCAGTCTTTTGTCTATTAAGAGTAGCAATAATTATAGCTGCTGAAACTATCAGTCGATATTTTAAAAATCCAACAAAAACAGCTTGATGAGAAACTAACAGTCTTTTTAGTCAAAAAATTGAACTGACTTGACTGAAATTATGAGTGTTAAGATTATGAAGCATCAGGGGGTACGAATTGAAAAGCACGTTTTTATGAACTTCTTTCATGTTTTCCAACTTGTCCTTGATCAGAAGCGGTGTAAATAACCGTGTAACTACCGGCATAATTTACCTATTTTAGGTAAATATCAGAATTTTTGGAGAAAAATAATTTAAATGCCCCTAATCTACTCTTTTTTAAATTAAAAATAGCAGTTATTTCGTTACCGAGACTAGAATTTCATATTTAAGAGCAGCCAACAAAAATGGCTGGACTAAAAGTTAACTAAAAAAAAATAATTAAGCCATTAGTCACAAACTTCAGCTTAGTAGGCTAAAATTATATGAGCGATAAAATTATGAAGAGTAATGATTCAGATTATCTTTTCTGTCACTTCTTTGTTTTCTCCACCTTTTCCTAATAACACTGACAACGTGACCAACTTTACACACACACAAAAAAAAAAAAAAAAAAAAAAAAAAAAAAAAAAAAAAAAAAATAAAAAAAATTATAAGCGTTCACCCCAACAGAAGCGTACAGCTAAAATAGAATACACAAATAAAATGAAAATATACAAATAAAGGGTGACGCTTTTGATAGTGAAATAGCCTTATGTGGACGGTCAAGAGGTTTATATTTCTATCGCAACCTTTCATTATCTCCTTTTTCTGAAGTCCTACGGTTTAAACGTTAAACGACAATTTAAACGTGAAACGACAATTTCACGACAATTAAATATGAAACGACAACTTAAACGTGAAATGACAACTTCACAATCATCCGATAGCTGAAATTTGGCCTCATCCATTTCTCGAATTAAATTTTTAAATTTGTTTCTTTTTTTTTAAGACAGGAAAATACTTTGAAAGGATACAAAAAACATACGAATGCAAGAAAATTCTCCATTTTCTAAGCAAATTCAGATTTTTTTCTGTGAAAAAGTCTAAGAAATACCACAATTCTCGCCAATTAATCGAGAGATTTGAAATTAAAAATCCAATGATACAAGTATCATGTCCCTACAATGGGAATTGAAGGTAAAAATTTGTCGCAAAATCACATGCCTCATAGGGAACACGAAGCTTTATTGTTTTAAAATAATCAAAACTAATTATTTAAGTATGACATCGCTTTTTGTCTCTCAAAATTTCAACAATTGTAACCTGTTCATTCCCAAAGAAAAAAACACCCTCAAAGAAAAATCTATTCCTCCTTGCACTATTTTTCACATTTTTTTTTTTTTTTTACCTCTACCACCTAAAACTGCATTAAACGATTCCTGCATTGGATTCCAACTTTCCCTTAAGATACTATGCAGTTGTGTGATTTCCTATTTAGCATAACCAATTAAAATCAGAATTCAGTCACACTGTCCTTGGTACTTTCATTCAAACTTTTACCCCTTATTTATATATGTTTTCATTTTATTTTATTTATAAATGGAAAGGCTGTGTAGCCTAACAAATTATTTAATTAGAACAAGCACTAAATTCTGCTTTCATTCAATATTTTATACTTACACTGATGACCTTCTGGATAGAGGTCTTCTCAATTCTGGTAGCTTCAAGGACCAATGGCTATAATTAGGAGTATTTGAAGCCAACGTTCGTCTTTGGTAGAAAAGAAGATAGGCTGAAGATGTAATCAAATCTTTCTCATGAACTTGGGTAACGTGGGTGTCATCAAATGAATACCATTCTCCGTTGACTGGGTTGCGACAACTGGCTGTATAATGACCACCCTTAAATAAAAGATTCTTATTTTTCAACGCTTTTCAATTCTATCTTTCTTTTTGTAATTTATTTTTGGGTGGGGGAAAGGGAGAGGATTAAATTCTCGGAATATTATTATAATCTGTTAATATGATCATCTATTTGTAAGGTTCAAGGTGCTGAAGGAGAAATGTGACCTGTTTGGTTTATTCACTACTCCCTCGGACAACTTTTTATTTTTTAGGGTGGTCGTTCAATTCACATCGTATCTTTTCGGTTACAATATAATTAAACACCATATGCACCAAATAAACACCAAAAACACCATAAACACCAAATCAAAACACCATATGATATAACGGTTATAAAACACCATATAACGGTTAAACACCATATGATACAATTTACAAGACAGAAACAGGACATACAAGACAATACAATACACCGTAGATAACTTCGAAGACCCCACTGCCTTTCCATGACGAAAGTAAAACAGTTCAAAATAACTGAGTTTTACTGCTGATGATGAACACTGTATATGTGTTCGAAAAATCCAGTTAAATAATTTTATATCTGTTCACTGTCAATTAAAAGGTTTCATCCCTATTTTGAACCGTTTTACTTAATACAATACACCATATAAATAAGACATATAATCTGAGACTTCGTTCACAGCTATGACATTCATAGTTTTTTTCAAAAGTAGCTAATGCTTCAGACAATTTTAGTGAGAAGTAGACGTGGCCTCGGCATGAACTTTCACAAGCAAAATTTATAATCGTACCGCAAGGCCAAGCTCGGACAGAAGATGGTAAATATGACTCCACATGGATGGTCGAGGTTGTTGGAAGTTGTACATGGTAGATAATCGTTATTTTTTCCTTTCCTGTTTTATTTTTTTGAGTGGTTTCGCCATGAGAAGAATTCCTGATGCGACTTAAAACACTTTTATTTAACTTTGCCAGTAACTTTTGCCTACATTGCTTGTCTTGTCTTTTCATTCTCTCTTTTTTTGATGAAAATTTTGTCCAGAAGGATAGAAGATATTTTGGCCTGAAGCTTTGAAGGATTCTTTTTTTTTGCGGGGAGTTTGAAGGATTTTCAGTCTGAAGGATTGCACGAATTTGGCTCTAAGGTTTAAAGGAGTTTCGTTCTAAAAGTTTCAAGAAATTTTGGCCTGAATCTTGGGAGGAATAATTTTGAAGAACTTGAGAGAATTTCAGTCTGAGTGGCTGCAAGAATTTCGGCCCAAAGGTTTGGAGTAATTTTCGCAAGGTTTTTGAGAGATTTTTGTCCCGAAGGATGAAAGAAGCTTTGGCCTGAAGCTCTGAAGAATTCTTTTTTTGCAAGGAGTTTGAAGGATTTTCAGCTTTAAGGATTGCAAGAATTTCGGCTGAAAAGTTTGACGGAGTTTCGTTCTAACGATTTCAAGAAATTTTGACCTGAATCTTTGGGGGAATTATTTTGCAGGGAGTTTGAAAGAAAGTCGGTCTGAATGGCTGCAACAATTTTGGCCTAAAGGTTTAAAGGAATTTTCGAAATTTTCGGAGAGAATTTCGTCACAAAGAATAAAAGAATTTTTGGCCTAAAGCTGTGAGGGATTATTCTTTTTCACGGAGTTTGAAGGATTTTAGGCCTAGAAGACTGCAAGAATTTTGCCTTCAAGTTTTGAAGGAGTTTCGCTCTCAAGGTTTCAAGAAATTTTCACCTGAAGCTTAGAAAAAATATCTTTGGAGGGAGTTTGATGGAATTTCAGTCTGAATGGCTGCAAGAATTTTAGCCTAAAGGTTTGAAATAATTTTTTAAAAGGGTTTTGCGAGAATTTCGTCCTGAAGGATGGAAGAAGCTTTGGCCTAAAGATTTGAAGGATTATTTCTGTGCCCAGGGTTTGAAGGATCTTCAGCCTAAGATTACTTCAAGAATTTTAGCTTTGAGGTTTGGGGTAGTTTAATTCTGAAGATTCCAAGAAATTTTAGACTGAAGCTTTGAAAGAATATTTTTGGAGGTAGTTTGAGGAAAAGACAGTCTGGATGACTGCAAGGATTTCGACCTTAAGTTCAGAAGGAATTTTTACGAAATTTTGTTCCGAAGAAAGAAAAAAAATCTGGCCTAAAGCTTTGAAGGATTCTTTTTCTGCGGGGAGTTCGAAGGATTTTCAATCTAGAGGATTGCAACAATTTTGGCTATAAGGTTTGAAGGAGATTCATTCTGAAAGTTTCAAGAAATTTCTGCCTGAAGCTTTGCAAAAGTGTTTTTGCAGGGAGTCTGAAGGAATTTCAGTCTGAATAGCTGCAAGAAAATTAGCCTAAAGACTTGAAGGAATTTTCGCAAAGTTTTTGGTAGAATTTCACCCCAAAGGATGGAAGAAGTTTTGGCCTGAAGCTTGGAAGGACTTTCTTTGCAGGGAGTTTGAAGGATTTTCATCCTGATTGATCACGAGAATTTTACCTGTATGATTTGAAGGAGTTTCATTCTGAATATTTGAAGAAACTTTGGCCTGAAGCTTTGAAGGAACATTTTTGGAGACAGTTTGAAGACATTTTCGTCAGAATGGCTAAAAAAAATTTTGCCTGAAGGAGTTCCGCTATGAAAGTTTGAAGGATTTTTGCAAAGAACTAAAGGAGCTTCGTCTTGAAAGTCTTGAAGAAATGTTTGCGTGGGGATTTCATGGTGCTTTCGCCTGAATGTTCGAAGCAATTTTTCCAATGGACTGTAAGGATTTTTCGTCTGAAGTCATTCCCTTTCAGAGTCATTCCCATTCCCATTTGAACTCATTCCCTTTCGTCTGAAGTCATTTAGTCTGAACTTATTTCCTTTCTGAAGTCATATATTTCGGAGTCATTCCCATTCCCGTTTGTTCATTCCCTTTTGTCTGAATTCATACCCTTTCTGAAATCATTTCTTTTGAAGTCATTCCCATTCCCGTCTGAAGTCATTCCCTTTCGTCTGAAGTCATTTAGTCTGAAGTTATTCCCTTTCTGAAGCCATTTCTTTCAGAGTCATTCTCATTTCCGTCTGAAGTCATTCCCTTTCGTCTGAAGTCATTTAGTCTGAAGTTATTCCCTTTCTGAAGCCATTTCTTTCAGAGTCATTCTCATTTCCGTCTGAAGTCATTCCCTTTCGTCTGAAGTCATTTAGTCTGAAGTTATTCCCTTTCTGAAGCCATTTCTTTCAGAGTCATTCTCATTTCCGTCTGAAGTCATTCCCTTTCGTCTGAAGTCATTTAGTCTGAAGTCATTCCCTTTCATTCCCAAACGCCTGAACATTTGAAGCTATTTTTCCAATGAATTGTAAGAAATTTTCGTCTGAAGTCATTCCCTTTCTGCACCATCCTCATTTGACTGTATAAATAGTGTTCATCATCCTTTGCTAATTTATAGCATGACTTCAAAGTATGGATCAATACAAGTACTCATTGATTGAGTCCTATACCCCCCCATTATTTGGCCCCTATACTCCCAGGAATACAGACGTCCTCAGAAAAAAATCCCTTCACTGATTTTTCAGTTTTTTATAAGTTGGCATCAGTAAAGGGGGGGGGGGACTAAAGCCTGTTTCCCATGGGGATGATAGGAGGTCAAAATAAGAAAGAAATTGTATTGCTATATTTTTCTGTTTTTAAAGGAGGTTTCTTTAGACTGTTAACAGATGAGCCTTCAATATTCCCCCCCCCCCCACCCTCGTTTGAAGATATTCTTCTCTAGTATGTAGTACTGCAGAATATCGATCAGCTTACTTGAATGTTCAACGACGCTTTTCTTTATGGATATCTTAAAACACGGGGGGAAGGGGAGAAGAAGGGAGGGTTATATTCACCTGGAGGTCGGTGCCATGATGATTGCAAACAGCATAGAGATCATATATATCCTGGTCCTTGATAGCTGGCTGAAACACGATAGGTTGAGGGCGACGTCTTTCCCGCGATGAGCCACGCTTAGATAAACGAGACCAATCTAAAAAGAAAAAAAATTAATAGAATTAAGAAAAAATAGTTCATTAAGCGACTGAACTGAAAGAGAAAAATATGCTGGAATGCAGAACTGGAAAATTGGAGTCAAAGATAAAAGGGTTAACAAGGCTGTAGAAAATTTAAAAACCTTTAACTGGTACTTTTTGCTTCTCACTCTTCACCCCTATTTAAAAAAAAGTCCAATCTTTTGGTCTAATCCTCATTCTCATATTTCATCTGGATCTTAAAATAATCAAAATTTTCGAATTTCATTTTTTTTTCAAAATCTGTCCTTGCAAATGAAAAATTTGTTGGAACGTCGTAGTTTTCAAAAATTTGTTATTTCTTCTTTTCGAAAATAACAACACAGCAAAAGTTGGAGTTTTGACGTCAGAATTAACGTTATTGGCGAACAAATGTTCGCTAATAACAATCGAAAAATCCAAACGCTTTTTACACTTTTTTTTCTCTTTTTTTTCCGTGTGAAATCTATAATGCATACCCTGAAATACCTAACATACCCTGAAATTAATTGACTGCAGTCCAAGGATTTACAGCCACGAGTAAAGGGAATAGTAAGGGGAATAAGAGATTTTTCTGCCAAACAATCTTATTCTTGAACCTTGCATTGACGATGGCAAATCCGTTATTGGCACCAACTAATCAACAATTCATAGATTTTGGCAAATCAACTCATTGGGGAGATGGGAAGATTCCCCTAATACACGAGGGCAAAACTCAAAATATAGTTTTTTAAGGCAGTAGTTTTTCAGGGAGAGGATCCTTTAAGTCAATTTCGGAAGACGTCCCACTTCTCTTTTTTGTCTTTCGGACAGCTCCAAATTTTGCAGCAAAGAGAGTTTAGTGCAGGAGGATAGAGCCTAAAAAGTGTATTACACTCCGTCACTTTACCAAGGAGTGAGTCCTTTAAATCAATCTCAGAGAAGAGGAATACCACCTCCACGACCCCTTGTGTGCTAGTTCTGCTTCAAGGGAAGACTAAAAGAACATATGATTTCAAAGATGAAGACTAAACATCCCTCTCCCCCCCTTTGGAGAAAAAATAAATACCAAAAATCAAGACATAATTATCCAAATTTTACTTAAATATTACAATTATTGGAATATTGGATACGATTGTTTAACTTTTAATTCATACAAATTCTTAAGCCTCCCGGAAAAAGTAAAATTAGCCGTAAATATGAGTTTGCTAAGTCTTTAAACAACCCAAGAAAGATTAACTAAGGTCAAATTGAGAACCTATATAGAAATGAAATTACAAATGTAATATGTTTGATTTATTTCATTTTATTTTCTTGGACTCAGGTAGGTTCACAGTATGCTCTATTAACAATTCGTTTGATTTTAGGTTGCTCTTTTGTAGGTTTTTAGTCTTTCGGCTCTCAGAAGTAGCTGCCTGTTTTCACTTTTCGGTTAGTTATGCTCTTTGTATTGTGCACAAATTTTCGAAAATATGAAACACAAGAACTACTATTCAGAAAATGATTAGTTACATTCAATAGTTAAGAGCCTCTCCCCCGTTTCAACTTACTGTGTTGGAATCCCTCTTTCTCTCCATGTACCTGACCGTATCATATGCATCACATAGTGTAAACACTTATCAGCTTTCGGCTGAGGATAAGTGCTTTTTTTGTCATATATATATATATATATATATATATATATATATATATATATATATATATATATATATATATATATATATATATATATATATATATATATATATATATATATATATATATATATATATATATATATATATATATATAGTATATATATATATATATATATATATATATATATATATATATATATATATATATATATATATATATATACATATATACTACTACTACTACTACTACTACTAATAATAATAATAATAACTCACTGCAGCACCAAGCCGCCCGAGGCCGACACAGCTACGCCTTCAACCTAATCTATTCAAGCCTCCCTCTTTACACCCTCCCAGGAAGTTCGCATTTCCTTTAAATCTTTATTTATGACATCCTCCCAACCCGGACAAAGACAACCTGCTTTCCGTGTAGCCCCAGACGGTTGGCCAAAAAGGACAATCTTCGGCAATTTGTCATCCTTCATCCGCAGAACGTGGCCTAGCCATCTCAACCTTTCTTTCATTATAGCCCTAGAAAGCGGGATTGAACCACATTTTTCGTACAACCTACTGTTTGAAATACGGTCAGTCAGCCGGGTACCCAGAACAATTCGTAGGCAATTTCTCTAGAAAACATCTAGTAAATTTTCATCTGCTTTTCGGAGCGCCCATGCTTCAGAGCCATATTTGACCACTGTCATCACTGTAGCTTCCAATATTCTAATCTTGGTTTGCAGACTTATTTTTCTATTATTCCAAACTTTTTTTTTACTGTGAAAAAACACCCGGAGCCTTAGCTATTCTGCATTAACATCTTCACTGCTCCCACCATCTTCACTAATAATACTACCAAGGTAAGTGAAGCTCCCAACCTGATCAATCTTTTCGTTACCCAATGTCACCTTTTCCTCTTTACTTATTCCTAGCCTTAGTGACTGTCTTCTTAACATTAATTTTCAAGCCTATTTTAGCACCCTGAACTAGCGAAGCCTTTAAAAATTCTTTCATTTTGCTCACACTTTCATCTAATATGTTTATATCATCAGCATAATCTAAGTCCAGGAGCGTTTTTCCTCCCCATTTGATTCCGTGGTCTCCAATTGCCTTTCCTGTGCTCCTTAAGACGAAGTCCATCAATATGATTCATATAAAGGGGTATGGAACACATTCCTGCTTAACTCCTGATTTAATACAAAACCAGTTGCTAACCTCGTTTCCTACCTTAACCGCAGCAGTATTATTCTCGTACATAGCCCAATTTTCGATTTTTGGTTTATTTATTTATTTAGCTCAAAATTGAGGAGAAGTCAAGAAGGATATAGCATAAAACACGTAAAAGAAAGATATCAACAAAAGAAACCAAACATTAATTTAAAATAGGCTTAATAACATAACTGAATAAAATACATAAGAAAAAAACAACAACAAAATATCAAACATTATTTAAATTCTAGGAAAAAGGGAAAAGCTTATGCGTAAAGGGAAAATTTTAGACTTACGATAAAATGAAGCCTCTTAATTTTAGCTAATTCACACGGCTCTTTAATTTTAAATCTCAAAACTATTTCAGTGTTACTAAAACAAATAGGAAAATATAATAAAAATTAACAATATCTAAAATAGCAAAGGTGAATTGAAGATAAATCGCAAATTTTAAAATTTCAAAAAAGAAGGACAGGAAAGAGAACATTGGGGAGGGCAACTGCATTAAAAAGGGAACCTAAAATATTACGACGATTGATATCACAAAGTCGTATTACTGAGCCAAATGCCTTTCTGATTATTTCTTGAATATTTAAAATTTGTATTGACTTCGAATCCTGAGTTGAAGCAAAATAAGGTAACCCCAGATAAAGAACCGCATCAGAAACCATTGTTTGACTTGTTTTTTATATATATATATATATATATATATATGTATTCTCCTGATGTACAGTGTATTCTCCTGATGAGCCCTTATGTTGGGTGTTGCCTCTGAATTATTTGTCTATATTATTTTTTCTATTGTTTGGTAAATGACGACTTATACTTATTGACGACATGACTGCCTGTCCATGGATTATTCTTTATGGTTGATTGTGTGTGGCTATGCTGTTTGACCTATGTGATTGTATGGATGAGTAGGGTTAAGGCCTCATTCAAGTGCTGGTCTATATTAATCACTAATTTAGGAAAACAGTCTTCCTTTTCTCCTTCTGTCTTTTTTTTTTTTTTTTTTTTTTTTTTTTTTTTTTTTTTTTTTTTTTTTTTTTTTTTTTTTTTTTTTTTTTTTTTTTTGTGTTTGTGCTGTAGCATTGGTGATTTCTCTTTTCATGATATATAATTTGTTTATGTTATATACAATTTTTTATATTATATTATTTTTATACATTATATATATATATATATATATTTTTATATATATATAATTCATTTATGTTATCTACATTTTTTTATAATATGTTATTTTTATGCATTTTTTATTATATATTTTTTCTTATATATAATTTATTTATGTTATCTACAATTTTGTATATAATTTTATTTTCAAGCATTTTCTATTTTTATATATTTTTTTATATATAATTTATTTATGTTATCTACATTTTTTTATATTACCTTATTTTTCTGGATTTTTATTTGTATATATTTTCTTACATATAACTTATTTATGTTGTCTACAATTTTTTATATTATTTTATTTTTATGCATTTTTTATTTTTATACATCTTATTATACTATTTACATTTTATAATTTAATATTCGTTCTTTTACTTCCGTCTTTCGGCTCCCAGAATGCAATACACTTTTTTCCCTATTACTAAATGGGGCTTTCTCATTACGAGTAATCGCAGCCCTTTATCCTAGTTTTTCGGTTCTTTCAGCCTTTAGACCGATTTTTCCTTATGGCTCTTTTGGCTCGGAGAATGGATGATTCGTTTTTAACTACTATGAGGCTTCGGCCAACAAAATTTAGCTTACTTGAACGTAGCCAATGGCTGCTTGGCTCACCCTCAGCACTGCTGGCCAATGAGGATGGGGAGCGTGGAGATACGTGAGATGACATATCCAATGCATGTATCGGGAAATCAACAACAGTTGACAACTTCGTCATTGTCCTTTGATTGGCATTCTAAAAGAAAAGTCACATGTGAAACAAAAGTAGATCTCAAATACTGAAAAGAGAGTACACAACGTTTTTTTGCTAACACAAGATAAAGAAAGTTAAAGAATATGGCATTAGATTTGACAGTAGTCCTTACCGACGGTACTGGTCTCTGTTTCAAGGCCTTTCAGCGAGGAAGTGCAAGAGGGGTTGGGGCCAGCCATCCTGTGTTTTCTCACAACCTTCCTGTTTACCTTCCCCAGATTTTTCTAAGCACTATTTTAGTGCTGGATGAACTCTTGCTTAGCTTACAGAGTCACACCACTGACCCCAAGACTAACCAGCGACGCCAGGACTCGAACTCCTGTTCTCATGGACATACGATTTCAAGTCTAGCGTGCTAATCACTCGGCTAGGACAGCTCAAGGACTAAACTAATTCAAGTTTTGGAAGTATCGAGGGTTTTGATTTACCTCAAGAAGCCTTGAACTTAGCCATGGCCGTAATCATAGCGGGTTGGAAAGGCCATTAATAATCACGCCCGTTTTTTTTTCGGCCACTTGGGCTAACTTTCTTAGATTCATCATTGAAATAAACTATCAGATGAAAAAGATGAAAAGGCAAGAATGAAAAAGCTAATTTACTTTGTTTTGTTTTTTTACTTTGTTTTTGTTTTTTGTTTTGTTTTGTTTGTGTTTGTGTTTTTGTTTGACAATGGAAACATGTGTTGTTGGAAACAAGCAGTGATTCGAAACTAAAGAAGAGTAAGAGACCCTAAGACCCACTACCGTATTACCAAAAACAATTACTATTCTAATTGGGCCTCAGCCCCCCTCCCTTACTAGGATTGCATACAGCCTTGGTCTATACAGAAAACTACTTATTTTCTGGACGTGTTCTATTTTTCATGAACAATTGCTTCAAAATTGGAAATTTACATGCGACGGTAGTATATTCTTATCTTTCCTTCACTTGGCTAGAAAGGTCCCATTTCCATATAACTCCAAATGACATCATTCCTTAAAAACCACAGATGGCAAGCTAAGTAAAGAACGAAAACTTGGCTAGAAAGGTAGAGAATCGATCCTAATTATTTTTTAACAAAAAAGAAAAATATCCCATTTACATATAACTTCAAATGACATCATTCCTTGAAAACGTAGATGGCAAGCTAAGTAAAGAACGAAGTGGGTTTTGCGTATTATTTATATGGAGGAATAAGAATTTCTCTTAACTGTTACATCTGAAACAATGAACACATCTGTTTTATTTTTGTTCATTTAACTTTTTTTCGATTAAACCCTCATAGATTTCACTATCAGGAGGGGGAAGGGCGCTCAAAATTATTTGGATTTCTTAAGGCATTACAAGTTAAAATGTTAGTTTTGCAAGACAACCTCCACCCTCAACCAAATACATATATAACAAATACCCAGTTTTATAGTTAACAATTTGACCATTATTTATGTGTTTTTGGAAAGTTTTTGCACAAATTTGGGCGAGGCAAAAATCTTCTTCCAAGACAAAGGCATTGTGTATTTTAAATTTAAATTAAATTAATTACTTTTTATGTTTTCATAATATGGATAAAAGCTTTTATGTTATTTTTTTATAATTTTAAAATATGAAATTTTATATTTATATAAAATATTTCTATATATTTTCATATAGATTTTATATACTCAGTACGGCTTGAGAAAACTTCTGCTTTGTTTCTTATTTCTTACTCACTGACATTAACAACTTCTTTAGTATTTGTCCTTCTCTGTTTACAAAAAGTTTATGTCTTTTCCGAAACACTTTATACTCGTATCTCCTTGTCTTAAAAGCAAAATAGTTAAAACTTGGGGATTTAGTATCGAAATTGTTTTGTATCATTATTACAATCTTTTGTTGTTCTTTTATTTTTTCATTTTTTCTTCTTCTTTGTTTTTTATTCAAATTATCTATATGTAAATTAGTTTAATTTAAATAATAATAATAATAAGTAAAAAAAAAAAACATAGAAAATAGACCACTGTAATTGTATAAAATTTAATGCGATTGGTGAGCTAACTGAAACACAAACGGCGGTGTTCACACCATCTACTTATGGGTCTTTTCGTACAGATGGCAGTTGTGTCCTAAGTTATGTAATTATCTTTAACGTCATTTGGAAGCGGCTTTCACACTACGTACGTGATTTTCTATGCTAAGTAATTACGTTACGTCTAGTATAAAGTTAATCACTAAGTCCTATCACAACAAACTAACGTTAAAATTGTTGAAATCATCATTTAAAATCACGATGATCATCATTGGCAAACTATTCAAAAATTGTGGAAGCTCTGATGACAAGTGAAATGCTGTCCTGTGGTGGCGCAGTGGATTTGACCTTAGCTTGGTAATACGGGACCCAGAGATCGAATCATGCTGCAGCAACGCACTGCAGGGCCGACGCAGGGACCTTAGTAGTCAAGAAGCGTCGTTAATCTGACAATAATAATAATAATAATAATAACAAGTGAAATGCTTTCTAGGGGAAGTTTTTCAGTTTATCTTAAAGATTTATGATTTGTTCGGCCAGGAATTACATTTTGTTGCTACTATGATGATCAAATTTGTTTTTGTCTGTTTTGTCTTTGTTCTTTTTTTTTCTTCTTCGTTTGTCATTCAATTTATTGAAATACATATCAATTTATTTTAGAAAATTGAAGCAATAAAATAAACAAAAACAGGAGAAACGGGTCATTGTAACTGCAAAAAGATGCTGTAATTTATATTTGAGGTAGACAAAACATAAACCGTAGTGTCTATACTCGCCATCTATTTATTTATAAGCAAATGCTTTTGCCTATAGATATATAGAATGGGGATATAGAATGCAGTAGCGTCCTCATAATCAGGCTATGTAGTTATCTTTGATATCATCTTGTAGCGGCTTCGGCATTACGTATGTATTTTTCCGTGCTAAATAGTTACGTTAAGTTAAGTATAACTTTTCCTTCTAACAAGTCCTTTCACAATTAAGAAACGTAAAATCGATATAACCATCAGAATCATCGTTTAAAATTATCAAAATCATGGAACGGAAATGAGGATCCAAAGTCTTGTGGTGGCGCAGTGGATTTGACCTTAGCTTGGTAATACGAGACCCAGAGATCGAATCATGCTGCAGCAATGCACTTCAGGGCCGACGCAGGGACCTTAGTAGTCAAGAAGCGTCGTTAATCTGATACAAATGAGGATCCAAGCTCTGATCAGACAAGAAAGGCTTAGTAGAATAGTATAATTCTATGGAGAGTATAAGTCTACTAAGTACTGCCTAGGTTACGGACAAAATTTACTCCATAAGATTATATAACATAAAGACTTAGGCTATACAGTGTGGAAGATTCTACCATCACTATTTTTAATAATCTTAAATTAAACTTCACCTGAAAGTTCCCTGTAGTTGTTTCAACTCAAGTTTGTTATTTTCTCGAGTAGTTTTAATTGCTATATTTAATTGCTGTAAAAAAATTTATAAAAACGAACTTTTTCATTCCAGCTGACGCTGTAGCGACAGACAAGCAACTTCAATTTACTTTTTTAGTAACTTTCACTAAAGATAGTTAATGGGCATCTTTGGTGAAGTAACTGTACATCATTATCATCATTAAAATTACCATCAGTTTGAGACATATTGAAGACTGAATTACAATGAAAGAGTAACGAATACCATTGAAACTCATGAAGATAATACCCTTATGAACTTAACATGCAAGTAGTTAATTCACACACGTTCCCAGTAGATGATAACTTAAAGTAACTTCTGCAGATAAAGTAAATTTACTACGGTTTGCAACCTGGAATACACCCTCAGAAATTCTTATTCTTCTTGATATGCTTGTGCTTTGGCTCCGACCACTTGGGCGTTTCCCTTACTGATAAGATATATTCAGATTCTTCAAAATAACCTTACTTAATATTGTTTTTATTCATACTAGTTGTTTTTATGTAAGTGATTGGATGAGTCCTGTGGATACTTGCCAATTATAAATAAAGTGTTCATAATACCCATCCAATCACTTATATAAAAACAATAATATGATATTGTACAACAAGCAACTGAAGTGAATATTATCCAGAGTACTTTTACCATCAGGTCAATCGGTTTCCGAATCCTCACAAGAAAGTATAAGTTCTTTAGACAGAAGGCAAGTTAGGCTAGTACGAAAGATTATACGGTCACTGTTAATGTGAAATGTAGATTTAAAAATTAGAAGGCTAAATATAAAAGGTACTATGTTCTTGAAACACAATAACTTTCTAAACGTAGAAAGTTACGTGTATTTCACGAAGTTACGATGACTTCATGTGAATTATAAAAAAAATAAGTTGATGAGATACATTCAACCAGAAAAAAAATATTTACCTGACGAAACCTTTTCAAATGTACGACAAGTATGTCAGGTAAAGACCAGAGACCCAGTGTTTTGACTCCTTCTTGTTTTCTGTTACACGTGGGACAATACCATGCATCATCAGCACTTAGTCGTTCAGCCCTTGTATAGAGCTAGAAAAATATTCATAAATTATATACGTAATTATTTACGTTCGCCAATTAATTAACCAAAAATATTAATTTCTATTTTATCGAGACATTTATAATTAAATTATTATTTTTTATACTATTAATTTATTGTTTTTGCTGTTTTACTAATTAATTATTTATAACTAATTATATTAATTATAACTTAATTTTACTATTTAATTACTATTTAATTTTGCTAATTAGTTATAATGAAATATCATTCATTAGATATACTACAGATAATTAATTACATGTATATTTAATTTTATATTTACTAAATTCAATAGGAGTTATATGAAATACTTGAAAATGGCCTTGAACCAATCGATTCAGTATTCCCAGTTTGATAAATTTTAGTTTGATGAAAATTCGTATAACGTCTTTTGAATTACTTGGACAAAGATTTTCACAAATTCCTATTGGTAATTTTTCAGAGAAATTATTTAAGAATAATTTTAGGCTTAGCGATAAGGTACCATTTAAAGGCTCAGATTCAAGTTAAAAAATAAGGTTCCATTTCAGCGCTCAATAACAAGTTTGGTTGCCAAAAGGACACTTTTAGTACTTTTTTGACACTTTTTCACCTTGGATTATACTAGGGCACTTCATGGTCTAAAAAAATCACATTTTGAAAAATGAAAAACTTTTTGCTCTTTGTTTCAAATCAAACCCTCTTGTTTACTCTTGTAAAAACTGCATTGGCACTTTTCTGGTTTAGAATTTCTTGTTAATGAGTAATTTTCTTTTTCGTTTCAAAAAAAATGCTCACTTAATTTGCTCCCTCTACTAAAATGACAACCATGTCCAAAAATTTAGCTTGATGAAACATAGAACTGGATTGTTGAAAAGAAAACGTAAGCAACCAGCTAGAACTAGAGTTCTTGAATGTGAGTCAAACCACTAGTTTTAAGTCAAACCACTAGTTTTAAGGAGGGAAATCAGAAGTGTCCCCTTTTCAGTCATTTTGACAATTTGGTCCCAAAATATTTGCCAGCCCTAACGATATTGTACCAGATGCTACTTCTGATAAACAGGGAAACAGACGCACTAGTTGTAAAGCATATTGTGGTTCAGAAAATTTCCTTTCTTTTTATTGGCTTAAAATTTCAGACAGTAGAACCAACCAGGTACAATTTAACCTCGTTGTTTTTATTTGCTTCAAATTTAACATAGGAACACATAATTCAAAAAGAAAACATATTAATAACGGGTGGAAATACCAGTAAAAACGGAAATAACGTTTTTTTTTTGGCAAAAATTTGGCAACCCTAATGATACGGTACCAGATGCCACTTTTGATAAACAGGGAAATAGAGGGACAACCTGTAAAGCATATTGTGACTCAGAAAATTTCTTTTCTTTTTATTGGCTTAAAATTTCAGACACTAGAACCAACCAGGTGTAATTTAACTTCGTTGTTTCTATTTGCTTCAAATTTAACACAGGAGCACATAATTCAAAAAGAGAACATATTAATAACGGGTGAAAATACAGGCAAAAACGATTATTTTTTGTCTTATTAAAAAGTTCAACCGTTATTTTCGCTTGAACGGTAAATGGAAAGGGGGAATGGTCTAAGAAATAATTGATTCAAAAAGGGGGTACTATTTATCTTGCCCTTACGGAATAATGCAATTTGGTTACGAGAATACGATAGACATACAATAATGAAATTAACGAAGTTTTCTACCAAAAAACTTGCGAAAAGCAATTTTTTTTTTCTCTTGTGTTGATGGATTAAACAAATTAATATTTGAAGCGATAAGAAGCTCACATAAAAAATTAATTGCATATACCACTCATAATGCAATAATGGTTTAGAACTTACTTTTTAAAAATAAGAGCTGAAAAACATATATCCAGCATATTTTCCCAGTTTTCTATACAATAGCAAAGCTATGATCTCATCCGAAAATGATGATCTCAGTAAACAAATAAATTTATCGATATGATTAATTCACCATTTTGCAAAGACAAAGAACCGACAAAGACAAAGAACCGACAAAGACCACAGCCACCTGTTTTATTTAAAAAAAACACATTTTGTTTTTAGTAATATTTCAGCAAACATAAGTTGTCAGAAATAAGTACGTTAGATGAAAATTTTCCTTATAAGCAAAGTAACTTTACAGAATAAAAATATTTATGATGCATTTATATAACGATATTTAAAGCATTGTATTAAACTTATGTAACATATATTTTAATAAATATTTAGATGTATATAATACTATATAACATACAGAGCATCGTGTGATATGTAATAGTTTACATTATTATTACATAATGTTATTTGCGAAATAAGTACGTTAAATAAGACCATCTTGGGCCTACCATGCTTGTAGCAAAGTTTGAATTTTATACAAAGCTTTTTCCTCAGTTCATAGAAAAAGAAAAAATACATGAGGTTATATTCGTATACACAGAAGGTTGGAGGCAATCGGCCTTTGTGGTCCGAGCTTTGATCAAGGCCATAGCCAGGATTTTTGTTCCCGGGGGGATTTTTTGCGAGGAAGGGGGAGTACAAAACAAAATTTCCAAAATACGTTAAAAATATGTTTTTATGATTTGGACAAAATTTACCGAGGGGGTTCAAACCTCTTACCCTCCCATATACGGCCTTCACTCAGTTTTTGAAGTCCATCCATAATAATTAGAGAAGGGGGAAATTCCTCAGAATACCTCCCCTCCCACCGAGAATGACTTGAAATAGCAACCACGAAATAGACTATTCTTGGAATTCCTAACAACTCCTTCCAAGAAAACAACTGATACGTCAAATCCCATTCTCTTTAACATATTTAATACGTGAATCAATGTTTGTTCAGTTGTCTATCTGTTGCTCTTGCACTGAGTAGCGTGGTTTGGGATAATGTATGCTGCTTTGCAAGTTCATCATAAGCGAAAACCCATAAACAAATTTTCTTACATATAAGACTTTAGAATATAGCAACAGTTTTTACAAAATGTAAATCATACTCCGAAAAAAAGCTATTCATAAAAAAACAAAATGATTCTATAAATTTCGAACATTTCTTCAATTCTTTCGAAAAAGTATTGACTGAGGTTCTGCCACAGTTACCACCAAAATCAGCACGTTCAATTCTATTTTATTACACGCTTCATCGCTAGATGTCGTTGACTTTTTGTCAACGGACGTTTCATGATGATTGCAGTCTTGTCACGGTTGATTCTTGACTTGCTTCCAAAGACAAAGACCATCATAGGAGAAAAGTCCATACAAAAATAGTACTACTACTACTACTAGTAACAACTCACCGTAGCACCAAGCCACCTGAGGCCAACACAGCTACGCACGCTCCTCCCCCTCCCAATCTACTCAAAGCATCCCTCTTTACACCCTCGCAGGAAGTTTCCATTTCCTTTAAATTTTTCTTCATGACATCCTCCCACCCCAGACGAGGATGACCTGCTATCCGTCTAGCCCTAGACGGTTGGCCGAAGTTAAATTTCTCTATATTCAAAATAAAACGGGTTAACAGATGAAAAAAACAAAATGTTGAGCAACTAGCATAAATCAACACTTTCTTAACCAATTCTGCAACTCGATACTTTATTAATTTTTTTCAAGTTAGTTGTCATGGGAACATGTTTGCCATTTTTAAACATTGGGAAAAGGACCTTGTTTAGCTTTTAAAAAATTCTTTGGTCTTACTAAAGTTTACCTGTGACACAATTAGATGAGCCGTCCTGGTCGATTGGATTGGTGCGCTGGATTCAGGTTCCTTTGTCTGAGAGGACGAGGGTTCGAATCCTAGTTTACCCAATTATCCTAGTTTACCCAATTATTTAGTTTGGGACGGGCGTCAGTGGCGTGACTCTGTAGGCTCAGCCAGAGTCGACCCAGCTCTAAATGGGTACCTGGAGAAATCTGAGGGAGGTAAATAGGAAAGGTGTGCAAAAGCACAGGATGGTTGGGCCCCAACCCCCTATTGCACTTCCTGGCTGAAGGGCCAAGAAACGGAGATCAGCACCGCCGGTAGGGACTGTGAAGTCTAATGCCGTATTATTTACCTTTTTTTCTACAATTACACGAACTGCACTGGGACTACTTTTGAGTTTGTGAAGGAAGTTAAGACTGATTTGTAATTCTTTAGCCATTTATTTTTTCAAAAGTCAAAAGAAGTAAGAATATCAAATTTCTCTATAACAGTTATAGGAACGATGATCTGTAACACAGGTACTGTGGCGAGGCGGGGGGAGGGGTTCTTCATTTTCCTAAGCCCCCTTTCGTGGTCGTACCTGCTCATACTTCACTAGCTTATGACAAAATAAACATTTGCAATTCTTTCAACTATTTAATTTGTCAAAAATTAGACAATCACAATCCGTAAAACCTCAAGCCTTTCTGAAGTAGTTGTTTAGGATGATCATCTGCAATAAAAGCATTTTGGGGAGAGGGGGGCTTCATTTTTCTAAACCTCCTTCTGTGGGTGTACCTGCTCATACTTCACCAGCTTGATCACTAGTAACCGAAACTCTGAGAAAAAGAGCCTTGATAACAATAGATACATCGAAAGAACTGAATTTTGTTGCTAATTCAAAATATGTAAAATGCATTAAGTTTAATAACCTATCAAAAACTACGAGCCTGAGAAAGTCTGCCCGATTTTGGGAAAAGGGGAGAAACATCCTCAAAACATCGAGTGATCTTGAAGAAAATCACACCATCAGATCCAGTATATTAGAGAACCTAAGTGAACAGGTTTCATGCTCCTATGTAGACAAATGTGGAATTTTGCATTTTGACGACCTGATTATACTCTACACCAACGGATATTACATTTTTTGTGGAAGGGGGGAGGTTAATAGTAAGAAAAAAGAGAGGGAGAGAGAGAGAGATTAAACGAAGGAGAGATGGTATTAAAGGAAAAGAATAAAACAGATTACAGAAAAATATTGCAATATTCCTTTATTTAGGTTTTCTCCGTTTAGACAAAATACAACTACTACTACTACTAATAACTCACTGCAGCACCAAGCCGCCTGAGGCCAACACAGCTACGCACGCTCCTCCTCCACCCTAATCTATTCGAGGCCTCCCTTTTTACACTTTCCCAGGAAGTTCCCATTAACTTTAAATCTTTATTTATGACATCCTCCCACCCTAGGCGAGGAGGACCTACTTTCCGTGTAGCCCCAGTTGGTTGGCCAAAAAGGACAATCTTCGGCAATTCTTCATCCGCAGAACGTGGCCTAGCCATCTCAACATTTCTTTCATTATAGCCCTAGAAATTGGGATTGAACAACATTTTTCGTACAACCTACTGTTTGAAATACGGTCAGTCAGCCGGGTACCCAGGACAATCCGTAGGCAATTTCTCTGGAAAACATCTAGTATATTTTCGTCCGTTTTTCGGAGCACCCATGCTTCAGAGCCATATTTGGTCACTGTCATCACTGTTGCTTCCAATATTCTAATCTTGGTTTGCAGACTTACAGTTTGCAAAATAATATATTTTCCTTTATTTCATCTCAATAGCTACACTACGTTTTACCTCATAAGAAATCTTATCACAATGATATCAGTGACATTTCCATACCCAAATATCATTTTCTTTTTTTTAGACCATTAATATATATATAAGTTCATTTGTTGTTGTTGTTTTTTGTTTTGTTTTGTTTTTTTTTTTTTTGGGGGGGGGGGGGTAAGATATCCCCCTTAATTTGCAACAAGGTTATATAATACTCACATCTAAACACTCTTCTAGTGTAACGGGCATTTCTTCAATCCCTTCCGTCAGACGTTTGACACTAGAATGATCTTCAATCCTTTCCTCAGACTCAACAATATAGTCGTCCATTGTATCCTTATCCCACTCCAACTCCAGTTTGATATGAGTTGGACCAGCTATGTTATCCTTTTGGTCCTCCATAATACTCAGGGCTGTATCAACACACTCCATGTAAAGAGGGTGTTGCAAGGAATGATCGAGGTAGCTGACAACCGACAAGTCCAGCACTCCAGTAAGGTCAACCACTTTCATTTGAAAAAGAGGTACCTAACAAAAGAAGAAGAAAATACAAAAACGAAAAAAACATCAGCCCTTTGTGGCCCGAACTTCCACCAAATCCATAGCCAGGATTTTTGTTACCAGGGGGGGATTTTTTCGCGAGGAGGGAGGGGGAGTACAAAAAAAATTTCGGAATATGTTAAAAATATATTTTTATGATTTGGATAAAATTTAACGGGGGGGTTCAAACCCCCCACCCTCCCAGGTACGGCCTTCACTCAGTTTTCGAAGCCCATCCATAACAATACGAGAAGGGGGAAATCCCTGAGAATACCCCACCGCCCGAGAATGACTTGAAATAGCGACCTCGAAATAGACTATTCTTGGAATTCCTAACAAAAGAAGAAGGTACCAAAAGAAGGAGGTACCTAACAAAAGAAGAAGAAAATACAAAAAGGAAAAACAAACATCAGCCCTTCATATTTTCATTAATATAGCAATTTGGTGTTATGCCGAATTAAAGGGTGGAAAGGCGAGAAACCAAAAAAAAATGAAAACCATAAAAATCCAAAATCCAGTAACACCAATCACTTTCAATTGAAAAAGAGGTACTAATAAGTTTCCGACTTCATACTGTATTTAAAATAGCAGTTTCCAAAAGCAGAATTAAAGCTCGGAGGAACAAGGTTTGGAGGGAGGAGGGGGATGGGAAAAACCGGAGGGATTCCGGGGAGAAGGGACCAAAAAGGCAAATAAACTAAAAAATACTAAGAATTTGAGGAAAAAGAGCAGTGCTGAAGAAACAACATATAGTAAGGGAAACTGTGTTAGTGGGAAAACGATATAACGAAATAAAAGAAAAAAGGAAATGGAGAGGATCCAAAGAACAAGAAAAATAGACACATAAAAATTAAAAACAACTACCGTACATTTATGATGATTTCTCTGGTTTTCTAAAAACAAAATATCTATAATGACACTTAATGGGTGTACTCAAAACATTGCTTTGAGTGCAAATATTTAGCAGAAAATAATTTTCTAAAATAATATTTAAAAACAACAATAAATTTAATACAGTAATTATCGTTTAGTACAATAATGACTAATCAAGACAATTCTAAAAATGCTTCTATCTTCCGATCATAAATCTATTGAAACAGCTAATGTATTAAAGATATTCTCCTCTCAGAAAAAGACATCCTTTATCAATGAGATCCTAATTTAGCTGTCAACCCATGCCTAATTGTAATTCACCCTAAACTACGTTCCATGATTTTTCAGAACTGCAAAAAGTACATATTAAACAGTCATGAAAAAAATAGGGGCTCGGGACCTAACCCCCCATTGTAATTCTGAATTTTCCAAAATCATTTGGCACTTCTAAGTAAAATTATTATCATTTTTTACTATGCCCCCCCCCCCCCAAAAAAAAATGGCATTTACCTTCGAACGGCAGAAAAATGTCAAACTCGGTATATAGACAAACATTAGTTTGTATCGCGAATTTTTTTTTTGTCGAATTTCTAGGAAACAACTAGACATTTATACGAGACATATATGGAAAGGACGTGGAGTCTTTGGACCTGTACTAACCGATGAAGTCATAGTTTCTCTGATTTTCCATGTCATTCGCCAAATTTTTGCTTTCTGTCCGGATTTGCCCCCCCCCCCTCCCCCACACAAATATATTGATATATACGTCCCAGGCATCAACCTCTTATAATTACCGCCCTTTTCTCTTCATAGTTTAAGCTATCACAATATAGCCTAAGTGATATTTTTTTTTTTTTAACGAACTTCATCAACATAGATTAGCCTCAACGACAAACATCTTCTATTGATTATTCATTTATCCAATGAGAAGGAAACGACCGCAATCAAAAAAATTAATGAACTACCAACGAGTTTAAAAATCCTATGTCTTTAATGAACTAAACAAAACAGTCATTTATCAAACAGAAAAAGACAATTAAATAGTTCGTAGTAACAAACTGTAAGGAGCGACGCGGCTCAATAGTAACCGAAACTCTAAGAACAAGAGCCTTGATAACAATAGATACATCGAAAAAATCGAATTTTGATGCTGATTGAAATATGTCAAATGGTTTAAGTTTAATACTACATACTACCCACGAAAAATTACGAGCCTGAGAAAATTTGCCCAATTTTTGGAAAAGGGGAGAAACATCCTCAAAACATCGAGTGATCTTATAGAGTCACCATCAGATTCAGTACATTAGAGAACCTAACTGAACAGGTTTCAAGCTCTTATATAGACAAATCTAGAACTTCGCATTTTTTTTTTGCCAGAAGATCGCGGGTGCGATCTTCTGGATTTCAGAAGAAAGATCGCGGGTGCTTGTTTATTTATTTTATTATGTTTTTGTATACTTTTCCCAGAGGTGGTAGTATCGAACCAATAAATCTATGCGATCGAGAGAGGGCTCATTAGATCGGAGATTGATAGCTCTAGTGCCATTTTTAAGCGACCAAAAAGATTGGTGGGTGGTTAGCTCTCCTTGCAAGCCCCTTTTTTTCTAAAGTCGTCCGACCAAAATTTTTTGATAGGCATTTTGTTTAGCATAGCTGAAAGGTTCAATAACTGTGGCTTTGGAGATGATATGAATCCTCCTCCCCGCATACCCTGGGGAAATACCTGTAATTACAACATTTACCCATTGCTAACATATAATATTTTTAAGCGAATATGGAATTGTCCGGAGGGAATTTAACCGTGGGGGGGTATTCTGTGTGGGAAAAACTTTCCAAGGAAAAGTCTCCCGTGAGGCGAGGGAATATTTCACCCAGGGGAAGCCTGATTTACCAAAAATTAACTGAAAAACGATCAGAAATTAAATATACAAAAAACTTTTTCAACTGAAAGCAAGGAGCAACATTAAACCTTAAAAAACATACAGAAATTATTCCATACACGAAGGGGCTGTCCTTCTCCCCAATACCTTACTCTTTACGCTAAAGCTTGACTGTTTGTCCCAATTGCTTAAGAATGACTCTTGAAACACAAAGCTCGTTTAATTAAAATAAGAAGCTTTTTTAATTGCTAAAAAACATCAGGATGGCGAGCAAGGTACTGAGGAGAAGGGAAACCCCTTTACATACGGAATAGTTTCTGTTCGTTTTGAGTTTTAATGCTGCTCCTTACTTTCAGTTAAAAAAAATGTTTTCCACTAAAAAAAGTTTTTATTTCATTTAATTCTGTCATAAAACGTAGCAGATGCCGTTAATACTCCATAGGGTAGAAAGCCGTATCTTACAAAATTAGTACTCTGTAAGTCCCTTTCCGAACACCTCGAACTATCAACAGAGAGTAGACACTAGTATGCAAGAAGCAGTAGAACAGCAGAAAAATGTCATATTTGTAGAGCCAATCCAAGATTTAACCTCAAAAAATTGCAATAGTTTTGATTTTGGTACCATTCGAACCGAAAAAGGAATTTCCACAACACATAAAAAATCGGCAAATATCGGAGGAGGCGAAATCCATCATTTTTCGTCTTTTCTTCTAAAATGGCGAGTTTTTAAAAACAACTTAATTTGCACGTATAGAAAGTCAGTAATAGGTAAATCTGGTACATAGATCACGATTATGCACTTTTTTGTTTTGAATACACTAGTCCAGCCCCCTCCCCCTCCCACCCATTAATCAAGCGTCGATATAGGTTTGAGAGAGACATTACGCAAAGTTGAATTCATTGAGGAAAAAATCAGACTGCTAGTGCAAAAAAGAAGAAACGTCCATATTAATTTACCCTCCACCCTAAATGCGACCATCCATAATTCTTGGAATCCAATAAGTAACTTGTCACAACTAGCTAAATCATTAATTTTAATTTAAACTAAAAATCGCCGGTAATTTGAAATTGCAAAAAAGATTGGAGGTTCATAACATTTATTCAATTAATCACATTTCTTCTTCGGTTTCGATATGAGCATTAGAGCAACTTGTTACTTTGCAAAATTTGCAAGCAATGTCGCATTCGATGCCATTTCGATGAGAGCTGCTCCGGTCGCTGTCAAAGGATCCCTTACAACCATACTTCATGATGGTAAGAATTTTCTTTGGAGTCGTTGGACGATCCGTGAGGATACAACATGCCGTTCTCGAGCGGCTGGGCTCTCACGCCGAATCCAATCTTGTACTTGTAGATAGGTTCAGAAACAGTGAAATTTCGCTGCACCTGAAACAGGAGGTATATCCTGGGGATGGACAAAAGTTGCAGACGTTGCTATTTTCTGCTGAAAGACTCAGCGTTGGTAACTCTCAAGATTGTCAGTAGATTTTCCACTGCGCATAGAAAGTGCAGCCTCTTCCGCTGCTTTAATCTCTACTTTCGAAACATCAATTAAAAAAAAGTTTTTTAATTTAAGAAAACGTTTAGGCATTTTACCTAAACTGTTCGTTGTCTCTCAGCCGTTTAAGCACGTCCTTTAGCCAAGTCCGTGCAGAGGGGCAGTGTTGTCACAGCCAATAATTGTGCGAGCAAAAGGAAGTGGTTTGCAAGTTTTAGTCCCAATCTTCTTAACAATGACTCCGGAGTCCAAAGTTAGACCTGAAGTGGTTAGCTTAGGCTCAATGTGCAGGTAGACCTTGTGGTGCTCAGGAATACAATGATAAAGTAACAAGACCAACAAGTCGGTATCGTCAGCTTTACCTTGGACGGTTCTCGACCTTCGCCTGGTAAATAATCAGAAAGTACATTGACAAAACGGACTTTATTCTTTTTACACGAAAGATATTCCTCTTTTTTAGTGGTCAGTCTCATTTCTGGGCCTCCCGTCCAGTGACACTTTTTCGCTTAAGATGAGTCATATCTTTTGTTGAATCAGCGATGTCGTACTCATCAAAGACAGTAATGACGTCTGTATATTTGGCCCAAACAGAGTTCCAATATCGGTTTCTGATCTCCGAATATGTTTCTTTCTTCGCCCAGGGAATCCTGTGAAGCAACGCACCCCCGTCTAAGACGTAGGTGCAATTCAGACTATGTTTTTTCCCCAATAGATAAAGTTCTGAAAGTGGCTGAATAGCTTTTGCTAGCTCTGGTTTATTTAGCTTGGCTTTCGGAACGTGTCATAATCACGAAAAAGCCACACAGGATATGATCAAAGTTCACATTCAAATGAAGATTCTTCGCCCATACAATGAAGAACCTAAGCGGTGGATTTCTCCCCTGTTCGTTTGCTTCGCTGTCATAAAGACTGCCTGATCTTTCCGTCTGAACGAATACTCCTTCAGAAATTTACCTACCGTTTCGTCAAGAATCTTCTTCCCGACTTTCACTGCTTTGTCGGCGTTCCAGTTATCTGCAGCAGTCATGCTAGTAGCAAGTCTTCGAAGTGATAACCCTCGAAAGGAGACGACTGCTCGGTAAAGTCAATAACTATTCGTGTTTCTTTGCAGTCCCTCTCCTGCCCTGAAATACTAGACTCTTTGCGTGTGTGATACGAAATATTTATCAGTTCTAGTATCAGAAGATTAACGTGAGCACAGGCTGGACGTCAATTACCCACTGAAGTCTCTGTACTTCCGTCATTTCTCTACCTGGAGTCAATCCGGGTGTCATTTTCAGACTTCTCATCAGTACTTGTTCTATGATCAAATATGTAGATAAAAACGGCCAAAAATTTGTCCGATCTTCTCACAACGTGCAAAACCTTTTTTGAAAGACTGGAAAAGTGCTGGGCTTGTAAGTTCAGGTCTGTTCATCAGCTGCAGGTATGACTTCATCGACTTCGTTTAGTTGTCGTGACTAGCTGTTTCGAGGATAGGGAGCATGTCGAAAATTATTTGCAAATGAAGTTTCCAAACACCAATGTTCAAGGTGCCAGAAAAAAATTGACCTACCTAAAAAAGCTATTGTAGCTTAACTTTGGAAAGGATTAATCAACCAAACTAGGAATTCTTATTTGAGAGAGAAAGGCTAGAAGGCATTCTTACTAATTTTTGTAGAATTTTTCACCAATGGTGTCTCAGTAATTGACTGTGTACGGTTAAACCTGTGTCCGATTAAACCTATGTCCGGTTGAACCCCAACCTCGACTATGTAAAACAGGGCTTCGTGTGTATTAGAATCTGATCGCTTTAAGGTATTAAGAACAGCAATCTCTACAGATGCTTTTGACAACTTCGCAAGATATTCTTGTCCCACAGTACGTATAATCATAAAGTTGCGGTTATCTCCCATATTTCTCAATTTTTCTAGTAAAGATGCAGTATTCATTGACAAAAAAGTGTATCCTTACTTTTGATGGCTAATAGTAACACACCCATCACGTCCTTTTACTATTTAGCTAGGTTTGGATTTCAGCTTGACAAAACCAACTTTGGATCTTGAATGTAACTAAAAAGTTAACTAGAAGCCAAAATTGATCAGTAAGCGTACTGATTAAAAGTTCTTTCAAGCTCAAATGTCGGCAAAATGGGTCAGCTTTTCTTGCTATTGTATAATTTCTCACCGAGAGTGTTGAAGAACATTTGCGAACAGATGCGGGACAATTTTAAAATGTGTGCAAAACCATCTATTTGATTGGGTTGGCGTGTGGGGGGGCAAAATATTCAATATATTAGGACACAACTTTATCCTTGCATTTCGGCATGGGAAGTGTAAATTTTCTCTGCCTGGATCCGGCTTCGTGTAATATCCAACGTGCATTAAAGCAAGCTTTATCTTGCACCTGTTTTTTTTTGGGGGGAGGCAAACGACTAAGGGAGAGTCACAAAACAAAACTGAGTCCATATTCGTGATCTACGGACCAGATTTTCTTATCACTAACTTTTTAGAAGTGCAAATTAATTTTTTTCCAAGTCGTTATTTTAGAAGAAAAGACAAAAAACGTCAATTTCGCTTCAACCAATTTTGACCGATTTTGTATATGTTGCAGGGAATTTTTTTCCGGTTCGAGTCATGCCAAAATCAAAACTATTGCACATTGTTTGAGGCAACCCCTAAAATTAATTTAGATTGACTGTACTATATACGTTGTTATTGAAATTCCTCACATACCTTTTGTCTTGTCACAAGTGTTCTGTGGGTTATCATGGAAGACATTTCTTTGAGGAAAAGCTTCTGTAAATCTTCATATGAAGTCTCCCTGCTTAATTGGAGAACAAACGGCCCACCAAATCTGCAAGAAGGAGATTAATTTATAAATAAATAAATATACTAAAAATAAATGTATAATTAGCAAAACACAAGTCCAAAGTCAAAACACATATTACAGTCTATAGTTTTCATCATTAAACTAGACGTGTCCTACACAAAAACAGGTGAAAATAACTCTATACTGCACCGATATTTTGGGGTGTGTCTTCTCACACTGTTGGTCTACATAAACTTAGGGGACGTACAATGGTTCTCAACGTTTCCTACATAAACTGCCTTGTTACGTGTCTTGTAGCTTGTTTGTACCGAGCTTCACCTAATTTTCGTCTGCCGACATTTAACCAGCTACACGTATCTACCCACTTTTCCCTACACAAGCGTCTATTGATGTCAGGTAATGACCATCTTCAGGTATTATATTGAAACTCATGATTCCGCCTAAGTTATTTTTCCTGCGTTTCGCTTCTTCTCAGTTTTTTTTTATCTCTTTTATTTATTTATTTTTAAAGCCGTTTGGTTTGAAAAAAAATTATTGAACTTAGCTATAAATCAACATATAAAAGGGTTTAATTTTTCTAACTGTAATTATATTAATTTTCTTAAAAAAAAAAAAAAACACACACACAAAAGTCAGTTGACTTCCTGAGCACCCGTTGGTAGCTTGTTACTTTGCTATTTATAATCTTAATTACAACTTTTCCTTATTTTATCAAAAATATACGAAAATAGTTTGATTATTTTGAAGTTACTTAAATCAAAAGAAATGTTTATGTAATGTAGTTTATGCAAATACTGCTTTCCCACTACATCAGATTTCCAGCATAAGATTTTTTTCTTATTTATACGTACAGATTTGCATTCTCATGGCTTCAGTATTATTTCCAGAATATTTGAAGTTTTTAGCTTAAACATATTAGCTGCAAGTCAACAGAAGAGCACTAAAGTATATATATATATATATATATATATATATATATATATATATATATATATATATATATATATATATATATATATATATATATATATATATATATATATATATATATATATATATATATATATATATATTTGGCACATGGCACACGGCAGACTTCTATATATGGACTATCACTGTTGCTTGTCTTCTAAACGCAGACAACTTGAGCCTTTTCTTGTTGTCATGACGTCCATTTGGACCTTAAATTAGAAGTAGTGCCTTTGCAAAATTACTTCTTTTTTTATTGGACCTTCACCTTTTGTTTCGGCTTGTCTTTTGTCATTATGAGACATATCGCCGAACCTTTGTTTCTTTTAGTTTTTCAGGTGATGGGACAGAACCTTCTTCTTTTGCCTCGACTTGTCTTTTGTCATTATGAAAGACATATCGCCGAACCTTTGTTTCTTTTAATTGTTAAGGTGGTGGGACAAAAACTTATTTTTCTTCCGACGATTTATCTAGTCTAGGTTTTTGATTTTCAAATATATGATAGGCATTAATGACCTTATCATGTCAAAATCCAAAACCTAATAACCATCGCTATCATTTTCAATTTGTTTGGTTCATTTTATCTCGAGCCGTCCTGGCCGAGTGGGTTGGTGCGCTGGATTCGGGATCCCTTGTCTGAGAGGACGCGGGTTCGAATCCCAGTGTACCCAATTCTTCAGTTTGGGACGGGGGTCAATGGCGTGACTCTGTAAGCTTAGCCAGAGTCGACCCAGCTCTAAATGGGTACCTGGAGAAATCTGGGGAAGGTAAACAGGAAGGGTGTGCGAAAGCACAGGATGGCTGGCCCCCAACCCCCCATTGCACTTCCTGGCTAAAGGGCCAAGAAACGGAGATCAGCACCGCCGGTACGGACTGTAAAGTCTAATGCCGTATCCTTTTTTTATCTCGGCTTGTATTTCGTCATTATGAAATACATTCGCCGAACCTTTGTTTTTTAACAAAAGCATGGTAGGCATTGATGACCTTATCCATGTCATATCCCAAACCCAATCACCATCGCTTTCAATTTCGACACGTTTTGATTCTCGCTGTCCAGTTGATTTTCATTGACTCGCTCACATGCTTCGTGTCGCACGTCTTCTAACTGCGTGTCTTTGCTTTTCATTTTCATTTTTGACACACCGCCACTTTTCTTCTAGTCGCGTGTGTGTCTGCTCTTTATTTACATTTTTGACTCGCTCATTTGCTCGGTGTCCCATGACTTCTAATTGCGTGTGTCTTTGCTGTTCATTTTCATTTTTGACACGTTCTAATTGTCGTTTTCAGATATCTTGTAATCACCCGTATCTTTGCTCTTGATTTTCATTTTTGACATTTTCATTTGATTACTTCAGACAATTTAGCAATGGCCTTTGCTTTAGCTGCCCGTATTTGTGTTGTCGCAATTGATGGTCCGGGTTGTAGATTTTCATATCTTATCAAGTTTGATATTTCAGGTGTTGGTTCCAAAGAATAATCATTTACTGCAACTGCAGATTTTCGCTTTTTTTGCCTTCCAACAGACAAAACAAAGTAAGAAAAATGGTATGGTTTTTGACGGAAGGTTACAAGTTTAAATGACTAGTTATACATGAAATCTAAACCAGCCTGGTAATGGCGCATATAGAAATGATCAAATTGTTGACAAGAAGTTCAACTGTTTTCTCAAAAAATTTTATTCTTTTGACAGCATGTTTTTCCCTCAAGATACCTTTAAAATGCACAAAAGTAAAGATATTCACTACCATAAGCAACGAATAAAACGTTGGTACTTCTACAATTTAAAGGACATTTCAAAGTCCAAAAACTACATCCGCATACTAATTGAGGAAGGGGGGCAAAGGACGAAAAGGACGTAGAGTCCTCAAGCTGTGTTTACAAACCACGGGCTTCGTGAACACGTCATGACCGTAATATACTCTTTATACAGCCTTAAATTGCATCTATTCTACATATCCGCAAAACGCACAAGAGCAGTCGTCCATGGACAAATACGATTAATTCTAACCAATCTAATAAATCTAGTCCTAATTAAAACTAAATACAATTCAAAATCAATCTAATCTAATCAACCAATTAATAATCAATCAGGGTTTCAAGTCAATCTTTGACTGAAATGCAATAGAACTGGTCAGATACTTTAAACGGAGCACAAACCCGGATCTTTAAGAACCTTTTTAAAAGAATTCAGGAACAATAGTCCCATACAGGGAAATATGAGTAATCTCTTTCGAGTAACCATGGTGAACGAAACCAAGCAAGAATGGGCTAAAACACTCCAGCTTCAATTAAGATTCTCTAGATATCTCTCGAATCCAATATCAATTTTTCGAACGAATTCGAACCCTAACTTTCAAATCAACTACAACTGTAACAATCAAAGTAATCGAATCACTGCAACTTCACTCTCAGAGGATGGCTTAACTTTCAAATCAACTACAACTGTAACAATCAAAGTAATCGAATCACTGCAACTTCACTCTCAGAGGATGGCTTAACTTTCAAATCAACTACAACTGTAACAATCAAAGTAATCGAATCACTGCAACTTCACTCTCAGAGGATGGCTTAACTTTCAAATCAACTACAACTGTAACAATCAAAGTAATCGAATCACTGCAACTCCACTCTCAGAGGATGGCTTAACTTTCTGTCAACATCGGAGATGAATCACAAACTGTGGAATGGTGAACTAACGAATTTGAACCCTAACTTTCAAATCAACTACAACTGTAACAATCAAAGTAATCGAATCACTGCAACTCCACTCTCAGAGGATGGCTTAACTTTCTGTCAACATCGGAGATGAATCACAAACTGTGGAATGGTGAACTGGCCTATTATATTTGCAGTAATACATTGTGCAATAGAGGAGCTATATTGTCTCGGATGAAATTAAACTACCCCCGGTGCTCTTAATTCCTTTAGCGCAGAAACAAGGCTAAATCGCAAAACCTCAGTTGTTCTGCATTCTCTACCTTAATGTATTAGTCCAGTTTGTTGTTGATTTCGTCTTTGCTTCTTAATTTTCCTATATTTTTATTTGTGTTTAAATCTGGCTTATCTTCGACTCTTGGCCATGGACAACTTTTAGTGGTAATTTGCCAAGAAATTCGTCAGAGCTTTGCTTAATTTCTTTATATTTAAGCTCTTCATAAAATCCAAATGAGCTTCAAATTGCTATTTTTATAGGAGCGAAACAAATTTCAAAATAAAAAGGATCAATGTCCCAAAATGACTAAAAAATACGCCAGTAGACAAAAGCTTTTTTTAAACTAATTTTACAAGTGTTTTCAGCTGGAAGTAAAGAGCAGCATTAAAACCTAAAACGAACAGAAATTATTACGTATGTAAGGGGGTTCGTCTGCTCCACAATATCTCGCTCTTTACGCTATGTATTTTTAGTAATTTCAACTATTTATTCTACGGCCTTTGTGATTCAGGAGACAAAATTTAAGCTTTAGTGTAAAGAGCGAGGTATGGACGAGGGGGCGAACCCCCTCATATACTTAATAAAAATATACAAATATAGAAGTTTGTTACGTAAATTAATTCGTAAGTTACGTATATTTATTACTAATAAAAATGTTCGTAAAAAAAAAATAAGTTCTAGTTGCCTTTTTTAGTCACCAAAAATTGGAGAGCAACTAGGCCTCCTACCGCAACCCCCTTTTTTATCAAAATAGTCCGATCAAAACTATGAGAAAGCCATTTAGCCAAAAAAATAATAATATGCAAATTTCGTTTTAATTATTCATATGCGGTGAGCCAAAATCAAAACATGCATTAATTCAAAACAGTCAGAAATTAAATAAAAAAACAAGTTTTTTTAACTGCAAGTAAGGAGTGACATTAAAACTGAAAACGAACAGAAATTATTCCGTATATGAAAGGGGTTGTCCCCTCTTCAACGCCTCGCTCTTTGCGCTAAAGTTTTAAAAAAAAAAAATTTAAGTAGGGTTGTGAGAAAGAGTCAAACTTTAGCGTAAAGAGCGAGGCATTGAGGAGGGGACAACCTCTTTCATATACAGAATATTTCCTGTTCGTTTTCAGTTTTAATGTCGCTACTCACTTGCAGTTAAAAAAAAAAATGTGTTTTTTATTTAATTAATGACAAAAAACGAACTGTCTTTGAGCAGAACAGCTATTTCGCAAGGTTTTACTTTTACAACAAAAAGAATTGTAAGATCGCCAAAGATCAGTGCCCTATAAAGGGGGTAGAGGTGGAGATATGTAATTCAAATACCTTCCCAGGATGTGACTGAGGATCATGATCATTCCTGAGTTTCATTCACCTTATTCAGATAATTCCAAAATATACACAAGCCCCTCATCTAGAATTTTATTCAAAATAATCCCAGGCATTTCTTATATTAGACGACAGATTGGAAGAAAACAGTAACAATTAGCCCTTTTTAATTACTACCTTTTTAAGTTTTTTTTTCTTACTGTAAATACAATAATCTCATTCTGGTTTTTTTCTACATTATTTCTTCAAATTTGCGCAAACTTTATTCTACATCCATTTTTATAGCAAGGGATTATGTAATTTATTTGTTCATTCTTGTTAAGAAATATTTGATAAGAATTAATTATTCCAGAGCGTGCAATAAATTTAAAGGTTTGACTAGTTTTCAGGTGAAGAAATAAACACTCAAGAATGCTCAAACATAGCAGATATTGCGAGAAAAATTAATTTGAAAGCTGGTTTGTGTGAAGTTCATTGTTAAAAATATAAAAGCAATGCCATAAGTGCAAAGGTCAGATTCTTTAAGGGGAGGAGGGGGAGGGGGTGGATCAAAGATTTTTTCTATGGGTGTGGAAATAAACCACACTTTAGGTGAAGAAATAAACACTCAAGAATGCTCAAACAAAGCAGATATTACGAGAAAAAAAAATTAATTTGAAAGCTGGTTTGTGTGAAGTTCATTGTTAAAAATATAAAAGCAATGCCATAAGTACAAAGGTCAGAGTCTTTAAGGGGAGGAGGGGGAGGGGTGGATCAAAGATTTTTTCTATGGGTGTGGAAATCTGAAGTTGAATTTTTTCAGACCTCGCAAAATCTTCTGGGTGCCATTGGGACTAATCTTAAAGGATCGAAATTCTACACATACAACAGTGACGTGTGTCCCATAGTAGGTCAAATGGATCGCTGGGAGTGTCCAGGCAAATTGTCCCTTTTTTGAAAATTGGCGACGGATGTTATAAAGATTTGAACCACCCACAACCGACAATGACCGTCAATACTAAATTATATCAAGATTGGAGCCACTCACAAAGAATTGTCTACGTGCGTGAGTCCCCATAATAAAAACGGAGGGAAAACCACCCCAGACTCCTCTGCCTTTGTTCTGGAGTGGATTGAAATAGAAGATGGTAGCCCTTTCGGACCCATAGGAAAACTCTTTTTTGAATCTTCAAATTGTTCTATTGATTATTCTAGGACAATCATTAACAAATACACTCCGCAGCACATCTTAGGCAATTTTAGGTTTTACTCTAGCTTCGATTTGAAATTCGTGCCTACCTGCTTACCCGCTAGAACGAGGGTAACTACTGGAAAGCAGACACATGACTCAAAGAAAGTAAAACGAAAGTAAAACGAAAGTAAAAGTAAAAGTAAAAAGAAAGTAAAGCTTGGCAGAACATTTTTATATTTTTTCATTGAATATAATACACTCTTTCGGAAACTTCTCTGTTTATATTCTTCATCACACTTCAAGGACTAAGACCTCAACCGGCAGACTTTATTCTTTAAGAAAATAGACTTTACCTTACAAATCTCCTTTAGTAGGGTTAAGTCTATTTTGGAAACCAAAATATTATGAACACTAATTAGCCTGGTAGCAGTGTTCCTAGTTTTCGGAATATTTGACATATATATTGCACTAAGGCTTCCAGGAAACTTTAAATTAGGTCTCTAAGCTTTTGTTTATGTAGGAACCAAAAAATATTGTTTCAACTTTGAATCTTTTGTAGGCTTTACTAATACCCGCTGAATGAAACGTACACAATGATTAGATAAAATTCCCAGTTAGTGTTATACCGGAAAAAGTAGCGTGAGTAAATGACGGTAAGTTATGATGTTAAAATAAAACAAAAAACTTAAACGAGACGGACAAAATCGTAAATGGTGGCTTTGCAAGAGGAGGGCTTTTCCAAGTCTGCGTAATCTTTGAACATCTCTAATTTGAACGACAATGACGTTGTGTACGAGGGCATCCTAACAGCTGAGAGGCCTCCTGAAGATTTGTTAATAAACTTTGTAAAATTTCGGAATTTTTTTCATGCTTTCCTGGCAATATTTTTTCAAACTTAAAGCCTTCTTAGAAAAACTTTGGAGATCCCACCTATCACCCGTCGAAAAACACATCAGTCTCTTGTGTACAGATGTGTAAATTAATATAGTACACCTTTGCATCAGAACACCTTATTCTCACGCCAAATAGCTCAAGGATTTTTTTGCATTAGCAGATTGCAAGGGAAGTCATTTCAAAATTCAAATTATTATTTATTTCAATAATATATTTTAAATTCAATTTTTTTGTTTATTGGGTTATTTTGAATTTATTGGGAGTTTAGTTTTTTGTTACCATATGGAGAGTTGAAGAGCCATCTTTTTATTCCAGTATTTGGAGAGAGTGGTATTTATTTATTATTGAGTATATAAGCCCACACACGAGTTATTTTTACCGTGGGTCATTAATTCGATAGTGTTGTGAAAATATTGTTTATTGACTAATAAAGAATTTCAACTTGAACCACAAAACCTAGTAAGTAATGTTGCCATTACTATACTTTTCCTTTCGTTAAAAGTTCCTTTTGACCTTTTTATTCCTTATGCAAATATTGCCTTACGCTAGCCTTATGGCTTTCGTTTCAACAAGAAAAGGATACAGGGAAGCAATTAAGGGCAAGGAGGGGCTATGCTCGTTCCCTGGTTAAGGAAACAAGACAAAGATGCCCCTAACTCGAGCCAATATTCGAGAAAAATGCCCCTTAGCCAATACTCGAAACATGAATAAGTTCGAGCTAATAAGATGGAGAACAAACTGCTTCAGCAATTCTTTTATTCCGCTTTATGCAAGTATCATTGACCATGTGTCATTCTGGATCCCTTGTCTTAGAGGACGCGGGTTCGAATCCCAGTGTCCCAATTGTTCAGTTTGGGACGGGGGTCAGTGGCGTGACTCTGTAAGCTTAGCCCGAGTCGACCCCGCTCTAAATGGGTACCTGGAGAAATATGGGGAAGATAAACAGGAAGGGTGTGCGAAAGCACAGGATGGTTGCCCCCCCCCCCCATTGCACTTCCTGGCTGAAGGGCAAAGAAACGGAGATCAGCACCGCCGGTACGGACTGTAAGGTCTAATGCCGTATCCTTTACCTTTTTACCTTTACCATTAACCTTGCTTAGTTTTTTCTTCTTTTTTTCGTGTGTTGTAAACTATAGCGTAATTTGGTTGAGACTTTTGCCAATATTATGAAAGCTGCTTTAAATAATTGGATCATGAATCTAGAAAGATTTGTATCATACGGACATGCGATGCTTCGATGGTGGACAAGTGGATTGATCCCTACCTGGAGATACGCGGTCCAGGGTTCGATCGGGATATTGCAAGTTCGATATAAGGACCTTTTCAATCGAAAAGTATCATTAGTCAATGAATAAAATGAAAGCATGTGATGATTTCATTACACAGAATCCACGATACCTTCCCAACGCATTGGTAAATGAGGTCCCTAATTCTTAAACCTTAAGTTAAATATCTTTGACATGATTCTTTTTATTCTCGAAACATGGAAGTGATTACTGAATTTTAATATAAAATGGATGACATCAGTGAAACATGACAGGAATGACAAATTCTAGTATTTGCTGCACTTTTGAAAGATGACTGTAATTTAAAAGTTGCCTGTTTTGGCTATTTTCTACTTTTTTACGCATGACAACTAAAAATACACACAACGGAGTTTAACGATACTCTTATAGAAACATTTACATTAAGAGGATTCTTGGTCTGGCTACGGATTTTTGGACGATGCTTTGATACATATTCCAAAAAAGGTTACGCCAGGTGACTCCTGTTGGATCAAGTTTGCATCGAAGTCTTCTCTTGACAATTACCAGGGAAGTTATCAGGCAGTCAGATATCCCCTTTCAGAATTTTTGAGTATTCTGAAAAAACATCATCGATGTTACGGCTAAATGTTCCGTCAAATATTATCAAACATTTGTGGTAATTTTCAAAAATCGTTTGCTAGGCTGCTCTTAGATCAAGGATAAGCAGGTTCATGTAGATCACGAAAATCGATGATCGAACATACATCACCCTTCCGATCCTCCTTTTGAATACAGCTTTTGGCAATTGTGTCAGAAATTTGAAAACGTCAGACCAGATCTTTATGCATAGCAGCAATATTCAAGGCAGAACAATATCTTACCACTCAAGGTACCTCACAGTCAAAATAAGCCATTCTTGTTACTTTTTGGTCTTTTTTTACAAGTCACAATTCAATTAGTAACGACAGCACGCAACTTGTTATAGTCTTAATCTGTGCATTGCCACATGCAGTTTCGAGCGCATCGCCATCTATTTTGAATGCCAATAGCATATCATTAAATTACAGTAAGTGATACTCTGCATTTCCTGGTGTAAAATTTACAGTAAGTGATACTCTGCATTTCCTGGTGTACATTTTTCCTGGTGTAAAATTGTAGAAAATTAATTTAACTGAGATTGAACAAAAGCCTTACGGGTATAGTTTTTTGGAGAAGATGGTGCACTTACAAATTGACTACCAGTCGAAGCCTTGGTAAACATCCTACGCGAGATTGCACAAAGTTAATTCTGATGTTTCGCCCGTAGCAGAACTCGTAATAACAATTTCTTGTGATTCTTAAGGCGATTCGATACCGTTTAATCATTTTGCAAGCCTTAGTGTCGGTTGACCGCTTCAAAGACAAAGGACTAATTAGCAAATCCTCTCGGGGGACTAGCTACCATCAAGAGCCATTGAGAATCTGTAGTTTGACTATGAAATTTGATAGAAAGACAATAAAACTATACGCCCCTTGTGTCGGCAAGGTTTTCAATCAAAGCGGTTAGCACCAAAGGGAACTCTCAAAATTGCCAAATTGCTCATATAATTACTCAATATTGATCGCTGATATTTTGAAAATGCAAAGATAGGACATTGGAACAGCAGGTGCCATAATCCTCAAATTATCATCATTAACCAAGCTACTTTTTGCATACATCCAAGAGACAACAAATACTAAAAAATTTCATCAAGCACCGTGTACACCGTGTATTTTTTGGATACATCCAAGAGACGACAAATACTAAAAAATTAATTCAAGCACTATTTTTTATCAATCTCAGTTACCCAGTTAAAATTTACCGACACAACTGGCAGAAACTAGCGAAACCAGGCGTTCACAAAATGGCATATTTAGTCAAAATTCAACTAAGGAATGTGTAAAGTAAGTAAGTATGACCGCACTAGACCCTCAAGGTCCAAACCGGCGGTGCTGATCTGCGTTTCGTGGTCCTTTATCCAGGAAGTGCAATAGGAGTTGGGGGCCAGCCATCTTGTGCTTTCGTACACACTTCCTGTTTACCTTTTCCAGATTTTTCCACGTACCATATTAGAGCTGGGTCGACTCAGGCTGAGCTTACAGAGCATGGTTAACGGAAACTAGTCAAAGCCGATGTTCACTCAATGACATAATTACCCTGATTCTAATTGCAAAAATTTTAGCAATTGACAAAGATTGAGATGAATTTACCTAGATCCAGGAAACTGGGGTTCAAAAGAAGATATTTTTAGCCCAAACCCAACAGGGCCAATCTGACCAATTATAGCAATTGTCACCGGTTAAGCTGAGTCGCTCCAATTTACTACACTTAATCGGGAAAACTTTAATCAATTTAATTTGCCAAGTTTAACTTTACTTACCAGCTTAATCTTACCAAGTTTAATCTTACCAGCTTACAAGTTTACTTACCAAGTTTAATCTTACCAGCAGCACGGTTAAAGAAAACTAGCCAAACCCGACTTTCACACAATGACATAATTAGCCCGATTCTAACTGGGCTAATTTAAACAATTGACAAAGATTGAGATGAAATATCTTGATCCAGGAAAAAACATGGTGCTCAAAAAATGGTCAATTTAACCCAAACCCAACAGGGTTAATCTGGCCAATTTTAACAAGTTGTCACGGGTTAAGCTGAGTCACTCCAATTTATTGTACTTAAATCAGGAAAACTTTAATCAATTTAATTTGCCAAGTTTAACTTTACTAGCACGGTTAACCGAAAGTAGCCAACCCCAACGTTCACACAATGGCACAATTAGCCCGATTCTAACTGGGCAATTTCAACAATTGAAAAGGATTGAGATGAAACATCTTGATCTAGGAAAAAAAACTGGTGTTAAAAAAAAATCCAATTTAGCCCAAACCCAACAGGGTTAATCTGGCCAATTTTAACAATTGTCACAGGTTAAGCTAAGTCGCTCCAATTTATTACACTTATTCGGGAAAAAATTTATCAATTTAATTTATCAGGTTTAATTTTACTGACACAATTAGCGGAAACCAACCCAACCCTGTGTTCATGAAATGGGCAAGTGTATGACACCTTGACTGAATTTTGATATGAACAACTTGAAATCAGAGAAACATGATCAGACTATCGAAATTTTAGTTCTTGCCACACTTTAGGAGGACGCCAACAAATTGAAATGCATCACTTCAGAGATAGCACACAAAATAACAATATAAAAAGACTCGCGTCAATTGTTGCACGGTGAATTCTAAATCAAAACAATATAAGCATAACCTTTGGCTATTTTAGTAATTTAGAAACTTCGACCTGATGTATAATACCAGAAATAATCAGCGAAAAATTATATATAAGTAATTATAAAGTGATATATTCAAAATAATACAATTGGTCAGTAATATATTCTATAAGCAATTATTTAAGTAATTTCAAAAGAAATAATAAAGCTAATCGGAGTTTTACTCTTTTTAAACAAACAGCTTAGAAATCGTATTTTAATATATCTATATTAATATATAGTATAATAGTTTAATATTAATTTAAAGTTTAAAAATATATAGTATAATATTAGTATAATAGTTAATATTAATATAATAGTTTAATATATCCATGTACATAAATATTATTAATAGGCACTGCGTTGGACTGACAAAAAACCACTAAGAATGTATGCAGGGGGAGGAGAGGCACGGCCCTCTTTTAGATCCTAAATTTTCTTTTCTTCTTTTCTTTCTAGGCATTTCTAGTTCGAATCACAATTAAAAACAAAAATATTGAGATGCAGATCAGACTTCTTATAAGACAGTGAAACAAAAGGAAAAAAAAAACGGTACAATAATGATCATAGAAGTACGAATATTTCGGTTTCGGAAGCCGTATTCAACAGGACCAAAAAAATAGGTTAAAAAACATACTAAAAGAAATATGAAAAAAAAACTACAAAAAAAAAGTGATTACACATAACAATATAAAAAGCCACAAGGCAGGATGTCTGCTACAGATCAGTGTGCCCCCTCTCCCTAAAATTATATTATTTAATAAAAAATAACAGCTTTTCTACTTTCTCATCAGTGTTTCAAACTCGCCGCATTACGATGTTTTAATTTTTTTTTTTCAGCCTGTCCTATTTTTTTCAGTGGATTGAATATAAGACAAGGCTGTCACTTTTTATTAAAACTAATGCAGCTGTTTAGTGTTCCAGTTAATACTATTTACAGTTATGATTGTATCATTTGTGATTATCACTTTTTACTATCCACAAAGAGGTTGGGAGGGGATTTGTCCCTTCTGAGACTTTATCCAAAGATTACTATTTCAACGTCAAAAATACCAAAATTATAGATACGTTTTTCTTACATATGACATCATCTCCCTTTTCCCCTGGGATTTCCACAGTTAGAAATTCTTTTCCTCTCGATTGATTCATGTCCAGAAAAAAGACAACCACAACAAATCCTGACAACGCCCTGCAGTCTGATTAATATAATTAAACCTTGTTAGACCTTGACAGCTATCCGAGAAAACTAGTCATTTTTTGGAACAATAAAACAAGCAGCACGTGGTTGAGGGGGCACCCACTTTCTACTATCTGGTGTGTATCTCAGAGTGCCCTGTATGCCGCATATTTCTGCCATGCTTTGTACAGTTTCAGCACCACCTGACGCACGCAATTTCTGAAAGTGGGCATCCCCTCATACGTGGTATGGAATCAGCTTAACGACATAAACAATTACAGAAGCCACAATAAAGACAATCCAAAGTTGGAGCAATATGTTCCGGCCTTTCATAATGGAAGCTTAGAGACATAATTTGCTTATGATTTTTTTTTCTGGAGGCCTCACTTTAATGTGTATGTCGAATTTTTCCAAAAATTAGAAACGCTGTTACCACGGGATTTCATATTTATACAAATTCAAGTCTGGGCTTTGAAAATAGACTTTATTCCATTAAGAAAGAGTTACAAGGTAAAATCAAACACTTTTAAAAACAAAAAATTGACATTTGGGTACAAATTAGCTAGTTGTTTATTATTAATTTTAGCTATTAACTGTATTATTATATTTTTTACATAGCCATCTACAAATTTATATGACCTCTACAAGCATAGCGACAAAAATCATCCAGTTTTTTTTAGGGAGGAAGGGGTCATATTTTCCACAAAAAAAAAAAAACTGATTTTTCCGTGAAGCATGTCCATTGTTAGAAGTGAATATCCAGATTTCAAAAATATTTCTTTTTTTAAGATTACTTGTTTTTTCTTAACAAGTATTAATAAACATACCCAAAAAATGACCCTTCCAAGACAAAAAAGGAATTCAAGTGATTAACCTTTAATAGCACGTTAAAGGAATAAATGTCTTTCAAAGAAGACAATGAGAAAAGGAGGCCCAGACTTCGTGGCGGACAGAGGGCCAGTACCCCTTCAAGACCTTCTCTGAGGGTTGAACCAACATAAAAAGTTTAACAGCTTTTTAAGTTATCTGATTTGTTGTAAGGGTTTAAATATAGTGCGCTCTATGTATGTCAATACCAAGAAGATGCCTCAAACCAGACACTGTACTTTCTATATTTGACCCATGAAATAAGCATAATTAAGCTACAAGAGCAAAATCAAGCTACATCCAAATGTAATATTTTTTTTTTTTAAATTTACTTCAATTTAGTTCTCTTCAACATTTGTATGAAACATATTATTTCAATTTGCATGTATACTATAATTCTACTTATATTCTTTTCTATGTATTTATGTGGGCTGCTCTTTACCCATTATAAGTCCCCCAAGTTTATCTTCAAGGATGAAACTAGCAATGGAGTTAACAAACGTCGTCTTCTGGGAATTCATTTCTGCTCAACCTCTCTTAGGACACACAACCTCGATCGGGTAAAGAGCCTGTTATGATCCAGCTCAATTTTGTCTCTCATCCAGCTAATAATGAGTCACGCATTAAGCCTATTGCCAAATATGGATGCCCACCTTTTGCAAGGGCTCCTAAAATCTACTGGAGGATCGAAAACAAGATATCAAGAGTGAGTTGTAGGACGAATTGAATAACTTTACAATGACACAGTGAGAGATTTAACGTGGCGCCAATGGCTGCTTTTTAAAGTACAACCATTACCCTCCACCCATGACCATGGGGAGCAGTGTCCCCTAGAGAAGCAATTGATATCTGTAGAAAGAATTCGTGGATAAAAAAATATAAGTACTTCTTTCGAATGTTTATGGTTAGCTTTAGAGAACCTCTGCTTATAGAGCGTGTTTGGTAAACTTCGCACAACAAAGGGCGTAGTTAGTCCCCAATTTTATCTTCAAGAGTAAAGCTATCAAGAGGGTTGAAAATATAATTTTAGAAAAACGGCAAAAGATCCCCTTTTCAGAAATTAATCTCCAGCAAGCAATAAAAAAAATAGAAATAGCAAGTTTTGTTTCAAATGAAAGCAAAGAGAAAAATTAAAACTTGAAAAGAGCAACAAATTTTTTCGCGATGAAGGGGGCTGTCCCTTCCTTAACCACCGCTCTTTACCATAAATTTTATAGTTCTTTGCTAAAGATATTAATGAGCACAGCATGTATAGTTGTTGGGTAATAGTTTATGGAAAGTGGTTTTCTACAATGCTCCAGTGGCTAACTACCGGCAAAAAATATAAATATAGACTGGGGTTCACTCCTCACTAGGCTGCTTCAAGGAGGGAGGTCATTATTCATTGCTGTAAACAATGATATTGGACTTCAATTCTACACTCCTATCCATTTACTTTGCATACTCAACATACTACTATAGATTAAGTTATAATCGCTTTTACAGTGTCTTTTTAGTACATCATATACAAATTAAACTAAATATCATGTGCCCCATCCTCTTCTTAAAGCCACAACCTTGCGTGCGTCACTTGGGTAAAGGTTAAAGAACTAAGGGCAGTGGAAATGAAATCCGATTGTTTGAATGACACAACGTACAACCATAATCCTAATAAATTAAGGAAAATCGGGAATTTGACTTTTAATGAAAAAATCAATCCAATTTTTCAGCTTTTGGTAGTAAGAGCGCCAAACTAAAAATAAAATTAAAGAACGGTGGGTGAAAAACCAGAACAAAATAAGCGTAAAACATATAGCATCACACAACTTAGGAAGACGTAGATTTCCTTAGACGGTAAAAATTGTAGGGGAGTCAACAACAAAATGCTGATGTTTGAATTTTTACGGAAGGAAAGCGTTGTTAAATGTCTTACTAATTGTTAATTTGTTTTCATGGTTTGACGTGGCAACGCCGACAAAAATGTGATACCGCACTAAAATTTTAATATTTTTGAAACAAAAAAAAATCTTTGAAAATCCCGATTTTCAGGTAGGAAAAGACCAAACATGGGTCCTTGGGAAGAAATCTTTGTGTTTCGATATCCTTGGTACTTCAGGAAATATGAGGTTCAGCAGAGAATTTGGAAGAAGAATAAGAATTTTACTAGTATGAAAGCTCCTCAGAGGCAGTTTCAGAGGAGGGACCGAGGGAGCACTTGTCTCCGTCGCAGAAATTTTAGGAAGGCAAAATTTTAAATAAATAACCTACTGGTTATATTTACTGTGTAATTTTTGAAATTTGACTTTGTTATAATAAAGTGGAGGGCGCAGTTAATAAATGAAAATAATGGATTAATAAAACTAAAACTAAATTAAAAAATAAAATAATCAAATAGTAACAATTAAAATAATTAATAAATATTAAATAATATATTAAAAAATAAATTAATAAATTAAAATAATTGTGTTAATATATGGAAATTTTGCCTGAAAATTTTGTGGGAGACAGGGAGCTAGTCAAGATTTTGGACCTGGTGCAAGAGAGGCCAGAACCGTCGCTGAAGCTCCTTTATACGTATCAGCAAAACAAAACTTTCACGTAAAATTACGTAACTCATCATAGATTTAGCCAATTATTTGCATATTACTTTGTATTATTTATCAGCTTAAAACCAATAAACAATGTCACTTCAAATTTAGATGATGTGGTCGAAAATATGACAAACTACTCTCTGATAAAGAGGTGTAAACATACGACAAACATTACAAAACAGAAAATTCTCGAAATACGATTCTGGATATGTTTAAGATACTTACAGTATTTTTCAAAAAAAAAAATCATACGAATTTTGTGTTTTTTATCGACTTATGACAAAAAAAAATCAAGTAAAATTGAATTTGGATGGAATTCTCGAAAATATAACAGACTAATCGTTTTTGCAAGCATTACAAAAAAGATTTAAAAGTACTTTTTGTAAAAATTCTGGAAAACAGTCTTTCACATGCTTGCAACATTTTTACAAAACAAAGAAAAAATTCGTAAAGAAGAGAAAACGAGGAAAAAACAGCCAGCGAAAAATAGAAGAAAATGTGTAAATATTTCGGGAGACCTCCGCTCGACAATCTTCAGTGCAGAATTAAAAAAAAATAGAAATAAAAGTCCACGGGACAATATAAAAAAACAACCTTAAAAAATTACTATGTTTTTATAGTATCCCGTCGACTTTTATTTGTATTTTTTTTTATTCTGCACTGAAAACTGTCGAGCTATAAATATTTATATTTGCACAATTTTCTTCCATTTTCACTGGCTATTTTATCATTGTTTTCTCTTTTTATGAATTTTTCTCGTTTTTTTAAAATTTTTCTTGCCAATTGATTAGTAATCATCACAAAACATTAAAGGAGATTAGGAGATTAGAATTATAAAGAAGATTGTTATTCAGTTACTCTTAATTGTTACTTGGAAAGGGTCTTCATTTAAGTTTGGTGTTTGTTTATATTATCCTGTGGACTCTTATCTGTATTTTTATAAAAAAAAATTATTCTGCAATGAAGACGGTTAAGCAGAGGTCTCTACCGAAATATTTGCACAGTTCTTTTGTTTTTTTTTTTACAGGCTGTTTTACCCTCGTTTTTTCATCTTGGTGAATTTTTTTTATTTATTATTTATATTTTATAATTATTTATATAATTATAAAATTTTATAATTATTATTATTTTATATAATATTATTATTTTATATTACTATAATATTATTATTTTATATTTTATTATATATTATTATAGTTTATAATTATTATTTATATTCATATTTTTTTTATTTATTTATATGCTTAGCCAGCGTGGTTATTTGCAACATTTTCAGCGGCTACTTGCTTTTATGTACCATGGATACTAAAGTAAAAATATGTCTAGCCCTTTGGATCCATCTTTAGTCTATTAATCAAACAGTTCGTGGTAACGAACTGTAGTAAGGAGCAACCCGGCTCAATAGTAACGGAAACTATAAAAAATGGAATTTTGACACCAATAGTTACATTAAAAAATTGAATTTTAATGCTGATTTTAATTTATAAGTTTCATCAAGTTTAGTCTTACTCATCAAAAGTTATGAGCCTGAGAAAATTTGCAAAACGAGCATAAATTACTCCGTATATGAAAGGGGCTTTTCCTCCTCAACGCCCCGCTCTTTACGCTAAAGTTTTTTACTGTTTTAAAAAGTAGAGTTAAGAGAAAGAGTCAAACTTTAGCGTAAAGAGCGGGGCGTTGAGGAGGAAAAGCCCCTTTCATATACGGAGTGATTTATGTTCGTTTTAAGTTTTAATGTCGCTCCTTACTTTCAGTTAAGAAAAATTGTTAAGATTTGTCTTTTTTGTTTCAAAATTATGAAGTTTTTAAGGCACGACCAAATTGTTGTCAGTGTTGCCGTGAAAATCAATAAGCAAAACTAATTGGTTAAATTTGAAAAAGCTTTGTGTCCATGAAAATGCAAACAATAACAGTACCTTGATTGCCAAAGACAACTACATCTTCAAGTAAAGCTACGCCTTCATAAGCTGTTCGGGGCAATGTGCGGTTTTTTCACCCACTTGACTTTTAAAAGCTACTAAAAACTAACTTAACTAGTTTCTCAAATGTCACAAAGCTTTGTTCGTAAAAATCGAACATTAACAGTCTGTTGATTGCCAATGACAACTACACTTTCAATGAAAGCCACAGCTTAATCTATTGTGTTGCATATGTTTTTAGACAATGTTTTCCCCTTAATATCCGGGGCGTAAGTTGCTATAGGGCAGAGGGGCAATTGCCACCCAGACCCCAGTTTGCCCCCCCCCAGCTGAAATTTAGCTTCTTCAAAATCTTGTCAAAATTAAGATGAGCCTGCATAATTAAAGGATCCAGAGAAGCGGTCAGTTTTCTTTAGTATATCTGTCATTTTCGCTTGATTTGGCAAAATTGACTCCAATTCCCCCCCACCCCTAGGACTTTGACAAAATCACGCCACTGCTTATTATTGTTTTTTTTTTTTTTTACACCTGCTACTACTAAAAACTGCACAACAACACATTAAGATCTTTTTCATTAAAATTGTTTTTTTAAATATATTTAATTAATTATAAAAGATTAAATAATAATTAAATATTAAAATAATTTTTTATAATAATATTACTATTAATAATATTAATATTATAATAATATAATTTTAATATGTAAACCCCAGAAAGGTTAAAATTAATATATAAATTAATAATACTAATAATATAATATTTATAATATTAAAAATATTAATATATAAAAATTAATTATAAAAGATTAATCTATAAAATATATAAATGGTTGGGTAAGTTTTCACTTAACCAATTCAAAGAACAAAATTTCATTTTCACTGTTCTCGGCCCTTTAAAAATTTAAAGTATGTCCAGAAAGCGATTGATTACCCTAGTCTTTACCAACAGTCATAATTGCAGGGACCTTTCTATTTCATACAGCCTTGTGACAGCGCTTATTGATAAAGCAGCACCTTGAAACTTTGGAAGCTACGGTTCCAAAGCCAACGGTAAGGAGGCAAGCAAAAAAAAAAATGTTACAAAAACATATTCAAATTATTTTCTGTCAAAATTCTGGAAAAATGGCTTTTTCAACTTTAAAATATTTATAGCATTTTTTTTTTCACGAAAAAAAAGGTGCGTTGTTTACCAGATTACGAATAAACAGCATCAAATTAAGTTTACATGAAGTCTTCGAGTAGAAGACATAATCAAAAAGACTGCTCTCTGTTTGAAAATTGCAAACATAAAAATAAACTAACACAATGAACATAAGATCGGCTGGTGAAAGATAGTTCAAAGCCTTATATTTCATTCTGTTGTGTTCTGCACTCTTTAATGCCTTTTCAGTACATATAGCGACATTCTTGATTTTTTTCGTGGGTTTTGTGTTTTCAGTGAAGCATTAGCTTTGCATAGCCCTACAAACATAAGGAAATATCAGTAGTAAGTGTATTTGTACTAATTTTAGACATCAACAGTACAATCTTAGAAATGATGATTATAAAAACAACAAGGAGGCACAAACATAAGGCAGACATTACAAAACCGATAACAAGTACTTTCTGTCAAAAGCTGATAAGACTCTTCATTTAAAAATTCTATCCATTCACAAACAAAAGGTTTATTTTTAAATAAACAAGTTTAAGATAATCAATTTTGTCCAGATATAGATAGAAAAATTAATAAGGAGCTATTTACTACTTTTGGAGGCTATTCATCTTTACTAATTTTGATTTAGTTTTGAAACCATATTAATTTCATAGCAATTTGATGGTCTTGGTTTAAAATGCTTCACCCCCGCCATGAAAATATAAGGAAAAAGCAATGAGTTTGAATTTTTTATAGTTATTCTAAAGCTTAGAAACCATAATTAAGCGAGACCTTAAGAATGTTAAGTACAATAGTTCAGTCACAAGAAATAGCTTGAGCTAGTATTTGAGCCAAAGAACACGAGAAGAGATTACAAGAAACCAATAAAAAACAAAACAAATAAAGTACATTAAATCAAAAAATAAATATCGATCTCATGGCCTGTGCCTCCAAAGTCTTCCAAAATCTCTTAAGAAAACTACCTAAGCGTTAAAAGCTTTATTTCATTGGTAGAAGGCCCTTATCCTGTAGCAGAAAGCCCCTCCCAGAAACGAAGACCCAAATCCAGCCAAAAAATCTCCAACTTTTTAGAGCAAACCTTTCCGGGGTTTTTGTCCAAATTTGTTCATTAAGTCCCAAAAACAAACCAAGTAAATTACACGAAAACCCGTAAAAACCTAGACATTTATATAGTTGAAGCCCAAAAGCCCCCCTCCTTATGTCCGTGCCTAGAATACTGCATTCATCGATTTTTCATATGATGTTTCATCGGGAACTGCTGCAATAACTACCAGTTCACTGCAGCCAAAAGCCACCTGAGGCCTGGACAGCACAAAAGAGTCGCGAAAACTTCTTTGTTTTATTTACCAGAGGGTCACAACTCCACTAGGGTAAACCTACTCCCCAGAATTTCAAGCATGACTTTTCTATTTCCTTATTATACTGTGTAAGCCTATAAATCAGGCTATTAACTCCTGCACCAATATAATTTAAGTGCTAACCTTTGTCTTTTGTCACCGTTGACGAGCACGTTGCACCACGTTATTGTGATTGAAGCTCCGTCATCATTGTAATTCAACTTTGGAAGTTCTAGCGCGTATAAAGATGTATTTTCATCAATTACATCAATGCTAGACGTCTCTGAAAGAAGAAGCTTCAATGTAATCAATCACATTAATAGTAAGAAAAAACATGTTTAATTTGGAAGAAGTAATGTTATGTATTACTATAGCTACTTTGACTGCTAAACTCACTTCAGCATCCAAGCCACCTGAGGCCAACCCAGCCGCGCGCGCTCTTCCTCTGCTCCAGAAACATCTATTATAAATAACGTAGATAGAAAGATGCTATTCAACCAAAAAAAACACCAAAACAAACGAAGACAACAAAGAATCACTGATTAATCCTAATCCAAATTCAATGCTGTATCATTTATTAGGCTATATTTCCCCCGAGGGTTGTCACTCCTCAAGGTCACCCTGTAGTACTGTTTGAAGTCAAAGTTCTGGTTAGGCGAACTCATGGAAGGTACACCCTGACGCCATTATGAGCATGGTACGGCTTCCGGGGATAGTTATGGAGGAAGTAGCTTATGACAGACTGGAAATGACTCTGAACCATCTCACAACATCAGAACAGGTCAAGCCTTCTATACCCAAATTATCCTCGTTAGGGAATCTAATTTGATTGGAATCTAATTGAATCTAATTTCAGGTATGTTTAGGGAAACAAGCCCTCTTCCTTCCATTTGCGATCGTTCTCGTGGTGTTTAATCATTCATCATAAAATCAGAAAGAGATACACAGGGAAAGGACAGAAAAAGGAAGAGAGAGAGAGAGAGAGAGAGAGAGAGAGAGAGAGAGAGAGAGAGAGAGAGAGAGAGAGAGAGACAAAAAGAGACAGAAACAGAGAGAAATTCCTGGACACGTGCGTTAACAAGATCTGAAAAGGATAAAACCGAGAGCTGATTCAATCTTACCTAAGAAAGTTTGGTGGAATCCAAGGTTATCAATTTCTACAATAACTGCCTCGTTTTCATCAATTCCAGAGTCACGACAAATGGCGGCTTTCAGGTCTTGAATAGAAGCACGTCCATCAACGGTTATACCAAGTCGAACCTGCAAGTTCATAATAATTATAATAAAACTAGGCTAAAAATGATAGCCATAAACACAGATAAGGAAAAAATAAATAAAAAAAAAACCTAAAAAATCAACATTTCGAGGAGGCATGAGGGAGTGGATGCAATATGGTTCCGCTAAACAACGATACAAATACTTCTTTTTATAGCCGAAATGTTGCTAATCAGATGAAAATTCAAGGAAAGGGCTTACATCTGGTCAATTAGATGGCTTAAAAAAAGAAGAAAATTCGTTTTTTTTGTTTGAAGGTAATATGTTTTTATTTCAAACTAGCTGTTGGGGTGGCGCTTCACGCCCCCCCCCCAGCGCGTAAGTCGTTACGCGCCATATTAGTAACGCGCCATTGTAGTTGTGTCCCTATGTCCCACCTGTGAATATTGATAGATATATATATATTTTTTAACTACGTAAAACTTGCGAATATTCAACATTCTTGGCTGTCCCATTGTCTGTGCATATAAATAGATTGTCAGGTTTACCGACTCTCGAACATGCAACATATACTTGTCCATGGGAAAAACAAGCTTGCTAAATAATATAAGCTTTATAAGCTTATATATATAAGCTTGCTAAAGCTCAACAATTTATAATAAACCTAAAATTTTAAGTATCTTTTTTAAGGTTTTCAAATTACATTAATCTATTGTCAAAATATTTCGAAATATTTATGCAATTCCCAGTTTTTACATTTAAACCCTCAACACAAAAATATATACAACTTATTTTTATATATATAGAAGATATTATCTGGCGTAACAGACAAAGTGTAACAGACATAACACACAGACAACTTATTTTTATATAGATATAGATAGGCATTATCCGAATCTTAAACCGTCCTCTTTTCACCCGAGGCAACCATGGACAGAGCTAGGAAGAGAGGAAGGGTTAGTCCCCCTGAAGAAAATTCATCAAACAAAAGTGGTGAAAATAAACAGACAGAAAACGGTAAATCTACTAAGCTAGCTGTTACCCCCCCCCCCCCCCCTCCTGGACCAAACGCCAAGTTTTGACAAGAAAATTTGCAAGAATAAAAACAGAAAAAGTAGGAAAAAGCTCACTTTTCCATTAATCAAACAGAACACATCTCACTTTTCTATGATACAAAAGAATATCAAACTCTATCAGAGATATACATTTCGACGGATTGAACTTAGGAACTACTTCATTTACTTCATAATGCCATAAGAACGCCAATTTTGCCCCATTCTTCCATTGCTCCACCTCTCCACTACGACTTTACAGCAGCTCTGAGAAATGAGGCAGAAAGGTTCGGGTCGACGTTCTGTCACTAGTGTTCCAACCTTGCCAGCTTCATCTACCGTCTCATTATCTTCGATTACAGAGAATCCCTAGACCCACATCAGAGAAAAATAATTTCCTTTGGATTCTAGACTATTTAGTGCTTCATGGCATTCTAATTCACTTCTTTGTCGACTCTCTATATTCTAAAATCCTTTAGGTATACTTAGTTATCAGTTAAAATACATATATTTCTGTCCGAACTTTCTTTTTGCATCAATGTTCTAGCTGCCTGTTCTATTTCAAGCTTTTCATCCAGGAAAACTGTGCCAAATCCACCAAGATGATAACTAATTATCATTTTATCCGAATCGAATTTATCTGGATATGTTACTACTGCAGTTCCCCATTGCCCATTAAATCACGAATCATCCAGTTATTCTGTTGCTTTTATGGAGCAAGCCATACTCCTGCATATTTCTGTATAGTTCGTTAGGATTATCTGGAACTGTCTCGAAGTTTGACTATTGGGGTGATGTTATCCTCAGCCTTCTCCACCTCCTTGTACTTCCACCTCATCGAGTTACAGCAACCAACATAGAGTTTTAAATTTCTACTTTCGTTCGTGCTGCCTGTTCGTCCGCTGCTCACTAATCTGAAGTCTGACAGCACTTTTCATTGCTTCTTCTTCTATATAATTTTCTCCAGGTCCAAGTCCTAGTACTAGTTCCATGGTATGCTGACAGGATAATCAGGCAAGCCAGGTTTTGACTCTTTAATAAAATTGTAGTGTGGTTTTTATCCGAGTTGAATCGACCCATGTCACTGCTACATATGACCAAATCGGTCTGATCACAGTCTTATATGGATGTTACCGTGAATATCCACGAATTGGTGAATATCAGCATTCACCAGTGAATGTCCGAAATACCTTTTGTTCTTCTTGGATTTATTCAGCGTTGCCAGTCAACTTTTTCAATTTAATGCAAGGTTTGTGATGAAAGGTTAGGTTAGATTGGTTTTGCTAGGTGAGGTTAGCTTAAATTAGGTTTTTAACCCATTTTTTTTTATTTAGAGCCAGATTTGACCTAATCTTACATGACCTAACCTTAACTTAAATTTAACCATCATAGCTTGCATAAGACTGAAAAAGCTGACTCGCAAAGCTAATCGAATCCAAGCCGAGAAAAGAGATTTTAGAGGATCCACCGATGAATGTCAACATTAACTAAATTTCGGACATTCACGGTAACATAGATATATAGTCTTATTAGGAGCAAAGCCTTTGTTCTTTGCCATTATCCCGGGGAGAAAAAACTGGGACTAGTCGTATTGTAAATTGTAAATTGTTGGTAGTAATGATGATCTTGGGTATGTTTTTAATTCATACACTAAAGCCTGAGCGCAATGAACGAAAAATGCTTTAAATCAGAGAAGTAAAATCATAGCTGTTTGATTATTATAGCATGAACCTAGTCTTAGCACAAGTTAAGCAGGTCAGAGAACCCCACATTCGACCTTTCAACGTCCAAATTTTGAATTTTTTTCCAAGATATTATTTTTACCCAATAGCCTCGTGTTCTAAATTGTTTTAGTTGATCAAAAAAAAGAATACTATTTTTACTGTCATGTGTAAAAAAAACAATTTTACGAACCGGATACTCTATCTAGAAAGTAATGAACACTGAAGGCCTAATAAATTACTTATTAGTAAGAAACCAGACATTAGAAACTGCGCCTCAAGACTTCCCCTTTTTCTCTCTAATTTATTATTACTAGGATTCCATAGCTACAAGCCAATTTTTTTTTCAAATAGTGGAATGTAAAACAAGATTATATTGCACTCGGTAATAAAATCCCTCAGTCACGTTAGGTTCTGCTTCAAAGCAATCAGTAAAGTTTATGGTTCAAATACATCATGCAAAAAAGTCGTCACGGATTCCAACTGGAAAACAACTAAATGAAAATAGCTGAATACAAACACACCTACAATTTCACGACTAAAAATAATATGGAAAAGCTACCTAGACAAGAGGGGTTGGAGGAGGCCCCCTTTGAATGGTGAGAAGGACTACCAAAGAAAAGTTTATGACGAACACGTCAAATACAAAAAAAAATTCTTATAGCTACATCTAAAAACGTGCTTTAAGATACATTAAACCCTTTTCTCTATTGAAATTACTTAATATCTCCCCACCCACCCAAAATACACGAAATAAATACCACAGCAACTGAAGCACTGAGAAAGGGTAAGGGGACGACTAGTCTATGCACCAACACGCAAAGTTTTGTATCCCCCTCCCCTCAACCTGCACGAAGTGTCAAATCTAATTTCATAATTTTCATAAATGTGAAATTTCGTAGTTTTACGAAATTAGAAAATAACACAGCAGCACATTTTGCCAAAGATATTGTAGAATTACGGCCAAAATGGCAAAATATTGGCATTTTATGTGATAGGTCATATTTCCGAAGCCACCTCCAATCTAAACAAACCAGTCAGAATAATATTTTCAAAATCAAAAATGAAAGTAAATTGGCAAACGGTGTTTCAACTGGATTTTGGACGGTGGCAAGGTGGTAAACGGTGGCACCGTTGGCAAACGGTGTTTCAACAGGATTTTGGAGCTTGATAAACCTTGGTAATAGTAATATCTTATTGTAAATGGAACCTTAGCCTAGAAGACGTTATTCGCGACCTGGCTGACGAAGATGGCTTAACTTCCATTCTGATATTCACCGTTAGCAGAAAGTCAATAGGAAGACATTCACGAGCAGAAAAGGCTTTTTTTATCCGAATATAAGTGGGCTATCATGAATAGCCCACTTATATTCTGATATCAATCAAATTTCGTGTCAACAGCCAGATTTAACGTTGATCGATGCAAAAAGGTCTTTTCATGCTTTTTTTTTAGCTTGCAATACATTTTTTTTTTCAAATAAAATTTCTAGGAAGAAATTCCTAGAAGAGCATTTCGTTTTCAATGAGACATATCAGCCGGACCTGACAATACTGTGACTTCGTCCCTTTCATTCAACAAAATTTTACACCCTTCGGTCAGATTTTCAGCACCCTTGTACAATAAGACTTTACTGATACCAAGATTTCAGATTCGCTTAAAGTAGCGCTAGCTCAATATCGGTATTAGTAAAATCTCATTCTCAATGAGGCATTATTTTTTAGATTTATTCTTTGATGAGAACAATCACACGCTTTTACACAGACGACACGCGAAAGCAGCATAAGCAATGGAGTCCTTGAAAAGATGCATGGCCTGTTGTACCAGACACACTGTGTTCCAATTTAAAGAGGATAGTCACAACAAAAGGTGTGTCTAAACGACAAAACATTCAACTCATGAATATCAACAGAAAGTGATGCTGGCTCACGAGACCGCTTAGCCTAAAATAAAAACTATTGCAAATACCGACCGAAAAGGTAAACTACTCAGAAATCACCCCACTTCTGCTATTATTAGCTTATTTACCGTCAAAAGTATATACAATCTTTTACGAGCAATAATTGTATATATATTCGTGTATTTTTTCTCGAAAACGGCTCCATATCTTTTCAGGAAAATTGGTATATATATAGCCATAATTTTATATATATTTATGGATTTTTTCTCGAAAACGGCTCCATATTTTTTCGAGAAAATTGGTATCTTGGGATATTCTCATATAAAAAAAGATCTAGATAGTTCAGAAGTCTGAGAAAATTCGTTAAGAGCCTTAATTTTGGAAAAAAAGATTCATGTTAGTGACTTTATTTTTCTATACATCATTGCAGTACTACAATGATGTTGTCACACTTCCATGGAAAAATTGAAGATTTTCATGGACGGAAAAGTTTACATTAAATTGCTTAAACAGCAAACACTGGTAATTGGAAAAATATTTGTATGCATTTTGACAAGGGATTACACCAATTCAAAAATCATAAAAAAGAAAACAAAAGTATTAGGCTTAGTAGAACTTTTTGTCAGAAATCGGACATGCTTGAATAATCAAATATCTTTGAAAATTAAAATAATGATTATTTTGAATCACCTGAACTATCAAACTTGATCAAACAGTTTGCGGTAACGAACTGTCGTAAGGAGTGACCCGACTCAATAGTAACCAAAACTACAAAAAAATGGAATTTTGATGCCAATAGTTACATCAAGATTAGTCTTACCCGTCAAAAGCTAATAGCCTGAGAAAATTTGCCTCGTTTTAGAAAACAGGAGGAAATACCCCCTAAAAGTCATACGATCTTAATGAAAATCGCACCATCAGATTCAGCGTATCAGAGAACCTTTATGTAGAAGTTTCAAGCCCCTATCTACAAAAATGTGGAATTCCGCATTTTTTTGGATGCATGTTTATTTGTTGGTTGTTTTTTTTTTCATAGGTGGTCGTATCGACTCAGTGGTCCTAGAATGTCGCGAAAGGGCTCATTCTAACGGTAATTAAAAGTTCTAGTGCCCTTTTTAAGTGACCAAAAGAATTGGAGGGCACCTAGGCCCCGTCCCACGCTCATTTTTCCCCAAAGTCACCGGATCAAAATTCTGAGATAGACATTTTATTCACCATAGTCGAAAAACCTAATAACTATGTCTTTGGGGACGACTTACTCCCCCGCAGTCCCCGTGGGAGGGGCTGCCAGTTACAAACTTTAACCTGTGTTAACATATAGTAAAGGTTACTGGGAAGTGTACAGACGTTTTCAGGGGGATTTTTGGTTTGGGGGAGAGTTGAGGGGGGGGGGGTTACGTGGGAGGATCTTTCCATGGAGGAACTTCTCAGGGGGGAAGAGAATTTCAATGGAGGGGGCGCAGGATTTTTTAGCATTATTTAAAAAAACTAAATATGAAAAGTTTTTTTCTAATGAAAGTGAGGAGCAGCATTAAAACTTAAAACGAACAGAAATTATTACGCATATGAGGGGTTTACCTCCCCGTAATACCTCGCTCTTCACACTAAAGTATTTTTAGTAATTTCAACTATTTATTCTACGGCCTTTGTGATTCACAGGCCATTATTAAGGAATTGGGACAAAATTTAAGCTTTAGTGTAAAGAGCGAGGTATCGACGAGGGGCAAGCCCCCTCACCTACGCAATAAAAACAAACGAATTTATTTTATTTATGAAACTAAAATTTTACTAACTCTTTAAAAGCCCCTTTCATATACGGAGTAATTTCTGTTAGTTTTAAGTTTTAATGTCACTCCTTACTTTCATTTAAAAAAAACTTGCTTTTTTTTGTTTAATAAAACTAAGAGAACACCCGAATAAATTCAATTCACAAAGGGTGAGAATCAACAACCTGGACTATCAAATGAGACAAGACCCAAAAAAAACGAAAATTTACAGGTGTTATAAATGATAATTCGTTAGAAGAAAAAAAAGTTTTTATGCCAAGACGTAACAATTAACGAACATAGAGCCTGGACCGTCATAGTCAAGGCGCCAGATTCTGTATCGTGCACACACCCATGCCGGAAGGTACAAAAATGCTGAGGACGGATCCTAGGGTAGTCGACCATGCTGAAAACGAATATCGTAGGGCGCATGTTCGCCGTTGGGACGTTTCTGAGATATAGGTCAAAAACGTCAAATTTAGCCAATAACTAAGTGTGACGATTCAGGATATTTTTGTGAGTTATTGGGTTGAGGAATCCGGCGTAATGTTACATCAATCGAAAGAAGAGATCTAGATCTACAAGAATATCATTTTTAAATTGAAAAAAAGCAACATTTTTTTCTCTATTTACTGCAGTTTCAAAATAAGTGCTGTAAAATTCGACAAATATTTCAAAGAAAGGCTAAAAACTCAAAATTTCTTCAAGGTAACAAACTTTTTTTTCATATTCGAAAAGAAAGTTCATTCAATTCCGTACAATTTGAGCTATAAAAATATAAACTATTTTTATTTTTAAAATGTCTGCGATTTTTTTTTTTTGCAGTGTCACTGAAATGATCACTAGCCATATAGTGAAAAGGGACATGATTTTTTTTTTCTTCAAAGAGTAGGAATAATTCAAACTTCCTAAATGTTTAAAATTTTTAACTTTTACTTAAAAATAAAAATAGGTCTAAAAAAATGTTGACTAGAAAAAGTATTTTTTAGAATTGACGAATATGTTTTCTGGTGTACTAAGGCGTCTGCAATTACCTTTTTGGGACCTGATTTGCCACTTATACGACTGAGCTATCTACCACATGAAATAATTCTGCTTCAGATGGATTCAGTCGGCGCACTGCAGTTGTCTTACTCGGCCTGCCCGTAAAATTGCGTAATAGTGACTGATTAGGGACCTGTTGTAATTAAAAATAAAAGGTATCAAATAAAACTTTCAAAAATATTCCTTATTTTCTTCTTCCGAGAATTCAGATGGGGCAAGGTCAGGCTCCCTGCATGGACTTCTCGGTCCGTGGCAGGAGCATAAACTGCAGCATCCTTTCATTTTCGAGCAGCTACAGTCTTTCCTGCATCTTCCACTTTTGCATCTGCAGTAAGCTTCCAGGCTTGATGCTCCTTTACAGCTTGAGACGACCGCATCTAATCCCCCTTCAGCCATCTTTCATCCATGTAGAAGTGGATCCGGAATGTTCGGCCGAGCCTGTACTGACGACAAGATTATCCATTTAGAAAATATGGCTCTTCGTATGCATGGCTCGAAGGTGTCGTCAGAAGGTGGCAGTCTTCTCACATCTTGTTTCTGGCACCAAATGTGAGCCCTTACACTAGCCAGTGAATTGAATCCAGCCTGTTTACCGTACATTTCAATGACCAGGGATTTTGATAGGTCGTAAACTTCTCAAAACACGTCGACTGAAAGCTTCCCTTCTGCATTCTTGATCCGCTCCGTCACAGATACCATTTTTGAGGCAAAAGTTGGAGACGTTGCGGTGTTTAAGAAAGAAGCTTTCCCGACGCCGAAGAAAAAGTTCGTTGTGTCACACCCTGACAGACAGTGCACAAACGGTAACATAATCTGCTCCTCTTTGGACAAGTAGACTTCATCCGCCAGCTCGTGTACTGGGATAATGTAAGTCGGGAACTTCAAGAAAAGTTTGCTCAGTCCTTCAGCTTGAAGCTCTTCAAAAAAATGAACACAGGCTACTGCCACGTCTGTGTCGTTGGCATGCACAACGATGCTACAACCGTAACTTCTAGCGTACTTGGCATGTGTTATAAGGCGTTGGTCAGCCTCTTTGTGGCAGGGGGACAAGCATTCCTTGTATTCACAGTGTTCTGGTAAAGTTGGACTGAAGCCACGCTCGACCAGAGACAGTTTGAATCTCTCCTTGAGCCCACCTGAGAGAAAAAGGTTGTGTGCGTTCGGAAGCTGATCACCCATCTGCTCCCAGGTTTCACACAAAATTTCGAGGAGCCCGCTTTTAGACGCTGAGCTTGCAAGAGCGGCATCCCTTTCTTCAATTGTGCTAATAGCGTTAATCTGGAGGTTTTCCCCTTTCCCTCGTCGGAATCTGCATGCTGATTTCAAGGAGATCGACTCTTCGGTGTCCGTGAGCTTCCCAAACAACCCTTCGTACCGATCTGCGACAATGTGGACTTCAGGAATACCTTCTGGAAGATCATTCAGCAGCAATAGAAGCAATCTTTCCGCAAAGGATTTGACTGTTTTAAACTTGGCAGGCCGATATGACCTTATCTTGGACATTAGGTCAATGATGTGTACTGTAGCTGATGCTGTTTTTTTGGATTTCGAAGTCGCCGGCCAAGCTGCAAGTCCTCCTTTTTTTCTTAGCCAGTTCAACAGCACAGATTTGTTCCCCGTCCTCATTTTCCAGCCAGAGGATGTCTTGGTTGATTGTTGCAGAAGATATTCAAAATGGATGGAGGGAAAGGAAGAATCTCTTGTGATGATTTTTCCAACTGCTTTCTCCTTTTCTTCGCCGTAGCTCAACTGAGAGGTAATGATTCTTTTCAAGGCTGTTACTTCAGAGCTCAAGAGATCGGTTCTAGGGACACCCTTCACTTTCTGAGTTTTTTTCTCTGAAGGAAAAGTTCGGAGTGCAACCTTTTTCACATCGTCTTTCCTGTTGCACAGAAAGTCCTCAACCACCTCTCATCCTTTTGTGGCTACGCAAGTAATGTCAGAAACAATCTTCTCATCGTTCACAACTTCTGACGTCACAATATTCACTAGGTCGAAGTCCACTCTGCTGAACGGATTGCCACATGTAGTGAAAATGTCTCGAACTCTATCTTGCGAAAGTTGTAATCGCGTCATCGTCGACTGATTGTCTTCGTGATGTTTCAATGTATCATACTGTATGAGACATCTTGTATACTGAGGATGGTCAGCCACCGCCAGGTATGGCAACATCCGAGCAGTTGCTGTCAAGTGAGACACACTTGTCCCAGTCACAGTCTCGTTCAAATTGAATGACTTAAATCGCTATTTCAAGTATTTCCAAGAACATCCGACAGAAAGCAAACGTGGGCGACGCATTTCGCAGGGTGTCGAAGATGTTCATTATGGGAGCCAAAGTGATTAAGGTATCGTTTGCCTCCTGAAGTGCAGTTCGTGCGTTAGCACCGTTCGCCAATGAAGTCCTGAATAACTCAATGGCACTACCCAGCTGGTCCAGACGGGATAAGTCTTCTTGTGCTTCGGAGTAATACTCTTCCAAGGACTCCCAGTAGAGGGCTAGCAAGACCTCGTACAGTATGCAGTAGGCATTGATAGCTTGGTAGTAGCCTTTCCCTTGAAATACCTTTTCGCAAGTACAGGAAGCAGCAGCTTTGCCTGCACTATAATCTCTTTGAGTCTGGAGCTTTCCATCATCTTACCAACAGCCTTGAGATAGTTGGAGGTGGAGGTGGAATACCTCATCCGGGTATTTACTTTTCACTTCCTGTGCTAGCTGATAAATGAAGAGATCTTGCATGACCACTGTGTCGTCACATCCGACAGCTTTACTCATCACCATGAACGTTCGCAGAGATTTTTCGACTGTTGCATGGTTGTTTGGTGCTTCATGAAGGAACGTTGCTTTTAGGAACATTTTTCTTCGAGACTTTAGTGCAAATCGTTCGATAGCTAGATAACGACGGGGTACTTTCTTCTGTGGCCACAAGCTATGTTGGGCATTCTCTAGCCAGCATTATTGCCTTGTCCAAGTGTCTAATTTCTTTTGGAGTCTCGAGAAGTAAGTTACCAGGAAGGAGTTCTTTCTCAATCATCGTTTTCCTTAAGATATTCGATCCCTGACAATTGATTTCAAGCTTTTCTTTCGGTAGACATTCAACTGACCTGTTTCTCTGGCGCTTAGATGACACGGCGACTTTTGATTGGGTGTCCTTTGAGAGCTCCGAGGTCTGCACCATTGCCATACTAGAAATATGAGTCGATGTGCCACCGAGGGAGGACCATAGAAAGTCGAGGTTGCCATGTATAAATTGGATCAACGAATCATCATCTTTTATTATGCCAGGAGGAACATAAACGCTGTCTGCTGTGGCGTGAGTCCTCATTTCGTCTACCGCTGTTGCTAGGAGTCGTCGAATGGTACCGTACGATACCCCATATACTTTCACTCCTTTCAAGGGTTTACACTTCTTTTACCAGCCAACTTTACAACACCAAAAGTGCTTTTAAAAATTTTATTTCTTTCATTTTTTTTTGATCTTCCAAATTTGTGTCATATTATTCATTATCGTCCATCAGCAAATCAGTATTTGGGTCAGTATCACATGTTGAATCAACCTGAAGTAACTGTTGTTTTTTTATCTTTGCCTACCTGACTCACTTTTCTTTTTCGTCTTCTGCTTATCAATTTCTTCTGCTTAGCTTATCAATCAACTTCAGGCTATGTAGCAGGTTACTAAACAAAATTCCTATTATCGGGTACACTCTCTAAAAAAGTTGTATACCCCCGAGATACAATAATTTAAACTTGTTTTCTTAGCTCAATGTGTTCGGAATTAAACGGGCTTTCTTTTTTAATATAAAGAAAAAATACTTTATCTTGAAAAACTTCGAGTTTTTAGCTTTTCTGTTAGAAATTTGTTGACAAAAATCTGATTTTTTTTAAACTGCAGTAAAAAGTGTACTATTTTTTTTTTTTTTTTTTACAAACAAAAATCATATTCGTGTAGCCCCAAGTCTATTCTTTCTATTGATGTAAGAGTACGCTGGATTTGACCAATCTTATCTGTAAAAAAAATTTTGAATCGTCGAACCCCATTATAGGCCAAATTTGGTGTTTTTGGCCTAAATATCAGAAACGCCCCAACGGAGAACATGCGCCCTACAATATTCGTTTTCAGCATGGTCGACTACCGTGGGATCCACCCTTAACTTTTTTGTACCTTCCGGCATGGGTACTAGTCGAAATAAGCGAGATACAGAATATGGCGCTCTGACTTTCATGTAAAATTAGATCAATAACAGCAGCTAAAGTAAAGAGCATTGGCAAATTATGTGAAGTAATGAAAATCCAAAATGAAGAAGATAGAAAAACGGAGTTAGAAGATAAGCGACAGCGGAGTCAAATGTGCCAAAATTGAAAATGATATTTATGAAAATTGGGTTTGAGATTTTGACATGGATAAGATCATCAATGTTTACCATGTCTTTAGTAAAAAAAAAAGTTAAGTTTCTGCGATATGTATTTCATAATGACAAATGACAAACCGGGGAAAAAGTTGACGTCCAACACTTTATAAAAGCTCCAAGCAATGAAGCATTTAAAAATAACGATATTAGAGTTTATAAGGACGTTAGCCAAGAACCTGATACTGCGTAAGCCACTGTTAAAAAACAGAGATTCGGATAATGAGAAAATACAAGCCAAGGCAAGTTAAAGTTCCAATAACAAAAAAATCGTAATTCTACAAAGGCGCTAATTCTAATTTAAAATCATTTAAAATATTTAAGGGTTTGATTGATGAAAATAAAGCACAGATAAATGTGATTAGAAAACTGGTGAAAGTGAGAATCGCAGCAGCTAAAGAAAATGGCATGCATCAAACGACAGTGAGAATCAAATTGAATTGTAAACGATATTTTGAACAGTGATCTGGGAAGGAGACTGAAAAAGATGTATTTGTTATCTGTAACACATTAAAAAATTAAATGAGATGATGGATGAATCTAAACTGCTAAAGCAAAAGGCGTGGAAAAAACCTTCTGAGGTAAAGACGAATAAAAATGGACAATGAAATCTACTGTTGGAAAACAAGAAACAGCGATGACTGGCCACAAAACAAAACTTTCTGAGGTAAATGAAATCTACGGTTGGAAAATAAGGAACAACGATGACTGGCCACAAAAACGATCCAAACAGGTCAGGACTAAAAAGAATTCGTATTTTTCGCAGGGTGACTGTATCAAACCTGTGGTGACGTCATGACATCAAGGAAAAGGCTCAGATTGTCTGCGGTTAGAAGACAAGCGACTATGAGAATCCATATATAGAAATCTGCCAAGTGCCAAGTACCGGGGCCTGGCGGCAAAGCCCGGTGGGAAACCGCCGTGCTCCTTCTACTATATATTATATATGTATATATATTATATACTAGCTGTTCCCATTGTCTGTGCATATAAATAGCATTTATATTCCCTGTGTCCCGGTCGTCATTTGTGTCCTGGTGTCCCAATTTGTATTTTCTCTTTGAGTGTCCCGGTCGTCATTTATATTCCCTGTGTCCCAGTGTCCCGGTCGTCATTTGTGTCCCGGTGTCCCGGTCTGTAATTTCTATTCAAACAATCCCTGTGTCTCAGTCGTCAATTATATATCCCGCCTGTGCCCCGGCGTCCCCGTTGTAGTTGTGTCCCTGCGTCCCGGTCGTCATTTATATTCCCGGTCGTGATTTGTGTCCGGGTGTCCCAGTGTGTAATTTTTCTTTGAGGTTCCAGGTCGTCATTTATATTCCCTCTGTGTCGGTCGTCATTTGTGTCCCGGTCTGTAATTTATCTTTGAGTGTTTTTTCTTTTTAGTTTTTTTTATTTTTTTACATTTTTCAGTTTTTTTTCTTCTTTATTTTTCAGCGTCACTATGAAGTACGTATCGCCGAACCTTTGTTTTTTAACTTAAATCTGGTAGGCATTGATGACCTTATCCAAGTCAAAATCCCAAACCCAATCGTCATCGCTATCATTTTCAGTTTTGATATGTTTTGACTCTCGCTTTCCAGGTGGATTTTCATCTAACTGCGCGGTTTTGCGTTCTTTAGCCGCAAGCCTGTTTTCTTGCTGTTCTTGTGATTCCTCGGCACGCTTTCTTTTCTTACTTTCTCTATCAGCTGCAAGCCTGTTTTCTTGCTGATCTTGTGATTCCTCGGCACGCTTTCTTTTCTTACTTTCTCTATCAGCAGCAAGTTTTTTGGTATAGACTCTTTGAGCAGCTTCCTCGGCTGTTGCCATTGTAGGTTCTTCAGTCATTTTACAATTAAACATTTTTCCGTGAACGCATGTCTTAAATACCATTAAAGACGTCACCGTCATAGCAAAAATGACGACAACTAACTTCATGACGTCAGTCGACAAAGAAACATGACGTCACCTGACACACAGACACACAGACAGACAACTTATTTTTATATATATAGACTAGCTGTTGGGGTGGCGCTTCGCGCCACCCCAACACCTAGTTGGTGGGGGCGCTTCGCGCCCCCCCAAGCCCCCCCGCGCGCGTAAGTCGTTACGCGCCATATTAGTTACGCGCCATTGTAGTTGTGTCCCTATGTCCCACCTGTGAATATAGATATATATATATATATATATATATATATATATATATATAAAAATAAGTTGTCTGTCTGTGGATGGATGGATGGATCAGGTGACGTCACCTGAAAAAACTGGATTAGGTGACGTCAAAACTGAAAAAACTAAAAAAAGGCAAAAACTACAAAAAAAACTAAAAACTAATAAAAAAAATAAAAAAGCTAAAAAACTAAAAAAAACTATAAAGGTAAAAACCAATAAAAAACTAAAAAAAAAACTGAAAAAACTAAAAAAAAGGCAAAAACTACAAAAAAAAACTAAAAACTAATAAAAAAAGTAAAAAAGCTAAAAAACTAAAAAAACTAAAAAAACTAAAAAAACTAAAAAAAGGTAAAAAACTAAAAAAAAATAAAAAATAAAAAAAAACTAAAAAAAAGGAAAAAACTGAAAAATAAGCTAAAATAAAGGTAAAAACCAATAAAAAACTAAAAAAAAAAGGAAAAAACTAATAAATGACGACACTCAAAGAGAAAGCGACCAGGACAAAAGGAATGTTCGATTAGCAATCAACAAAGCACCGGGACACAGGGAGTATAAATGACGACCAGGACATAAGTAAAAAAAAAAAAACTATCTATATATATAAAAATAAGTTGTCTGTGGATCTGTGGATCGTGGATCAGGTGACGTCACCTGAAAAAACTGGATCAGGTGACGTCAAAACTGAAAAAACTAAAAAAAAGGCAAAAACTACAAAAAAAACTAAAAACTAATAAAAAAAATAAAAAAGCTAAAAAACTAAAAAAACTAAAAATAGGCAAAAACTACAAAAAAAACTAAAAACTAATAAAAAAGCTAAAAAACTAAAAAAACTAAAAAAAGGCAAAAACTACAAAAAAACTAAAAACTAATAAAAAAAATAAAAAAGCTAAAAAACTAAAAAAACTAAAAAAACTAAAAAAAGGTAAAAAACTAAAAAAACTAAAAACTAAAAAAAAACTAAAAAAGGTAAAAACTAAAAGAACTAAAAAAGAAAAAAATAAATGACGACACTCAAAGAGAAAGCGACCAGGACAAAAGGAATGTTCGATTAGCAATCAACAAAGCACCGGGACACAGGGAGTATAAATGACGACCAGGACACAAGTAAAAAAAAAATTAACAAAACTAAAAAGAAGGTAAAACTACAAAAAAACTAAAAAGAAAAAAAAACTAAAAACTAATAAAAAAACTAAAAAATCTAAAAATCTAAATAAACTAAAAAAGAAAAAAAAAGGAAAAAAATAAAGGAGAAAAACAAAACTAAAAAACGAATGTATATACAGACCGGTACACCGGGATACAAATGACGACCGGGACACAGGGAATATAAATAACGACCGGGACACAGGGACACAACTACAACGGGGACACCGGGGGAAACAGGGGGATATAAATGACGACCGGGACAAAAAAACTAAAAAGAAAAAAAAAACTAAAAACTAATAAAAAAAACTAAAAAATCTAAAAATCTAAATAAGCTAAAAAAGAAAAAAAAGGAAAAAAATAAAGGAGAAAAACAAAACTAAAAAACGAATGTATATACAGACCGGGACACCGGGATACAAATGACGACCGGGACCCGGGACACAGGGAATATAAATGACGACCGGGACACAGGGACACAACTACAACGGGGACACCGGGGGAAACAGGGGGATGTAAATGACGACCGGGACACCGGGACAGGGAATGGTCGATTAGCAATCACCATCAACAAAGCTCAAGGGCAATCATTAGAATCATGAGGTATAGATCTGAATACAGATTGTTTTCCCATGGACCATTATATGTTGCATGTTCAAGAGTCGGTAAACCTGACAATCTATTTATATGCAAAGACAATGGGACAGCAAAGAATGTTGTATATTCGCAAGTTTTACGTAGTTAAAACCATATATATATATCTATCTATATTCACAGGTGGGACATAGGGACACAACTACAATGGCGCGTAGCTATTATGGCGCGTAACGACTTACGCGCGCGGGGGGGCTTGGGGGGGGGGGGGCGCGAAGCGCCCCCACCAACTAGGTGTTGGGGTGGCGCGAAGCGCCACCCCAACAGCTAGTATATATATATATATATATATATATATATATATATATATATATATATATATATATATATATATATATATATATATATCTATATATATATATCTATATATATATATATCTATATATATAAAAATAAGTTGTCTGTGTGTGGATCTGTGGATGGATCAGGTGACGTCTTGTTTGTCCGCATATGACGTCTGAATTATTTCACACTAATATAAAAGAAGAAAAAAACTAAAAAAGGTAAAAACTACAAAAAAAACTAAAAAGAAAAAAAAATTAAAAAGCTAAAAAACTAAAAAAAACTAAAAAAAGGTAAAAATCTAATAACTAAAAAAAACTGAAAAAAATAAAAAAGGCAAAAACTACAAAAAAAATAAAAACTAATAAAAAAACTAAAAAAGCTAAAAAACTAAAAAAACTAAAAAAAAAACTAAAAAAAGGTAAAAAACTAAAAAAAACTAAAAACTAAAAAAGAAAAAAACTAAAAAAAAGGAAAAAACTGAAAAATAAAAGAGAAAAAGAAAACTAAAAAAATATGAATAAATATATATAAAAATAAGTTGTTTGTGGGTTATGTCTGTCTGTCTGTCTGTCGAGTGACGTCGTGTTTGTCCGCATAAAACGTCTGAATTATTTCACACTAATACAAAAGAAGAAAAAAAACTAAAAAAGGTAAAAACTACAAAAAAAACTAAAAAGAAAAAAAACCAAAAAAGCTAAAAAACTAAAAAAAACTAAAAAAAGGTAAAAAACTAAAAACTAAAAAAACTGAAAAAACTAAAAAAAGGCAAAAACTAAAAAAAAAACTAAAAACTAATAAAAAAACTAAGAAAGCTAAAAAACTAAAACAAACTAAAAAAACTAAAAAAAGGTAAAAAACAAAAAAAAACTAAAAACTAAAAAAGAAAAAACTAAAAAAAGGAAAAAACTGAAAAATAAGAGAAAAAGACCGGGACACAGGGACATAACTACAAAGGGGACGCCGGGGTGCACAGGGGGATATATAAATGACGATGGCGACTCAGGGAATGGTCGATTAGCAATCACCATCAACAAAGCTCAAGGGCAATCATTAGAATCATGAGGTATAGATCTGAATACGGATTGTTTTCCCATGGACCATTATATGTTGCATGTTCAAGAGTCGGTAAACCTGACAATCTATTTATATGCACAGACAATGGGACAGCAAAGAATGTTGTATATTCGCAAGTTTTACGTAGTTAAAAACATATATATATATATATATATATATATATATATATATATATCTATATTCACAGGTGGGACATAGGGACACAACTACAATGGCGCGTAACTAATATGGCGCGTAACGACTTACGCGCGCGGGGGGGCTTGGGGGGGGGGGGGCGCGAAGCGCCCCCACCAACTAGTATATATATATATATATATATATATATATATATATATATATATATATATATATATATATATATATATATATATATATATATATATATATATATATATATATATATATATATATATGTTTTTAACCACGTAAAACTTGCGAATATACAACATTCTTTGCTGTCCCATTGTCTGTGCATATAAATAGATTGTCAGGTTTACCGACTCTTGAACATGCAACATATAATGGTCCATGGGAAAACAATCCGTATTCAGACCTCATGATTCTAATGATTGCCCTTGAGCTTTGTTGATGGTGATTGCTAATCGACCATTCCCTGAGTCGCCATCGTCATTTATATATCCCCCTGTGCACCCCGGCGTCCCCTTTGTAGTTATGTCCCTGTGTCCCGGTCGTCATTTATATTCCCTGTGTCCCGGTCGTCATTTGTGTCCCGGTGTCCCAGTCTGTGATTTCTCTTTGAGCGTCCCGGGCGTCATTTATATTCCTTGTGTCCCGGTCGTCATTTATATCCCCCTGTGCCCCCGGCGTCCCCGTTGTAGTTGTGTCATTTATATTCCCTGTGTCCCGGTCGTCATCCCGGTATACATTCGTTTTTGAATTGGTAGATGATGAAATAAATTTTTTATTTTTTCCCTTTTTTTCCTTTTAGTTTTTTTTTATTGGTTTTGACCTTTTTTTAGGTTTTTTAGTTTCTTTCTTTTTCTTTTTAGTTTTTTTTTTGAAGTTTTTATCTTTTTAGTTTTTTTACTTTTATTTATATTTTTTTAGTTTTCTTTTTCTCCTTTATTTTTCAGTTTTTTTCCTTTTTTTAGTTTTTTTTTCTTTTTTAGTTCTTTTAGTTTTTACCTTTTTAGTTTTTTTTAGTTTTTTAGATTAAATTTTTTTTTAGTTTTTCACCTTTTTTCTTTTTAGTTTTTTATTGGTTTTTACCTTTTTTTTAGCTTTTTTATTTTTTTTTCGTTTTTTCTTTTTACTTTATTTTTAGTTTTTATCTTTTTTATTTTTTTTTTATGTTTATTTTTAATTTTATTAGTTTTCTTTTTCTCTTCTATTTTTCAGTTTTTTCCTTTTTTTTAGTTTTTTTTTAGTTTTTAGTTTTTTAAGTTTTTTCCTTTTTTTAGTTTCTTTAGTTTTTTTAGTTTTTCGGTTGTTTTATTTTTTTATTAGTTTTTATTTTTTTTTGTAGTTTTTGCCTTTTTTTAGTTTTTTCAGTTTTTTTTTTAGTTTTTAGTTTTTTACCTTTTTTAGCCTAACCAGGATTTGAACCTGGTTCTATTTTTCAGTTTTTTCCTTTTTTTAGTTTTTTTTTAGTTTTTAGTTTTTTAAGTTTTTTCCTTTTTTTAGTTTCTTTAGTTTTTTTAGTTTTTCGGCTGTTTTATTTTTTTATTAGTTTTTATTTTTTTGTAGTTTTTGCCTTTTTTTAGTTTTTTCAGTTTTTTTTTTAGTTTTTAGTTTTTTACCTTTTTTAGCCTAACCAGGATTTGAACCTGGGACCTTCATTCTCCGTTCTGACACCCTCTCTCACCGAGTGACTACTCCAGCATGTTCATTTTGGTGTTTTAAATGGTATATTATTAACCAAATTAATGTGTTTTACAATATACTAAGCATCGTCATAACAAAAATGACGACAACTAATTTCATGACGTCAGCCGACACAGAAACATGACGTCACCTGATCCACGATCCACAGATCCACAGACAACTTATTTTTTTATATATAGATATATGCATATATATATATATTATAAATATATATATATATATATATATATATATATATATATATATATATATATATATATATATATATTATATATATATATATATATATATATATATATATATATATATATATATATATATATATATATATGAGACAAGACAAAGAGAAGTGAAAGAATAGATGGAAAGTATGTAATTTGGGCAATGTATTTGCAAATTAGGGGGAGGTAAAGTATTCGGACAGTGATAAGCTAGAAAGCAATTCTTACTGCATAATAGGCAGAAGAGTTGCAGCTAACACATTAGGCATACAGATCATCTAAACTCATCTAAACTATGCCTAGATTATAATTCTGTGTGGTTCTCAGAAAAACTATAGTAACTTCTTGTTTAAATATAAAGTAAGGTTCATTGCTTGTTATAAAGCCAAAACAATAATAATTTTGCATTGGGCGCTAAAAAAACCTTTTTTACCTTTTTAGCCTAACCAGGATTTGAACCTGGGACCTTCATTCTCAGTTCTGACACCCTCTCTCACCGAGTGACTACTCCAGCATGTTCATTTTGGTGTTTTAAATGGTATATTATTAACCAAATTAATGTGTTTTACAATATACTAAGCATCGTCATAACAAAAATGACGACAACTAATTTCATGACGTCAGCCGACACAGAAACATGACGTCACCTGATCCACGATCCACAGATCCACAGACAACTTATTTTTATATATATAGATATATGCATATATATATATATTATATATATATATATATATATATATATATATATATATATATATATATATATATATATATATATATATATATATATATATTATATATATATATATATATATATATATATATATATATATATATATATATATATATATGAGACAAGACAAAGAGAAGTGAAAGAATAGATGGAAAGTATGTAATTTGGGCAATGTATTTGCAAATTAGGGGGAGGTAAAGTATTCGGACAGTGCTAAGCTAGAAAGCAATTCTTACTGCATAATAGGCAGAAGAGTTGCAGCTAACACATTAGGCCTACAGATCATCTAAACTCATCTAAACTATGCCTAGATTATAATTCTGTGTGGTTCTCAGAAAAACTATAGTAACTTCTTGTTTAAATATAAAGTAAGGTTCATTGCTTGTTATAAAGCCAAAACAATAATAATTTTGCATTGGGCGCTAAAAAAAAACTTTGCGTAAATACTCTTCATTAGGTGTCTATTTGCTTTGCATATATAACTAATTCTTACCAAATAGCGAATATTGCTTGGATAACTTTCCACTGAGGGATAATCAATTTCCAGCTCACAAAATTGCTCCTTAATGCCCCACTCATAACGAAATTTTACTAAAAACGACATTTAGCTAGCTCTAATTTAAGCCAATCGGCGTATTTCAAAGAATTTTTCAGCCAATCAAAAATTCTCTGAAAAATCTGGTTGGCTGAAATTAGTCTCATAAACATCTTGATATTAATAAAATCTCATTATTAGGTCTTTAGCGCTTCACTTTGAGCTCAGACTTCAAATAATCCTACAAATCCCGATTAAAAAGTTGATAGCCACCATAAAATTTGTTTCCACAAAAATACTGAATTAAGGTGTATGACGCTTGAAATGAAATTTGAAAAGTAAAATGCATGAACAATATATCACTCCTAGAGTTCAGAGAAAACTTCCTTAAAGAGTCGAAACTATTTTTAAAGGGCATAAATTTATCAAATTGAAAACACTGGCTGAAGAAATGTAGCAATACCTCTGAGGAAGATACATCTAAGGTGTAAGATTCCAAGAGGAAGAAATGTAGCAAAACCTCTGAGGTATAGGATTCTAAGAGGAAGGAAAGTAGTAATACCTCTAAAATTTATTTTTTTAAAGGAAGGAAAGTAGCAATATCTCTGAGGTATAAGGTTCTAAGAGGAAAAAACGTAGAAATACCTCTGAGGAAGATACGTCTGAGGTGTGGGATTCTAAGAGGAAAAAATGTAGCAATACCTCTTAGGTATAAGATTCTAAGAGGAGGTAAAGTAGTAATACCTCTGAGATTTATTTTTTTTAAAGGAAGGAAAGTAGCAATATCTCTGAGGTATAAGACTATAAGAGGAAGAAAAGTGGCAATACCTCTGAGGTTTAATTTTTTAAGGGGAAGAAAAGTAGCAATACCTCTGAGGTGCATGATTCTAAGAGGAACAAATGTAGCAAAATCTCTGAGGTATAGGATTCTAAGAGGATTGAAAGTAACAATACCTCTAAGGAAGATACCTCTGAGGTGTAGGATTTTAAGAGGAAGAAAAAATATCAATACCTCTCTCGGCTGTTGATTCAGGTACAATACAGTTACATAAAAATGTCTCACTGTCTTCCGCAAAATAGGTACAGATAGGCACAGGAATGGATCGAAGGTCGAAGAGTGCTTCAAACAGTTTGGACAGGATAGAGCTGATCGAAACTGAGCCTGAAATAAATGAAAAGTTACTTCTACCATCTTGAAAGAAATACTTTTAATGCAAAAGAAAAATTCCAACAAGATAATTAGACATACTTGTAGCCAAAACCAGACATAAATGTAAATATAAATAATATAGAATATACTATCAGTAATAATACAAAATTATATAAAATATAATATGACACGTTGATACACCACATAGGCTACTTTGAGTCTCAAATATTTGGTGTTTTTGAAGACTTGAGAATATACCATTTCAGAAAATATTATTTTATGTTGTATTGATCAAATGCAAGATTTCAACTGAGCTACAAATATATGTATTAATTCCGATCCAACTAACGCAGTGACAAAACCTCAAATATAATTTAGTTCATTTTGCCTAAGCTGTCTTATCACAGTAATTCACTTAAGGTCCCAAAGAATGTAAACTTTATTGTGATTAGCGAATTCAAATTATTTCTATTAAGAACCTAGGATAGAAGCACAATGTAACTTTACCTCGGAGCTCCCTCTCGAGTTCTTCGAATTGCCCCTTCTGTACAAGTCCAGAAAAAACACGCAAAAATGCACAAATTTAATTAAAAAAGACAATAGAGCTAAAGATCAGATAGTCCAAGTATTGTCGGAGTGCAAGAGGTGTATAATACTTCCATTGTTATTAATTTTATCGTATTATATATATATATATATATATATATATATATATATATATATATATATATATATATATATATATTTATATATAAAATCACTCAGCTAAAGGGTCCTAGTGAAAGGGTCCCACCCCTGTGTTGATGTGGAAAAAGAGGACAATACCTGAAAATGTCGCTGGATGAAGCTGGCATTGCAACGTAGATGGTTTCGAAGGGTTTCAGCTGCCACCTCTTCATCAGATCTTCCAAAAGTGTTCTAAAAGAAGAATGATAAAATGGTCAATTAAAATATTAAAGCAATAGAGAAAAAATTAGGAATTAAATAATATTTTTGAACAAGTAAGACGTACGTAGAAAAACTCAGAAGGCAGAAGTCAGTATAGTCGTTGATTGGTGTCCCAAGAAATTATGGAATAAAGCATACTATTTTGATCAAGTTTACAACAATAGTACAAAATTTTTATAGTACAAAAGATATTCTATGATAATTTTGCTCTACTTATTACTATTTTACATTTACCACTAGGGTAGGCTGTGCCAGATACGCATACCAGAAGTTTTTCCCAAAGAGGAGCAGTATCGACAACCACCCCCTCCTAAAAAACAACAACAAGGAAATCATACATAAAATAGACAAAGATGGGACAAAATCTGGACAGTTGGAAGAAGGCAGGGGCCCAGAAATCCCTACCCTGCATCTCTACCAGGGCTATAAACATTTTATTTATCAAACAGTTCGTGGTAGCGAACTGTAGTAACGAACAACCCGGCTCAATAGTAACCGAAACTCTAAAAAACGGAATTTTGATACCAATAGTTACCTCAAAAGAATTGTATTTTTATGCTGATTTTAAATATATAAGTTTCATCAAGTTTAGTCTTACCTATCAAAAGTCACGAGCCTGAGAATATTTGCCTCATTTTAGAAAATAGGGGGAGACACCCCCTAAAAGTCATAAAATCTTAACGAAAACCACACCATCAGTGTCAGCGTATCTGAGAACCGTACTGTAGAAGTTTAAGCTCATATCTACGAACATGCGGAATTTCATACTTTTTGCCAGAAGACAGATCACGGATGCGTGTTAAATTTTTTTCCCCAGGGGTATTCGTATCGACTCAGTGGTCCTAGAATGTTGCAAGAGGGCTCATTCTAACGGAAAATTAAAAGTTCTAGTGCCCTTTTTAAGTGATCAAAAAAGTTGGAGGACCCCTAGACCCCCTCCCACGCTCATTTTTTCCCGAAGTCACCAGATCAAAATTTTGAGATAGCCATTTTGTTCAGCATAGTCAAAAAACTCAATCACTATGTCCGGGGGAGGGGTGCAATATACAAAATTTGACTATTGTTTACATATAGTAATGGTTATTTGGAAGTGTACAGGGGTGTCGTTTTCGCTCGGGGGGGGGGGGGGGGTCAGGGGAAGGGGTTTACGTGGGAGGATCTTTCATGGGGGAATTTATCATGGGGGAAGAGAAATTCTATGGGGCGCATGATTTTCTAGCATTATTTTAAAAAATGAGGAAATAAATAAAAAAAAGTTTTTTTTTCAACTGGAAGTGAGGAGCAGCATTAAAACTTAAAACGGACAGAAATTATTACGTATATAAGGGGGTTCATCTCCTTGTCAATACCTCACTCTTTACGCTAAAATATTTTTAGTAATTTCAACTATTTATTCTACGGCCTTTGTGAAATTTTCATGTATGGTGAGCAAAAACTGAAACCTCCATTAATTCAAAAGCGTTCAAAAACTAATTAAAAAAACAATTTTTTTAACTGCAAGTAAGGAGCGACATTAAAACTTAAACGAACAGATATTATTGCGTAAATGAAAGGGGTTGTCCCCTCCTCAACACCTCGCTCTTTACGCTAAAGTTTTTTATTGTTTTAATTAAAAGTTTTAAAAAGAAAGAGTAAAACTTTAGCGTAAAGAACGGGGCGTTGAGGAGAGAACAACCCCTTTCATATACGGAATAATTTATGTTCGTTTTGTCGCTTCTTGCTTGAAGTTAAAAAAAACTTGTTTTTTTATTTAATCCTTCAAAGAACTATGCGGGTTTTATCAAACAGATATTTTAGCTACGAGTCAATTTATACAAATATTTGTGCTTTTGCAGGAGGTGGAGGGATGTCATTCGATTCATTTACTTTTTTTAATTCGATAATGTATACCATCCGGAGCTGGCAAAATATGTAATTGCTTACTTTTGATATCGATAAGTTACCAATTAAACCGGACAAGTTATCCCTCAAACGGCCGATTGTTGACGCGAAAGGACAGGCTATTGTGATAAGACACCAGAGAATACAATAATATGTGGATAGCCCAGGTTGATGCAGGGAGTCAAAACACATATTGCTTTCATGCAACAAAATTAATCGACAAATTTTAAGAGAAAGTGAAACCTCAGTTTGATCGGCTTTAATAGAAAATTTCTATGGTAGAGCAAAAACAGCTTTTTATTAAAATATAAATGATGATCAAAAGAAATATGTTATAATCTGGCTTACTGACACTCTGGAAAGCTTAATTTTTCAGAGCAGAAACGAGAAACTAAGACCCAAGGCTAACCTCCCAGCAACATAGGGAGAAAGACGTGAGAGTCGATCAAAATATAGAACAATGCAGAACACGCAAACTTATGTCAGGGGGGGTATGAATTTGTAAACACACAGTAGTGATCGTTCAGTTATTTGGACACTAAGAAATTATTGGAGCAATCGTAAAAACATCAACGATTATGGAGAAGCGCAAGGGCTTGAGCCCTGTCCTTACTGACAGCCAGAAGTGCCTTCTAGCTTCTATAAAATAACACAATATGAAAAAAGTAAAAGTAAAGAAGCGAATATACAAATATTCGTAATATACTAATATTACTATTAGTATATTAGTAGTTTATATTACTATTAATAATATAGTAATATACTAATATTATGCTAATAGCTTTCATAAAAGTCCCCTTCTGTTTGCTAGTACAGCCATGATTCAAATTCAAAATCTTTCAACCAAACTTCAATAATTCATTTTCATTCGCTCTTGATTACTTAGTTTTTGCGACGCAAAAACACAGTACTAGGTGCGCACTTAGAATTGTTTAACATGCAAGCCACATCAGATAAGAAGGATAAACAACATTGAATTCTAAAAACGTTTATCGCTAATATAATTTACAACTTCATTATGATATCCACGCGAAATTCAACATTATGATATCCACGCGAAATTCAAAAATGCTGGAAGGATGGGGTGCGTTGGCAGGGAGTAGGGCTCATGATGAATAAGGAAGCTGCCAAGTCTTATTTAGATTTAGAAGATATTACTAGTAGAATGCCAGTCGTTCATTTTATGACTGAAAAAGTGCCAGAACTGTGCCGAGCGTTGCGGGGACTTTCCCACGCATAGTGGAACTGTGCGGCACCCTTGATGCTCTGAGATTTACACCAGGTGGTAGAAAGGGGCTGTCCTCTCGGGCATTTGTATTTTTCTTGTCAAGGACACGTATCTTTTCGTTTTTGTTTTCTTTCCTAAAGGTGATTGTTTCGAACTCTGATTAGGGTGACAGTCCCTGGAGTTTGGGGATGTGTCGTTGGGGTATCAGTCATAGTAATACAAGCCCCTCCAGAACCGAATGATGGAGACAGTAATGACTCAGATAAATATTACTTACACCTATAGGAATAAATAAACACCAGGTAGAAATACTGTATTTTTATTAAGAGATTCTAAGGCCCAAGTCGATAGAAACAGGGATGGATATAATCCTAGCCTAGGTAAATTCGGTGTAGAAAAAGAAAACAGTTCCGTGATGATTACAGGGTTCTGCAATTTTGTAGGTATAACAATCTAGTAATAACCAACATAGTATTTGGTCATAAAATGGCCCATAAGTTACCATGGTTAACTGATGGTAATGGTAAGACAGCGAACCTTATTTATTATTTAATTGCAAACCGAAGACTGACAGGATTGATACAAGCTATCAGTGTATATGGAGTGTTGTTATTGATTTTAAAAGTAAAGATCACCATCTAGTAGTGTCCAGGCCATTAATTAAAAGCTGAAATTCAAGAAGAGTAACTACCTTCCGGGAAGTTATGATTGAATAATTTCATGAAAATAGTTTGTGAAGTTGCTGATGGTATCTTAGGGAAGAAAGTTGGAATGCAGCTGGGAATACTAGTGAACTGCTTTATGTTAAATAGAGAGGAGGAGGGGTATGTACAAGAATTATTTGAGTGATAGATCATATGAAAATAAGAGGAACGTAAAGAATGTTGAGAAAATATGAAAATGTGAATTAAGGACCTGGCAAGCAGAGACCATTGATAAAATTGCCTAAGATCTAGAAGATGAAGCCAGATGGCATAATAATAGAATATTGACTGGCATGTTGATAAATTGAGAAGGAATAGTCAATTTGGACTTATCCCAGTTAAAGATAGGAACGAGGCCACAATTGGTGAGTAGGAAAGAGTTTAAGAGAGATGGGCGGAACATTTTGATAATGTGCTAAACCAAGATATAGTTGCAGGAAAAGATATAGAGGAAAATAAAAAAGTTTGTGATACCTTGGATGTGAAGGAAGATTTATTTTATGAGGAAGAATTAGGGATAATACTAAAAATATGAAAAAATAACAAGGCCCCAGATTCTGATAGTGTGGTAAATCTTTTTTTTTTTTTTCTGGTGGTTGTGAGGTTAGAGATATGTTACTGAAGATTATAAATATGATTTTTCAAAAAGAGGAAGTACTTATCGATTTTAGGAAAACTCTCATTGAACCCCTCCATAAGAAAGGTGATAAGAGCGAGTATATTGATTAGGCTATAGAGGCATTGGCGTGGTTCCTTTAGGAAGCAAATTACTTAGCCAAACAAATAAACTTTCAAACGGGGATAAATCCACTCATATAGACAGTGAAAAACATGTAAGAAAAAGTCCAGATATTTATCTTCATATATAACCTTATTTCTCCTCTGTACTTTTTTAAACTTTATTGTCATATATAACCTGATTTGGAGGCCAATTAATGAGTTGTACTCTAAATGAGATCAAACAAGGAATTTATACAGTAAATGCAAATTACAAATAATCATAAGCATATGTTATCATAGCATTGTTTATAAAATTCAGAGTGGTTCTGTCTTTTTAGCTGAATGTTTGACAAGCTTTATTTACAAGCCATGGCAAAATTACATAAGCATCATGATGTGTCTCACCTTGAAAATGATTACTATAACCCCCTTCATTAAAGATGACTTTGCAAGTGTGTTCAATATTGCATAAATCCCCCCAATTCTGGCTATAAATTACACAAAAGCTTACACATGGGAACTTTAAAAATCCTTACTTTAATTTTTATACTGAAACATAGTTGAGATGTTCATGTTTTTTAGAGCAGATTTAAAATCGCAGTGCACCATTCTGTGCTCCACCTCAAAACTCCACTAACCCTAAAGTCCCTCACCCCTAAACATTGCTGTTACATATGTGTTTAATCCTTTCAGCATAACACCACCAAACTAGATGTAAATTACATAAAAGCTTAGACAATAGCAGTTTAAAGTCCTTACTTTGATTTTCTTATACTTTGTCTTTGTGGCAGAGTTGAGATCTTCATGGACTTTGTCCAAAAGCCACATCAAAAATTCCTGGGCATCATGTTGTGCGCCACCCCGAAAATGATTACCATGCTTTTCAACAGTCTGTTTAAACTCCAATGACAACTGAGAATCTTGCTTTGCTATCCACAAACTTTTCACTAAACTTGCTAAGCATTCAGTCAACTCCCCTTTGGTACCAAAATCAAGTTTGGTAGGTAACAGTGATTTCTTTCTGTGACAAAGGTCATTCTTATAATTATCCATCACAAGATATTTTGCCATTAAATCCGTGTGACTTAAACACTGCACAATAGAATTGATGAAACATGTATTTCCATGATTTTTCAACCCAATGACTGCTGGGATTCTCTCTGGTAAGACAGTTTCAATGGCCTCAAAATCAGGCTGGTCATCATAGTTGGCAAAGGACTTATCAACTGCATCTTGAAGATATTCTTGGTAGGTTTGGCCCTGGGATTTGGGGATAATGAAATCTCTGAATGATTTTTTTCGTCTAAAGGTTCTAGATCCATTAGAAAAGGCATCTTCAATTTTTCCAACTTCTTTAGCTATTCTTTTCTGCTCTTTACGATCTTGGTGTTTCTTAATCCGAGAAGCAAATAATGGATGTCTGGGTAAAGTAAAAGCCCCAAGACTCCATCCAGAGTTCAAAATACTTTCATCATTTGCATCTCCCATTCTGAAAAGAAAAACAATCAAAGACTATAAAAATAACCACTAAAAAATGACTGCAAAAATGATTATGTTACATGTTGAACTTTATATAAACAAAACACTGTTGCTATTAAAGAGAAAAACTATTAAAAAAGAAATATCAACATTTTGTAACCAAAATCACCCAAAAGGTTTCAACTAATACTATTTTTTAAGCACTTTAGCATATTCAGGGTCAATTGGGGTGGTTGCCTGGTATTGATGTTAAAAAATATTAAATCAATCTTGCTAGCAACAAGAATGATCCCTGTAGATACCAGTAAGTGATGATAAAGACTGCTCATTGGAGGAGATCAAACCAACTAATGAAAGTGACAGGCGATTCTGGCAAATCCCTTGTCTCTCCAAGCCATTCTTGCAAGTAATGTCTCTACCTACAGGGACATCCCCTCCCATAGACTAAGAATATTTTGTAAAAACTTCTCCATGTGCACCATCCATTTCTTTTCAAAAACATTTTATGTTCCTACTGATGTCTGGTTTCCAAAAGATCATATTTTCTTGTCAAGACATAACAATTAATTGACATAAAAGAGACAGATAGGCTACCATAGACCAATCGATTCAGCTGATCTATACATCGATAGATGATTGATACAATCTGATCTTAAGATTGTATATACCTTGGCTGCATTGATCTTTGTCAACTGCTGGGTTGAAGGCTTCAATATTAGGAGACTTGACATCATTCCAGCCAAGTGACTTCAAGAGAATAAATATTTTTTTTTTGGGGGGGGGGAGAATTTATTTTGTAGATAGGCATTAGCACACTTCAAGTAGAGTCAAAGGGTACCCTCCTATTCTTGAGGTGCTGTTAATCTTGAACAGGCTAAGAATGCTATTATAGTCATAGACTAATTTCTACATTACTGATACAACCTCCTTTTTTCTTGGATTGGTATGCAAGAAGTGGTATTTTGAGTTTATGGAACTGGGTAGAATATGGCAGATGTTGAAAATCATTCATGTATTTTGTTAATTGTTGTTGTAGATACCAAAACATACTGATCACAATCATTAATTGGAGTACCAATGCACATTACAAACTCTAATTTTGGTCAAATTAGGCCTTCACGAAGCTTGGTAATTATTGCTGACAATCAACTGTAGAATGTTCTTCTGATTATACCAAGGGATTCGTTGACCCAGGCTTCTATAGACTATGTGTGTAATTATAAACTGAGCTTGTTGTCAATAAAAAACCCACAAATCTTCTTTGTTGAGGCTACGTATTAGTGGTTGCTTAAATCGTCATTAGATTCCATAGGGTATTGGTACTGAGGATTCTTTACTCCAAGATAATTCCCATTATCTCTACTATTGTCAAGGTATCTAGTATTGTCACGAGCAGAAGACTAAGACAGGTTATTCATGTTACAAGGTTTAATGCCTGACAAACCACTCCTTCTACTTGAACCACCTTTCCACCCAAAAAAAAAGAGAGCAAGGGGTTAAACTTAGGCACAACAGACTACAATTAATATAGACCTTGAACCTTCTTGGGTGGAACTAGGATAAGTCATGGATTCAAATCCTCCATGTTCAAACAGAACATCAAAGACAGTGACACAAAAATCTTTAGTAAAGTTAACAGTTAAGTTAACATTTTAAATTAGAATATTGTTATTTCACCAAATATTTCAGCTCAGTAGCCAAATTTCACCTACACCCAGAGTGAATGAGTTTGCTATCAAGTCATTCAATAAGTAAGAAGACAAATTGATGTAGCTCAGAAACAATATCTTCAATCTATTTAAAACTTTGGCTACTTTTTTAACACAATCCTTGGCACCATTTATGGACCTTTTCAATCATTGTTCTAATCATACTGATCCACTCTTGTGGACTCTATGGATAGGGACTCCTGGTTTTACATGCATTACTAATTTTTCTATTGTACTAAGTAAAAAGTTCTCAGAACCTTGTTTTCCAGCCACCAATTCAGAACCCCTTCCCATTCAAATTAAATGTTTTCCAAGTTTGGGTCTGGCCATGGAAGAGTCCTTCAGACAAAAAGTTATTCTTTTCTTCTAGTTTTCCATCCAGTGCTTATTGTGCATGAAAGATTATTCACCATCTAATGGAGCATGCTTCTGAATGGTGACCTCAGGCCCCTATAAACTGTGGCATTGGACACCAGTAAAATGTTAAGATAGCAATTTTCAGTTTATTAGAATTATGAAAGAGCAAATGCTTAAAAGTTAAATTTAAAAATATGTTTTGCTTTCAGTAAAGTGCAAATGATGCTCTAGCCATGAGATTACTTTGGGGCATTGAGCCTACTGCTGTTTGTGTGAATTTCTTTTTGTTTGACTAGATAGCTGATTGTAATTTCATTTCATTTTGGCTCTCACTTATTCATTGATAGTGATTTCTGTGCATTTTGAGTTTGAATTATCATTAGAATTTATTTATGCTTGCCTTTGGTTTAATTTAGCTCCATATTTTTGTTTAATAAACTTTTTTGGGGAGGGAGGGTTATTAAATTAACTTCTGTTTGTTTCTAACTGACCATGCTTCTTTTTATTGGTTAATAAAAGCAGCATTGGGTTTGTCTGATTTATTTGCTAAAGAATTAGGATTATAGGTTGCTACTTGTATTTTGGACAACATATTAGCACAAACTTTAACAATAGTCTTAATAAAGCACTTTAGATGGTAGGGGAATATCATTCAAATAAATGGACTAAGAACCTGCATAATTTATGGCCTCCTACAGAGCTGAAGCCATCCTGACCCCCATTCCTGCTATAAACCTTGAACATAAGACACATATTGATAGACCATTGAATTATAAGAAGATTATTATGTCCTACTTCATTTGTTTAGATGCATTTAAGCATTTTCTTATTAAGAAGAGTTTGAATCTGTTAGTTCAAATTAATACTGGAGATTAAGAATCAATGCAAAAAGATTTGATTTTTCAACAGATTTGAGTTTTATGCAGATCAGCTTTATATGCTTATATATACAACTCATGAACTTCTGATTGCTGTCAAAGAGCCATTGCTTGCCTATGAAAAATTCATGAAGTATATTTAATTTGGATTATATATCTGCACATTGGGTGGGGGAGGGTAAAGTAATGCACTTTTAGGAATGATACAAATAAGTATTTTACAATTTCGTTAAGTAGTTTTTAGAGCTTTAAATTGTTTTCTTTTGGAGGAGCTAACCACTGAAATAGTACCTAAAATACTAATTTCATCCCTTTTGTATACAGTCTAGGGCAATATCTGGGACCACAAGAGGGTGGGGCAGTGAACTGTCACAATTACACATTTAAACATCACAAAGAGCACAAATTAGAACCCTAATGGTGTTAGTCTTTTTTGTACAACAGTGTTTTCCTTCAAAAGAGCCCTCACCTGTTGTGTTTAATATGTTTTGAAACTAAGTCCATTATTTTGTCCTTTGCAATAAGTCTGTAAATATTCTTAAACTATTCTTTAAATTCAGATAAAAAGCATAGATATTTCTTAAAACCCTGTTCAGATTAAGGGTATGCAAATTACATTGTCAAAACTAGAGCCAATGAAAAGACCTTCATTAAATTTTTTTAATTTTCTAAAATCTAAAATTTATAAGAAATCTATAAAAATTTAAATAGATTAAGGCATAAACCCATCATCTATGTAATGAAATTGGTACAAGCCTAGAATTGGGGCTGTTTAGAAAGAATCATGTTCAAAAAAATATTTTACTTTATAATACACAGAAGAATTGTAGAAAAGTTGACAAATTTTAAGAGCAATTCAACTTTACTTTACCCCCAACCCTCTTTAATGTGTAAAAATAAAGCGTAGCCCCAATTGTATACTCCCATGTGTTTTTTTTTCTGGATCTTGTCAGCTAGTTTGGGCTATATATTTGCATGTTAGGAGGGTTGAGGGTAAATTATAGCAGAATTCCTTTCAAAATTTGTTAACTACAATTTTTCTGCATTTTACAAAGTAAGTATTGTTTTCATGTTTTCTTCTCAATAGCCCTAATTCTAAGCTGACACCAAAATCATATATTTCCTCTGTGTTTTTCCAGTGCTTCATTTTATCATAGTAGAATCAATTTACAGGTAAATGGGTTGAAAAAAGAGGGACTTATAGCAAAATGCATGGGAGATAGGCTATATATTTGTACATTAGGGGCAGGGGGTGAGGGTAAGTATAGTGAACCTGCTGTCAAAATGTGTGTTAACTATAATTATTCTTGGTAAATATTTACTTTTGTTCCAAATGCTCTGAAGTGTGTACTGCATATAGCAAGATTCTGACAATCCCATATTGTTTCTTCGTCATTATTAGAGAAGTGCATCCATTTTTTTATGTTTCTAAAATCCCCCTTCAATGAGACTAAAAATGCATAAAGTGGGCTTGCTTACAGATAACATTACCTATAGAGTGAAACATCTTAGTCCATGAGCCCTACAGGCAGCAGGGCAAGGTCTGTATTCAATATTTATTTAACAAAGAGTGATAAAACTAAAAAAAAAAAACTCAAACAAGGTTTATTAAATAAATATAGAATACAGACCTTGCCCTGCTGCTGGCAGGGCTCATGGACTAATATGCTTTGCTCTATAGGTAATGCTAACTTTAAGCAAGCCCACTTAACACATTTTTAGTTTTGGCCCATGGAGGAGAAGGGTCAACCAGAAATGGATGTGCTTCTTTAATAATGACAAAGAAACAATAGGCCTATGTAATCATCAGAATCTTGCTATATGCAGTAATATGCACTTCAGAGCACTTGGAACAGAAGTAAACATTTACCTTATTCTGCATATTATGAAGTAAGAACTGTCTTTTTCCTTCTCAGTAGCCCTAGTTCTAAACCTATACCATAACTGGGCTATATAGGTTATTTGCACATTGAGGGGTAGGGAGTAAAGTGTACTGGAGCAGCAAAAAATGTGTTAGCCTAACTATAATTGTCCTACATAGGCTATTATGAAGTGAGAATTGTTTTCTTAACAAGTTAATTCCTCAATAGCCCCAATTCAAGACTTAGGCCTACCTAGAACTTTATAGACTAACCCAATTTCCAGTGGTGTAATTTTGTCAAAATCCTTGGGGGGGGGGCAAAGTTGGAGCCAATTTTCCTAAATCAAGTGAAAATGACAGTTAAGAACTGAAAAATCAGCCATTTGGTGTCATGAAAATACTATACAGGCTAATACTAAAAAGATATTTTATAGTACTATAAAGGTAAATATATAGGCTACTAAATGAAACCCATCTGATTCTGTTGATGCTTAAATTATGCAGGCCTACCTTCATTTGGACAAGGTTTTACCTTAAATTACCTTATAAATCACAGCTTGGAGTGAAATAAGGACTTTGATCCTATTGAATCACTCCTTATGATGATAGTTGCATACATAGTTGAATAGATAGAGGGCAAATCAAGGTCTAGAAAGAGCAGTTGCCCCCTGCCCCAAAGCAAATTATGCCCCTGTCTAATTTAGGCATTAGGGCAATGGGGGCTGGGATGGTACTGTCACTATAGGTCTGGAAACTCTTGCAGAATATTTAAAGAGAGTGCTTGATGGGAAATCAAATGGTACTAGGTTACTTTTTAGCAGTTGTTGTAGTTGATCCACAGTTAAATTCTAAAAAAGTTACTTTTTGCTATCTTGGAAAGCAGTAAGGTTAGGAAAATAAAACTTTCAGCAATAAATCTAAGGCAAAAACATATTCAGGGGAGGTATTGCAAAGCTACTATGTTGCCATTTCTGATTTTTAAGCCTATGTCTTAAAAACTTCTATACTTGACAGGTCTATAGGCTACCTATTGGAATCTTGACAAAACAACATTAAACCTTAATTTTCAGTTCTTTTTCTCTGATTTTAGTTTTGAAAATGCAATTCCTGTTACTTGAGTAGATTTTTAGGTCAATGTTTCTATTACCTGAACAATTGTTTAGGGTCATGAAACTATTGTTAATATATGCATTTTGACTTTTGGAACATCTTTTCTCTCTTGCAAAACTACCACAAACTCACCATTATGGAGTTATTCCAGCCCAAATATTCTTGTATTTACACATATAGAATTGCAATCATTTCTGTTTTCATTGATTGGATATTTGAAATCACAAATCTGTAATAGTTTAGAAACAAATTTGGGCTATATATTTGCACATTAGGGGGGTGGGGGTAAAGCATAGCATATATTAAATATGTGAACTAACCATTACTGTATTTAATATATGTTATTCTTTACCCCCCCCCCCCCCTAATGTGCAAGTATATAATAACTCCATAATGGTGAGTTTGTAGTAGGCCTAGTTTTGCAAGAAAGAAAACATGTTCAAAAAGTCAAAATGCATCTATTAACAATAGTTTCATCACCCTAAACAATTGTTCAGGTAATAGGAACACTGACTGATTTTTAAGCCATAACATAGGCCTATCAAGAGTTTTTTTTATTATTATTTTAAGCAGAAGATCTATTTTGCAATGTTTCACTTTTATAAACAAAGACTCTTAGAGGTCATCAAAGGCCAGTAACCTCTAGAAGGAGATGGAGCGGAGGCAGGTATTTTAGAATACCTTCCCTGGATGTACTTTAGTTTGTAGGGTAGATCAATCCCTGAAAGTTTCATTTTGCTAACCTAGCCTAACCACTTAGATAATATAGCTTTTAGAATTGTCTAGAACTTTACCTTGATCCAGAAAAGGAAAATCCAGCAAGATTACAAATTATTATACAAAAAAAACATTTTTGGTGCTGGTAGGCCTATCTTATCAAAGAAGACTTGTCTGAAAATAATTTTCTACCCTAAACCACTTCAGAAAGCTAGAACAATAAAATCTATGATATCCCCTGATCTAAGCTAAGAAAAAACTATTAGCTTCTCACTTTTCTACAAAACAGCTTGAGTCATAACAAAATATCTTCCTCTGTTCACATTCTCCACCCAACTGAAACAACTAATCTTCCAGTTCTTCTAAAACTATTTAAATTTAATACATGCCGCTGCTGTCATCTATCATATTTATTACGAGGGCCTTGATTCTTTTGCCCAGTTTTTTTCGACAAGTTTTCACAGAGATAGAAAAACGAATAAAGGCCAAATTTTGCAGAATTTCGTGGTCAGATTCTACTAATGATTTGGATATATGCTAACTTTGGAATATAGGAAAGGAAATAAATTGTAAAACTAGTGAGAATCTGGCCTAAATTCTTATTTCGATAAATTTATAGCAAACCATATAACCAATATAGCATATAGGCCTAATAATCTCTTCTACCTTAAATTCAGATTTAAGCACTTTTTAACCTAACCTAAACTAATCGTATTATAAATAATTTTAGCACTGAGAAAATGTAGTATTATTTTGTCGAAAACGACGCGGGGAAAACGTAGTATTATTTTGTCGGAAACGACAGATAACTCGTACTTTAATTGAAAATTCGTCATTTTTAAGAGCTTAAAAAGTGCTTAAATTTGAATTTGTGGTAGAAGCGATTATTATATTCGTAAAGAGCATAAAAAAGGCATCGAGTTGTATATTCACTTTATACGAAAGCTAGTTATACGGTTTGCTATAAATTTACCCTTTTTCTGTCTTTATATGGGTTTTGTGAATTTTGGCTCAAAGAGATGGAAAAACAAATTGAAGCCAGATTTTACAAAATTTTGGGACTAGATTCTGCTGTCAACGTAGAGTCACGTCCTTTAGATTTGAATTATTTGAAATTGGTTAAAAGAATAGACCAACGCTGTTACGGCTATGCATCTTATCTGGCCTTTTTAAGCGATTGGAGTAATTGCGAAAAACCGTTTGCTAAGTTATTCTCAAAAGAGGATCAGTTGAATAGCGTGGATCAGACGGATTGATGTGGGACTGAACATGCATTGCTCTATTGATGTTCCACCACTGCGAACGGTTTTTGGTAATTTATTCCGGAGGCTAAAAATATCAGATAAGACCTTTAAGCGTAACAGTGACGAAATAATAGTGAGGATTTTAATCTATTATGTTTTATTTCCTTTATGTTTATTGCTAAGTTACTTTAAGTCCAGACCTTATTATTTACTACTTGGAATTCAGAGCCCTAGTGAATGGCTGACATTGATAATACATCATCTGTGGCTTCAGTCCTATGGGGAGCCATATATTATGTAGATTCTCTGTCCATTTGTTTGAATGTTATTCCCCTACCCTTGAAGTTCTGTATTAAGGATATCTTTAACAAACATTTGAACATGTTTTCCAATACGACAGAAAATCGACATTAAGAAATATTTCACCCTGATCTAAATATTGCTGATGTTTTAAAATAAAAGGTTCAAATAAACCACAAATCTGGCTAGGATCGTTATTATTGCAATCGAGGAATGGAACAAAATAGCAAAAATAATCAAAGTTTTTCACTTCTTTCAAGTTCAATTTATTCCGTTGGTTAAAAATGTCAGGAAAGAAATTTAAGCGTGACAGTGGCGAAATAACAAATACTAGCAAGAATTGTAATCTATTTTGTTCTATTTCCTTTTTTGGTATCTTTTAGGGTAAATGCAAGTCTTCACTTTGTTATTTATTACTTGGAATTCAGAGCCACAGTAAATGTTTGACGTTGATAACACATCATCTGTAGCTTCTGCCCTATGGAAGGCTGTACATTATATAGATTCTATGTCCATTTGTTTGAATAACATTACCCTACCATCTAAAGTTCTGTATTAAGGCTATTGTTAAAACTTGTTCTAACATTTTTCCCAATGGGGCAGAAAATTGACATTAAGAAATACTTCATCTTGATCACTAAATTGCTGATGTTTCAGAATGATAGGTTAAAATAAATAACAGAATTAGCTAGGATCGCTATTTTTGCGAATTGAGGAATGGAACAAACAGCAAAAATACTCAATTTTTTCAAGTTCTTTGTTTGTTGTACGTAGTCTCGCTCATAGAGGCAATAAAAGGAAACCTGTCAGATTCTGCAAAAAAGCAGAGCCGGATCTTGCCTTCAATAAGGAATCATGCTTTTCTTGATTTAAGCTATTTTTCTACGAAAGAATAAAATAAATAACATAAATTGGGAAGAATATTTTTTCTTTTATATTCTATCTTTATAATTTGACTATTGTAGAGAGAGTACATATCTAGAGTAGAATATTTCTTACTTGACATTCCGAATCCCAGTAAAAGAAAACATCGTTGAAATATTGGTGGCCACTGCTCCAAAAAGACTGAAAATCGACGTTAAGAAAACAAAGGATATGACTAACAATAAACTTGATTTACCACAATCATTGAACTGCATCTATATTGAGCTAGTTGTGAATTTTAGATGAATCATGCCTATTTTTGATGTTACAGCAAGAAAGAATTCGTATAAATCTGTGATACAGGGTAAATGTGCCTCAAAAACCAAATTTAGACTCCTTGGCCTAGTTGTTAATAGGATAAAAAAGCCGGGTTTTCTGCTTTGAAAAGCTAAACGATCGTCCGTATCATTAGCCTGTTAGCCTTAAATATGAAAAATTACTTTACTAACTTAAAAAGTAACCTAGAATCTCAATTTTTTGGTATCACAAAGTTCCAAAATATGTATCGCTTTGAAAATTTGTTTATCAAATTTGCATTTACTGTAACCGTAAAATGTGAAATTATTATCTTTTGGCTTTGATTGATTTTTTTTTACTGAGATGCATGTGGCATTTAGCTAAGCTTGAGCGATAAAAGCGCTACTTTGAAAGATTATAGGCATTGTGCCTTTTGCCTTTTAGCCATGACAAGCGGGTATGAATTCCTGGGTAAAGAAAGGTTTTTCTTTTTTTCCCTTAATTACAGGTGGCTTTGGTTGTTTCCTTTGGGCTTCAAATGAGTTTTATTATGACTGAGATGCGAATGGCATTTGACTAAGTTTCAGTGATTGTGGGGTAATTTTGAATGACTATAGCGATTGCGCCTTTTGCCTTTTAGCCATGACAAACGAACATGAACTCCTGAGCAATACAACAGGTTTTTTCCTCTTAATTACAGGTGTCATTAGTTCTTTCCTTTTTGCTTCAAATGAATTTTTCTATGACTAAGAAACATATGGCGTTCTACTAAATTTCGGCGGCAAAAGCGTAGAATGACTATAGCGATTGTGCCTTTTGCCTTTTTGCAACGATAAGTGGGCATGAACTCCTGGGCAGTACAAAAAGTTTTTCTTGTTTTTTCCTTAATTACAGGTGTCTTTAGTTCTTTCCTATTGGCTTTAAATGACTTTCCTTATGACTGAGATGCATATGGCATTCGACAGAGTTTCAGCGATAAAAGAATAGTTTTAAACTATGATAGCCATTGTGCCTTTTCCCTTTTAGCCATGACAAGTTGGCATGAACTCTTTGGCAATGCAACAGATTTTTTCCTTAATTACAGGTGTCTTTAGTTGTTTGATTTTGGCTTCAAATGAATTATTTTTATGACTGAGTTACACATCGCATTCCACAAAGTTTCAGCGATAAAAGTGCTATTTTGTATGACTATAGCAATTGTGCCTTTTGCCTTTTAGCCATGACAAGCGGGCCAGAACTCGTCGGCAACATGACAGGTTTTTCGTTTTTTTCTGTAATTACAGGTGTCTTTAGTTGTTTCCTTTTGGCTTCAAGTGAATTTTTTATGGCTGAGATGCATAAGGCACTCGTCTAAGTTTTAGCGATAAAATCTTAATTGAATAACTGTAGCCTTTGTGCCTTTTACCTTTTAGCCATGACAAGTGGGCAAGAACTTCTGGACAAACAATAGGCTATTCTTTTTTTCAGTTAATTAAAGGTGTCTTTGGTTGTTTCCTTTTGGCTTCAAATGAATTTATTTTATGATTGAGATGTATATAGCATCCAACTAAGTTTCAGTTATTAAATTGTAATTTTGAATGTCTACAGTAATTGCGCCTTTGGTCTTTTAGTCATTACAAGTGGGCATGGACTCCTTCGCTATACAAGTTGTTCTTTTTTTCTTTAATTATAGGTGTCTTTAGGCTTCTAATGAATTTTTTGTATGATTGAGATACATAAGGCTTTCGACTAAGTTTCAGCAATAAAGTGTAATTTTGATTCACTAGAGCCATTTCACCTTTTACGTTTTAGCCATGAAAAGCGAGCCTGAACTCCTAGGCAATACAACAGTTTGTTTCCTTAATTGTTGTTAACATTAATTGTTAATTAGGTGTCATTGTTATTTAGTTGTTTCTTTTGGTTTCAAATGAATATTCTTATAACTGATATGCATATGCCATTCGATTAAAGACACCTCTAATGAAGCAAGTAAAAAGAAAAGCTCGTTGGATTGCCAAGGAGTTAATGCCCGCTTGTCTTGGCTTAAATCCAAAAGGCAAAACTGATACAGTTACTCAAAATTAAACTTTTATCGCTTAAACTTATTCGAATGCCATATGTATCTTAATCATAAAATAATTTACTTGAAGCCTAAATGAAACAACTAAAGACACCAGTATTTGAGCAAAACAAACCGATTATATTGCCCTGGAATTCATGCCAGCTTGTCATGGCTAAAAGACAAAGGCGTTATTACTATAGCCATTTGAATTTTTAAATTCATTGGGCCTTTTGCCTTTTATACATGACAAGCGGTTATGAACTCCTTGGGATTACAACAGGTTTTTCTGTTTTCTTTAATTATATATGTCTGAAGAAGTTACTTTTGGCTTCAAATGAGTTTTCTTATGACTTAGATGCATATGATATTCGACTGAGTTTCAGGGATAAAAGTGTAATTTTGAATGACTATAGCCTTCGTGCCTTTTGCCTTTTGGCCAAGACCAGTGGGCGTGAGCTCCTGGGCAACACAATAGGTTTTTCTTTTTGTCCTAAATTATAGGTGTCTTCAGTTGTTTCCTTTCTGTTTCAAATTAATTAATTTATGACTGAAACGCATATGGCATTCGACTAAGTTTCAGCCATAAAAAACATTATTTTGAATGACTATAGCCATTTTAGCTATTGCCTTTAGCTATGACAAGCGGGCATGAACTCCTGGGCAATACAACAGGTTTTTCTTCTTTTTGTCCTTAATTACAGGTGTCCTTAGTTGTTTCCTTTTGGCTTCATATGAATTTGTTTATGACTAAGATACATATGGTATTCTACTAAATTTCAGCGACAAAAGCGTAATTTTGAATGAATATATCCATTGTGCCTTTTGCATTTTAGCAATGACAAGCGAGCTGGAACTCCTAGGCAATACAACAGAGTTTTCTTAGCATAATTTTCAATGACTATAGCCATAGTGCCTTTTGTATTTTAGCAATGACAAGCGGGCATGAACTCTTGGGCAATACAACAGAGTTTTATTTTTTCGTTAATTACAGGTGTGTTTAGTTGTTTTGTTTTGACTTCAAATGACTTTGTCTTATGACTGAGATGCATATGACATTCTACTGAGTTTCAGCAATAAAACAGTAATTTTAAATGATGGATAACCATCGTGATTTGTTTTAAGCCTAACCCACCAGGCATGAGTTCCTGGGCAATACAACAAGTTTCCCCCCTTAATTACATGTCTTTAGATGTTTGATTTTGGCTTCAAATTAATTCTTTTTATGACTGAGGTACATATCGCATTCAAATAGGTTTCAACAATAAAAGTTTAATTTTGTATGACTATAGCCATTGTGCCTTTTCCCTTTATAGCTTCGAATGATTTTTGTATGACTGAGATGCATTTGGAACTCGTCTTCAGTGATAGAAGTCTAATTTTGAATGACTGTAGCCTTTGTACCTTTTATCTTTTAGCCTTGACAAGCGGGCAAGAACTCCTGGACAACATAACAGGGTATTCTTTTTTCGCTTAATTAAAGCTGTCTTAGTTGTTTCCTTTTGGCTTGAAATTAATCTATTTAATGAATGAGATGCAAATGGTATTCGACTAAGTATTAGTTATTAAAGGGTAATTTTGAGTGACTATAGCCATAGTGTCTTTTGCCTTTTAGCCATGACTAGTGTACGTAAGCTTTTAAGCAATACCACAGGGGTTTCTTTTTTTCTTTTCATTACAGGTGTCTCCGACTTAGCGATAAAAGCGTAGCTTTGAATAACTATAGCCATTGTACCTTTTTCCATTTAGCCATGACAATCGGGCATGAGCTCCTGGACAATAAAATAGTTTTTACTCAATTCCAGGTGTCTTTAGTTGTTTCTTTTGGTTTCAAATGAATTTTCTTATGACCAAGATTCATAAAACATTCAACTAAGTTTCAGTGATAAAATGGTAATTTTGAATGATTATAGCCATTGCTCCTTTTTTATTTTAGCAATGACAAGCAGGCGTGAACTCCTGGGAAATACAATAAGTTTGTGTTTTTGTTTCCTTAATTACAGGTGCCTTTAGTTGTTTCTTTTTGGCTTCAAATGAATTTTTATGACACACTTACATATGGCATTCAACATAGTCTCAGTAATAAAAGCGTAATTTTGAATTTTTATGGCCATTGTGCCTTTTGTAATTTAGCCATAAAAAGTGGGCATGAACTACTGGGGAATACAACAGATTTTTTCCCTTAATTACAGGTGTCTTTAGTTGTTTCTTTTTGGCTTCAAAAGAATTTATTGTGACTATAATGCATATGGCATTCGACTACGTTCGGGTGATAAAAGCGTATTGTTTAATGATTGTAGCCATTGTGCTTTTTGCCTTTTATCCATGACAAGTGGGCATGAACTCCTTGGCAGTAGAGCAGGTTTTGCTTTTTTTCTTTAATTACAGCTGTCTTTAGTTGTTTCGTTTCGGCTTCAAATGAACTTTCTTATAAATAAGATGAATATGGCATTCAGTTAAGTTTCAGCGACAAAACTGTAATTTTGAATGAGTGTAGCCATTACGCCTTTTTCCTATTAGCCATGAAAAGCGGACATGAAATCCTGGGTAATACAACAGTTTTTTCTTTAATTACAGGTGTTTTTAGTTATTTCCTTCCGGTCTCAAATGAATTTTTTGTATGACTGAGATACAAAAGGCTTTCGACTAAGTTTCTTCAATAAAAGCGTAATTTTGAATGAATATAGCTATTTCGCCTTTTGTCTCTTAGCCATGAATGATAGGCGGTCATGAATTCCTGGGCAATACAACTGTTTTTTTTCCTTAATTTGTGGTGTCTTTAGTTGTTTCTTTTGGCTTCAAATAATTTTTTTTATGATTGAGATACATATGGCCATTGCCTTTTTGCAATGACCAGCGGACATGAACTCTTGGCAATACACGAGTTTTTTCCCTCTTTCTTTAATTATAGGTATCTTTAGTTGTTTCCTTTTGGCTGCAAATGAATTTTCTTATGACTGAGATACATATTGCATTTGGCCATGTTTCAGAAATCAAAGCGCAATTTTGAATTTTGAAAGCCATTTTGTCTTTTGCCTTTTAAACACGACAAGCGAGCATGAACTCCTTGGGGTTAAAAAAAGGTTTCTTCTGTTCCTAGATTATATGTGTCTTTAGTTGTTCCTTTTGGCTTCAGATGAATTTTCTGTGACTTAGATGTATATGGCATTCGACTGAGTTTCAGCACTGAAAGTGTAATTTTGAATAACTATAGCCATTGTGCCTTTGCCTTCTAGCCATAGCAAGCTGACATGAACTCCAGGACAATACTTTTGGTTTCTTTTCCTTAATTACAGGTCTCTTTAGTTGTTCCATTGTGGCTTCAAATGATTTTTTTTTGTGACTTTGATACATCTGACATTCAACTAAGTTTCAGCGATAAAATGTAGTTTTGACTGACTCTAGCCATTGTGCCATTTATATTTTAACCGTGACAACCAGGCTTGAATTCCCGGGCAATACAACAGGTTTTTTACATTCCCCACCCCTCCTTAATTAATTACAGATGCGCTTAGTTGTTTCCTTCTGGATCCAAATGAATTTTGTATGACTAGATACACATGTCATTTGACTAATTTTCAGTAATAAAACCTTAATTTTGAATGATTGTAGCCATTTCATATTTTGCCGTATAGCCATGACAAGTGGGCCTGAGCTCCTGGGTGACACAACATATTTTCTTTCATGCCCTTAATTACAGGTGTCTTTAGTAGTTTCATTTTGACTTCAAATAAGTTTTTTTTTTCTATGACAGAGATACATATGGCACTTGACTAAGTTTCAGTTATTAAGGCGTAATTTTGAATGACTATTGCCATTGTGCCTTTTGCCTTTTATCCATGACAAGCGGACATAAGCTCTTGGACACTAAAATAGGTTTTCTTTTCTTCCTCAGTTACTGATGTTCCCTTTGGTTAAGCCAAAAGGAAACAACTAAACACACCTGTAAAAGGAAAAACTGTTCTATTACCAAGGAGTTTAAGCCCGTTTGTCATAGCTACAAGGTAAAAGGCAAAATGGCTAAAGTCATTCAAAAGTAAACTTTTGTTGCTGTAAATTAATCGAATGACATATATATCTCAGGCATAAAAAAACTATTCGAAACAGAAAGGAAACAAGTAAAGACACCTGTAATTAAGGAAAACTGACAATTGTGTTGTATTTCCCAGGTGTTTCTGCCCATTTGTCATCACTAAAAGGCAAAAGGAACAATGGCTATAGTCATTCAAAACTAGGCTTTTATCGTTGAAACTTAGTCGAATGCCATATGCATCTCAGTTATAAAAAATTCATTTGACGCCAAAAGGAAACAACTAAAGACACCTATAATTAAAGAAAGAGGGAAAAAACTCGTTTATTACCTACGGAAAAACAGAAAATAACTGTTTACTGCCCAAGAGTCCCTGGCTAGAAGACAAAAACCACAATATCTATAGTCTTTCAAAATTACCCTTTTGTCGTGGAAACATTTTCGAAGGCCAAATGTATCTCAGTCATAAAAATTTATCTGAAGCAAAAGGGGACAACTAAAGACACCTTTAATTAAGGAAAAAACGAAGAACAGTCTGTTGAATTACCCAAGAGTTCATGCCCACTTGTCCTGGCTAAAATGCAAAAGACACAGTGGCTTTAGTCATTCCAAATTGCCCTTACGTCGCTGAAACCCGGTATAATACCATATATCTCTCAGTCATAAACAATATTCATTTGAAGCCAAAAGGAAACAACTATAGACAGATGTAATTAAGGTAAAAAACGAAAAACCCGTTGTATTCACCAGGAGTTCACGCCCGCTTGTCCTGGCTAAAATGCAAAAGACACAGTGGCTATAGCCATTCAAAACTACACCCTTTTCGCAGAAAGGTAGTGTCGTGGCTAAAAGGCAAAAGGCACAATAGTTATAGTGATTCAAAATTAAAGTTTTGTTGCTGAATCTTAGTCGAATACCTTTTGTATCTCAGTCATAAAAAAAAATTCATTTGAAGCCAAAAGGATACAACTAAAGACATATGTTATTAAAGAAAAAAAGAAAAACCTGTTGTATTGCCCAGGAAATCATGCCCGCTTGTCGTGGCTCTAAAGCAAAAGGCACAAAGGCTATGATCATTCAAACTTACACTTTTACCGCTGAAACTTAGTCGAGTGCCATAAGTATCTCAGTCATAAAAAAATCATTTGAAGCCAAAAAAAAAAAAAACTAAAGACACCTATAATTAAGGACAAAACAGAAAAAGCTTTTACTGCCGAGAAGTTCATGCCCAATTTTCATGGCTAAAAGGCAATAGGCACAATGATTTTGGTGATTCAAAGCTATACATTGTCGCTGTAACTTAGTCGAATAGCATATGTACCTCAGTCATGAAAATATTCATTTGAAGCCAAAAGAAAACAACTGAAGATACCTTTAATTACGGAAAAAAGAAACTGTAATATTGCTCATTAGTTCTCGCACAATGGCTTTAGTCATTCAAAATTACACTTTTTCGCTAAAATTTACCAAAATGCAATATGTATCTCAGTCATAAAAAAAAATTAGTTTTAGACCAAATTTAAACAAATAAAAATATCCTTTACTTAGGGATATATAAAAAAAAGGAAAACCTGTTGCATTAATCCTGGAATTTATTACCACTTGCCATGGCTAAAGGACAAAAGAAACAATGGCTATATCAATCAAAATCACACTTTTGCCACTGAAACTTAGTCGAAAACCATATGTATTTCAGTCAAAACAGAAAATTCATGAGAAGCCAAAACAATACAACCAAGACCACTGAAATAAAGGAAAAAAAATTGTTGCGTTGCTTTAAAACCTTAGTCAAACGACACGTATATTTCAGTAAAAAAATTAATTTGAAGCCAAAAGGAAACAACTAGAGACACCTGTAATTAATGAAAAAAAACCTGTATATTGCCCAGGAGTTCATGTCCGTTTGTCATTGCTAAAAGGCGAAAGTCACGTTGGCTATAGTGATTCAAAATTATGCTTTTATCGCTAAGACTTAGTCAAATGCCATATGTATCTTAGTCATAAAATCATTTAAAGCCAAAAGGAAACAACTAGAGACAGTTGTAATTAAGGTAAAAAGAAAAACCTGTTGTATTGCTCAGGAGTTTAAGCCTGCCTGTCACGGCTCAAAGGCAAAAGGCAAAATGGCTAAAGTCATTCAAAAGCATGCTTTTTTCTCTGAAACTTATTGGAATACGGTATGTATATCTGTCACAAAAAATTCATTTAAAGCCAAAAGGAAACAACTAAAGACACTTGTGATTAAGGACAAAAAAATCTGTTTCATTTCTCAGAAGTTCATACCCGCTTGTTATGGCTAAAAGCCAAACGGCACAATGGCTATAGTCATTCAAATTATACTTTTGTCGCTCGAATTAGTCGAACACGATATGTTTTCCAGTCATAAGAAATTCATTTGAAGTCAAAAGGAAACAACCAAAGACACCTTTAATTAAGGACAAAAACGAAAATCTGTTTTATTGCCCAGGAGTTCATACCCGCATTTCTTGGCAAGAAAGCAAAAGCCACAATGGCTATGGTCTTTCAAAGTTACGCTTTTGTTGCTAACGCTTAGTCGGCTGCCATATGTATCTCAGTCATAAAAAGAAAGTTTGATTCCAAAAGAGAACAACTAAAGGCACCTGTAATTAAGGAAAAAAAAAGAGAACCAGTTGTATTACCCAAATTTTCATTCCTGTTTGTCAGGGTTAAAAGGAAAAAGGCATAATGGCTATAGACATTCGAAATTACGGTTTAATCGCTGAAACTTATTCAAATGCCATATGCATCTCAGTCATAAAAAAATCATTTGAAGATAAATCGAAACAAATAGACACTTGTAATTAAGGGAAAAAAGAAAAACTTGTTGTATTTCCCAAGAGTTCATGTCCACATGTCTCGGCTAAAAGGCAAAAGGTACACTGGCTATTTCAATCAAAATTACGCTTTTATAGCTGAAACTTAGCCGAATGCCACATTTATCTGAGTCATAAAAAATTCCTTAAAGCCAAAGAAAAAAACTAAAGATACCTGTAATTAAGGACAAAATAGAAAAACCTGTTGTATTTCCGAAGAGTTCTTGCCCGCTTTTCATGGCTAAAATGCAAAAAGCAAAGTGGCTATAGTCCTACTATTCCTACTATTGCTGTTACTACTACTACTAATACAATACTAACACTGCAACCACTTGCACTACCCCCAGAACTGCTGTGATACTACTATTATTAAGGCTAAGACTACGAAGGTAAAATTTGAGAGAACATTGATGGCAAATTCGACTTGAGAAAAGACACTATGTGGAATTAGATTGTCAAAATAGCTTATCTTAAGAAATGATTTGTGTATTAAGTTGGAACTCTCAGAGAATACTTTAAGGGGAAGATCAATTGATCAAAAGCTATGCGTGCGCACTACTACTAATGCTACTACCGCTGCTACATTTACCAGTTCTGCTACTACTATTAAATTGCTCCAACTACTACTTCTATTGCAACCACTTGTAAGGTTAAGAGGTAAGAAACTTGAAAAAATCAAACAGGGTATCAGAAGGGCATATCGATAATGTCATAGCAATGGCTAATTGTATTAAGTTGAGTAGTAATACTACTGCTGTGAGTACAATTACACCTATTCCTAAGGGTATGAAGGTGGAATTTTCAGATAATTTTTAGGGGGAAGGTAAATTAAATCACAACACGTCATCCGTATTTAGGTTGTCAAAAGATGCATCAGCGAAATCTTAGGAACAGTTCTGTGTGTAAAATCAATACTTGCAAGGTTTGTTTTGGGGGATGTTGAACTAACCAAAAGAAAGTATTTGCATCATATTACTACTGATTCTACTCCTACAGCTAATACTACTATTACTGCTATTGCTATTACTGCTACTAATGCTAAGACCACTACTATTAACTTTACTGCTACTGCTACTACTATAACTATTAGTGCTACTGCTGCAAAACTAAAAATTTAACTGTGTGTTGAAGGGGAGTTTGAAAAAAATCGAAGGTGCTATGTTCATACTTCTACTAATTCTACTACTGCTACTACTGCTAATGCTACTACACAAGCCAAGGGCATTAAGGTAAAGCTTTCCAGGGATATTTAGGCGGATGTTGAACTAAATCAAAAAGAACTATGATCATGTAGATTGTCAAAAAGGTGACAAAACAATATCATAATAACGGCTTACATGGTTAACTTGGACCTTTCAGGGTAAGAGAGAGAGAGAGATAGGTTTATTTAAACAACATCGTAGCTAACAGCTACTTTGCGTTGCTTCACTATGCTAAATAACAAACTAACACAAAAAAACAAAAGAAAATATCACTCGGCTTGCGTGGCGGTTCGTGCGTAGAAGTAGCTCACTGTGAACAGTGCTGACATCTAAAAAAGGGACGGTAGCACCATCTGGTGGCTTCGTCAGAAGATTAAAAGTCACCAAGTTCGAAAAAGTAGATAGCGCCACCGTATACAGGGGTGAAGAAAGGTCAAATAAAGTATCTTTGTACTGAATTTGCATATTGATGGCACAGAAAACTGTCAGGATAGTCGTGGGGGATTTTGAATTAGCCAGAAGACACGGTGCGTATTTTTAATACTACTTCTACGTTTACTGTAACTAATGATACTAAGGGCATTAAGTTGAAACGTTTAGGGGGAGTTTCAATTGCGCAAAAAACTATATGCATGCAATTATTAAAAGGGCTAAAACAATATCATAGGCAGCGCTGCTCTATCATAGTTAGTAATATCATTGAAATTTTAGAGGAGTTAGTTCGATCAGAAATTGAAAGTTTTAGTATCCTTTTTAAGAGTCAAAAGTGGTTGGAGGGCAATCATCTCTCCTCTTTAGCTCATAATTTTCCATACACTTTAGTCGAAATTTTAAGAAAGCCGTTTTTTTCAACCTTGCTGAACGGTATTGTAACTATGTCTCTAGGGCTATTGCGGGGGTCAACCCAACAGAGTTGTACGATTTGTCTACTTATGCTTAAAAACTAAATGTAGCATTAAGATAAAATCAAAACGCACTGCGTGTATACTGGTTGCCAATAAGACATTTCAGCAATTTCCCAGGAATGACTGAAGGTATTATGTTCAAACTTTTGGGGGTACTTTTATTACTATTTTTCCTCTTACAATTTACATAATCAAAAGAGTGTAAGTGTATCCAAGCTGTCAAAGAACATAGAGACTTTATGCGAATGACATTATTTTTTGTTTTTCAGGTCATATAGAGGATGTATAAAACTAGATTAAACACTGTTATTTGCGTCCAGATTTCCAAAAGGATGTAAGTTGTTAAAAAATGTTAAAAAGGTTTCTTCAGCATACAAATAGCAGGATAAACTATAAATTCTTAAAGAAAACCCGAAAATATTTAGACTATTATTTTTTTCCCAGAAAAAGACTATGTTAATATAAAAAGAACCGAAATTAATTATAGAAAAACCTTTTTCCAAAAATTAAGTTTTTCAAAGAAAAGTAAAGAGCTCCATTAAACCAAAAACGAGCAAAATAGAATCAAATAATCTGCTAAGTGTAAAATTACCACAAATTAGCATCAATAAAGAAATGAAACCCAAAATGAACAGAAATTGTAATAAATAACAGAGTCAAATTCAAAAAGGGCAGAAATTAACGTGAGAAGGGCTGAAAACCCTTACGCCTTCCCAAGGTCAGATTATAATTTGCCCTTTACTAGAAAGAACAAATTTTAAAATTTTTCACTTTTGTAACATTAACAAATCAAAAATTATTACGATTTTAAGGAAGAAATATCAGCATATGTATATTGAACTGACAATGCACCTTCATTTGTTTTTTATTAATTAAATATTACAATTTAAAGCTAAATCTAAAAGAGTTTATAAAATCTAGAAGAGCCTAATCCAAGCAAATTGCATTCTGGTATATTTCTGAATTAAGTTTGAATTGAATTAAACTTTATTAAAAAAACATTGTTTTTATTTGTTAAACACCATTAAAACACCATTTAATCATTTGTTAAACATTTATATTTGTTAAACATTTATACAAACATTTGTATAAATATTATTTATTTATAAAACATTAATAATTTTTATAAAACGTTTTATAAAATATTCATAAAATATTATATTATTTATAAAACATTTGTTAAACAATTTAATATTTGTTAAACATTGTTAAAACACCATTTAATCATTATTAGTGGCCCAAGAAGAAACAAAGCCTTGAGAACGGACGGCTGCAATGATCAATATCCATAAATTCAACAAAATAACTAAAAATAATAAAAAAATCATAACAATGAATAAAATAAGTATTAAAAATCAATACCTCTCGTCAAAAAAGAAAAAAAAAACCCACACAGACTACGGTATAGTGGAAAGTTTATGTAAAGGAGTAGGTCAATCTTAGACTTAACTTAATGCGCCCCGTTTTATAATGACTAGGGTCAATTAAAAAGAAATTTGGGTATAAATAATATTGTCAAGTGTTAATTTTAATTTTTTTTATTTCAAAGATGCCGTTCAGTGCCGCTTTTATTTAATAGCACATTTTAATTTTACTTAAATATATTATTTTTAGTTGTTTCAGTTTGTCAAGGCATTCAAGGAGTTTGTGTCATGTAATGTATTTTTTATGTATTTCAACATTCTAACTCCTGAATTTTACATCTTCCTTAATATTTAATCGTTATGGGACCCTGGGCCAAAAAATCAGGAGGGGTAAATGTAAAAAGTTTGCATCTTGTCTAACTCATAAATAAGGTATTTGAAACTCTTGATTTCCCTTCAAAGAAGTCAAAACTTGATTTGAACTTGGTTTGAAAAACTTGATTTGAAAGAAGTCAAAACTTGAACTTGGGAATGGGTATAGAGAGAAGGAGGGTATGGAGGGCTGTAATCATACAGGACTACATCTGATCTAAAGTTCCAATTAAAATTGTTACAATATGTTCGCGTTTCTGCTAAGGTCTTTCAATTGCCCCTTGGGCCCAAAATAAGGGGTTTGCATGAAAAATGGATCGTCAGTACGATCTCATGTTCGATTCAGCTAAAATGTGTCATCCAATCCTAAACAAAATAAAACATTTTCACATTTCTAACACAACTAAATGGTGATCTCCTTCACCTTGAATTAGCCCAAGCTGCTCCTTAAACTGTACACGATAACTTAATGCTTTAGAATTATTAATATAATTTTATCGGAGTTAAGTCTATTATATATTACATAAAAAAACAAGTTTTTTTAAATGAAAGTAAGGAGCAACATTAAAACTTAAAACGAACAGAAATTACTCCGTATATGAAAGGGGCTACAGTAAGGTTCTCTGATACGCTGAATCTGATGGTGTGATTTTCGTTAAAATTATATGACTTTTAGGGGGTGTTTCTCCCTATTTTCTAAAATGAGGCAAATTTTCTCAGGCTCGTAACTTTTGATGAGTATAACTGATCATGATGAAACTTATATATTTGAAATCAGCATTAAAATGCGATTCTTTTGATGTAACTATTGGTATCATAGTTAGAGTTTTTTAGAGTTTCGGTTACTATTGAGCCGGGTCGCTCCTTACTACAGTTCGTTACCACGAACTGTTTGATTTAGTTACAAATTTAAAATACTTGAAGAATAAGAGATTTAGAACTGAATAGACCGACCTTAACAAAAAAGGTCATATTTGTACAAATTTTCTTACACTAGAAATTTTTTGGAGGGGGGGGGATGCAAAAGATTTTAAAAAATGCAGCAAAAATTTGTTTATATCCATTTTGCCACGTTTTTACGAGTCAGAAAAACATTATGAGGGGGCGTTAAAACCCCCTAGCCTCCCTGGATACGGCCTTGATCCAGTGGGAGGGGTTCAGGGTAACCCCTGTATTAATTTGTAAGCTACGACCTGCGTCATTTACCTGAACACTTTAATGAGCCAGATTAAAAATTGCTATCCTGTAAAAGCATCAGGGGTGCTGTTTATAAAAAAAAATGGGAGATAGGGTAATATAATTAAATTTCGAATCTTTCTTCAACGAGAATCAATAGAAAAAGTTTTTTCGATGAAAATACCCAAAAAAGACATTTTTTTTCAAAATATAAGTTACGGGCATAAACCTGTGAGTTCGGTTGTCCCCTCTCCCACTCTAATGTGCAACCCTGGACAAAATCAACCCAGGACTTTATAAAAACAAGATGAAAATTTTAAATAACACGCTGTGAGATAGGACTAATCAATGGGAGAAACTTTTTTCTAAAAATGTGCACAGTGGTCCTTGCAATTTACAGTTCCCGGGTTTTCTCACATTTTGTCCATTACATTCGTGAAAGTATTAGTGCGATAAGGATTTAAAAGTAGAATACCTATAAAGGAAATAATATCAGAACTTTCACCTCAAAATTCGTAATTTTTACTAACTTGACGTCAAAGCTTATCAAAGCGTTCACGTCTTATCATTACCTAATTTTGAATACCATTCATCGCTATTTTTTAAATCTAATCATTGTTATATTTAAGTAGTTTCTTCCATATTGTATAGATATATTTTGCAGGGATAAGTAAGGAGAGACATGGTAGGTATTTACCATAAACTAATATACTATATTACTTGTTTAAGGCTTTAACTCATTTAATTCACAAAAATATATGGAGGGCGTAATTTTTCGAAATCTAGGGGGAGGCTATTTGTTGTTTTTTCTAATTTTCAATGTGAATACCAAAAGAGGGATTTTCAATAAGAAATACCCCAAAAGTCATGAGTATTCACCGTCATTGGTATGCGCTGACATCACAACAATTGGATGGTTCAATTAGTATGGACAGTACGTTGATCCTCTTTCGCTCCCACAAAATGAGCGTGATAATCTAGGCATATATTAGAAATATGACAAAATATCAATGAAAATATAGTATTATGCTATTATAGAAAACAGAGCATTATAATAATAACAGTATTTTTTTTATTTATAATCCACTGAACAAAACAATGTGGGATAATGGAGTAGAAAGAGAGAAAATAGAATAAAAATCAGAAAAGAAAACAACTTCATTTAGAACACATAACATATAAGCACAACAAAATCAACAAGGAAAAAGGTCAACAGAACAAACGGATGAGAACAAAGGTACAACACAATAAGTACAACAAAATCAACAAGGAAAAGAGTCAACAGAACAAACGGATGAGCCCTTGATATGGGGTAAGCCGTCGATATGCTTGTGCCAATAACTTATCATGAAGCTCATGTAGTTTTAGAGTTATATCAGGGGTTTGTATTTTCGGATTATTCTCCGATTTCGATACGATAGAGGTAGATAAAGCAGGTATTTACACTATTTATAGTAAGATCTTCGTAGTTTACTGAAGTCACCCTTTTTCAGCAGAAAGAAGGTCCCAGAAAGATAAAGTACAAAGTGATCACAAAAAACTGAATACAACCATAGCCTGAAGGAAACCAGAGCCTTTCGATTATACTTAGACCGGTATGACACAGTCTTAGAGTATCTAAATCTGACTTTTTTTACAAGCTTCAGATATTGCAGACTGGCGGAAGGATAAAATACTTTTACGAGTTTAGCGAGTTAAGCCAAGCCACCGAAAATTTTCAACAGAGGGAATGGGTGTATTTTTAATTTAAGGAAGAGTATTTGGCAAGGTACCGTTAAAACAAATATACTCACATTTTTCAAGGTTCAGATTTAGTCCAATATCAAGGAAACCTTTTTTAGGCCTTTGAACTGTGCGGGACAGGGAAGATTTGCATCTACTGATAAGGAAAATATCATTTGTGTAAGTAATATATGATACGTCAGTAAACCCCATAAAATACGTCCGAGAAATCTTGGCAATTATCCCAGCAATACTCATCTTGAAAATATAAGGTGACAGCACTCCACCTTGACGTACACAATGGACTGCAATATTTTCTTGCATGAGAGTCCGATTTAGTTTTAAAAGCAAGTGTTTTTTGACTGTTTCAATATCTCAGAACAAAGATAATAGAAATATTTACACCATTTACAGAAAAAGAATACAAAGCTTGACTATGAACAATACTATCGAACGCCTTAAAAATATCGAACGAACAATAATAAACTTGCTCATTTTGTTGAGAGGCTTGACGTAGGACATTTGCGAGTCCCCTGTGGGCGTGTGCATAACTTATTCCTTGCTTGAACCCAAACTGATTTTCTCCATTAAATGCGCTCTCGTTGATTGACTGAAGTAAAACATATTCAAAAATCTTGCTTAGCGTACACGTGACTGTAATGGGGCGATAAGAAGAACAAGCAGAAGCATCCATTCCGCGTTTGAATATTGATGTAACAGTTCCAGAGAGGAAACTGTAAGGAACTTTGGAACTAACCAAACGAATTTGAAATAATAACTGCAAATGAAACATCAGTTCTTTTGAATCAGGCCGAATATTTTTAACAGAAATACCATCTATATCACATGACTTTGATTTGAGACGCTTCATTGACTATATGATAGGGTCAGAAGAAACAGGTAAGACATGCCGCTGTGACAGGTCACGAGGTAAACAAATATTTTGCAACTTGCTATACACCGGATGCACAAAATGATTTAACTCCGAGAAAACTTGGGAGTGGTGTGACAGCCTTCGAGACGAAGAAATATTACATTGAGTATTATATTCGTCAAACTTGGAACCATTTGAAACGTTTTTCCAATCTTTCTTATTCTTAGGGAAATTTTTCCCACTAAGACGGGTTTTTCTAATAGGCTTTTTATAAGCAATCTTTGTTGACTGCTTAATATCAAACAAACTTTTCCCGAAGGAGGTTTGCCACACGCCACCCAAATTCGAAGCCAAAACGTCGCTTTGTTATTTATAGGCTTAAGCTCTGGGTGAATATTCTGTACTGGTTGCCGAGTATTAATGCGACATCGATCAAGAGGCACTGCCACATCTTCCGCTTGCTTCAAACAAGAAATTATTTTTAAATAGTAAATATTCAAATCAATTTTTTTTTTATTCGGGCAAGGGGTGGTGAATTGCAAAAGGTGGTAAGACACACGCACAGAAAACAAAATGGAAGCAAGCGTTGTTGAAAAACGCTCCAATTTGCCTTTTCTCAATATGATTTTTCAAACCATATTTTCTTCTTTGGGGCATTAGCATGAGATACTGAAGGCAAAGAAAGTGTCAAGGAAATGGCAAGGTGGTTAATGTCGCAGTAATGTTTGTCAATATGAACCACAGAAGAAACTAGGCATGCACTGAATACACAATGATCAATATTTGGTGTCGACCCTGTGTTATGCACGTACGTGTAACCTATATCATTTTTGACAACACAGATTGACTCTAGTTCGGCATTGTGGAGTGACATGAGAGGTGTAGCATAAATGGGAGATGGTAACGTCGGCAATGAAGGGGAGGAATTAATGCCAGGTTTTTCTTCTCACTCAATTGGACTATCTGTCTTGGCTTTTTCTACAATTAGCCATGACTTGATGCCCACAACTATTCCATTTTAATTCAATTGAGAAGGCAAATTGTATTAAATGGAATTAATTGTATTTATGAAATATTTTGAATTAAAATGGAATAGTTGTGGGCACCAAGTCATGGCTAATTGTAGAAAAAACCAAGACAGATAGTCCACTTGAGTGAGAAGAAAAACCTGGCATTAATTCCCCCCTTCATTGCCAACATTACCATCTCCCACTTATGCTACACCTCTCATGTCACTCCACAATGCCGAACTAGAGTCAATCTGTTGGAGGGTCTCCCCGACTCGACACGCTGGGTTCTTCCATTATAATTAAAAATTTCAAATATAATGGAAACTTTTCCATTATGTCACTCCACAATGCGCCGAATTAGAGTCAATCTGTTGGAGGTTCTACCATATTCATCACGCTGGGTTGAGCAAATATATTTGAAAATTAGCAAATATATTTGGTCCTAGGCAGGTTGAACCAAGAATTTAGAATAGGGAAAATATCCATAAATATATCCAAACATGGGAAAACTTAGTTTAAATCAGCATTCATATCCCCCAAAACAACCAACTGTAGACCGTTTGAATTAATGTCCTTAAGTAACTTCTACAGCTGTGTGCAGGCTTTTGCATAAGCAGTCAGGGATAGCACTGTATTTTTGCTACACGGCAAATAACAGTTTACAAGCATAGTATTGCCTAGCTGGACAGCCGAAAAATGTCTATCTGAAAAATACTGTACCGGAGATAATTGGGACAATTTCTTATTTACTATGCACGCAAGACCACCAGAAGGGTGACCACGTGTACGTCAAGCACTCACCACAAAATAAAAATGATCGTTGCTTAGATTTATGAAATTAACGGAAGAAGAACATAGCAGATGCTCCTGCAGGCACTCAATGTCATTAATAAAAAGCAAATAGTCAATGGAGTCATCTTTATCCTTGGTGGCATTTATCCATTTGACAATTACGTGTTGCCTCATGAGGACCAGCACATCGAGAGCATTTCGGGAAAAAACTTTTGCACGCCGCCTGTAGGTGGTTGAGTGCACGGCACTTGTTACAGCATCGTGGAAGATCGTTAAAAATAGATACTCGAATTAACTCATACTCAATCCGGATACCATCTTTCAAAGCATGGTCGAGTGATCTGGCATCCGTAAAACGGAGCTTTGAAGAATTCGAGTTGTCAAGATGAGTAGCATCAGTGATCCCAGGGACTTCCTTAAACAAAGCGAATTTATAATCACTTTCATTGCCTTTAACTAAGCCATAGTACTTTTTGGCTTTCATTTTCACGATTGGGGAGGGTAGGACAGACTGGGCCGAGACACAGGACTCAGGGGCAGTGGTTTTAGCAATAGACGCAATTATCTTGTCACCAACAGGTTTAACCGACAGAATCGATTCATGACCGCAAACTTGTTCCAGAACTTGTCTGCGTTTCGTAGGATTGCTCAGATCAGAAGGAACTTTGAAGATAATCCCAGTGGCATGATTTTCATTACTGTGAGATGAAAGGGATGGGAAATTGGTTTTGTAAGACACCATTTTAGAAGACATAGCTTTTAACATCTGTTCGCAGCTATTTACTTTGCTAGTCTAGAATATGCTACCGCTGGTACACAGGGGACTTCAGTAATACACGAATGACGTAGCAAGAGATATCCAAATCATCGTTATCACACTTACGTAGCAGATCGAGAATATTCTTAACATTACTCGACGCCGCTTTAGCACCAATACGCTTTGTTGGCTGAATACCATTGCTAACTGTTTTCCAAAATTCCACCTCAGCAGAGGAAATGACTGATCCGTCAAAATAATCAATGACATACTTAATTATCACTTCATCTTCGATTCCAGATTCGGAATTAGTCTGTATGAAATACCGATCGCATGCATCGGTCCATTCATTCTGCATCAGGCATAATTCAATAAAAGTTCGTAACTCCGATTTTCAACACTTGAATTTTGACTATAGTCCGAAAACAAGGTTAAATGACTTATCTTTTTGAGGGGTGAAAAATCCAAGAAAATTGATTGTAGATTATCTGAGAAATCCAAAGTACACTTTCCACACGATTTAAAAAGGTAGATATAGCTTGAGAGGTCCACAAAATAGGCTAAAAAGTCCTTTGGCTAGAAAAGGACATTCAATTTTGTTTATAAACTCATTTCATCACAATCAAAATCAGGTAATAATCACAAAGAAATCAGGCATTCAGGCAATAATTTTGTAGCTATTGAATAAATTCAGTCTCTAATTAATTCAGAGTATAATCGTTTTTTCACCACTGGTTAAAACTGAGATTAATCCTTTTCACAGAAAAAATAAGTCTTAGCAGGTCAAAGACTAAACGAAGACTATGACACTCTTGTACAAACACGTTAAGATATTAGTTTATATTCAGTCCTTTTGGTTGTTCACGGTAATACTGCTTACTGTATAACGCTTAATATGTCTGTAAAAAGTTGAATAGTGAACAAGCATTTTACTACGTACGTATCATTTGTAAATTCTACCTTTTGGTGAACACTAAATTTTACATTCCATCAACTCCCCTTCTCTTGATCTTGGTTTGAGACAGTGGAAAAACAAAATCTGGTACCACTTTTTCCATGGAAGATCAGGCAACTCTGATTTACAAGTGGGAGAAAGCGAGGATGATCTTTGTCTTTGAATTCAGGAAGACAAAGTCTTAAAAATTTGCTGATGCGCCCTTTTCATAACCAGCACATACACAATGTGTTTTGATCCTAAGATAATCCAGATTCCCCCTCTTGATAGCTAGGCTATCTCAAAACGTTTATCAGATATATTTGGGTAAAAAAGGGTGTGAGAGAGGGGGCTAGGTACCCTCTGATCTCTTTTGACTCTTAAAAATTGAACTAGAACTTTCAATGTCCAATGAAATGAGCCCTTTCTGAAGTTTATGCGAGCATCCCATCTATAAGAAAAAAATTTATGCCCCTAGGGAATAACTTACAACGCCTTCCCGGGTCCTGGGGGGTTTTGTCGACCCCGGAGTTTTTGCTATCCGATATTTGAACTATTTTTAACAAAATGGCGATCCCAAATTTTTATCTGATGGGTTTGGAGAAAAAGGGGCGTTGGGGGCTAGTTTCCCTTCGATCTCTTTTGATGCTTGAAAACTCAACTATAACTTTCAATTTCCAATCAAATGAGCCCTCTCTGAACTTATACGAGCATCCCTTCTATAGGAGCCATATAAGCCCCCAGGGCATAACTTATGACGCCTGGCCAGGGTTTTTTTTGTCCTTGTCCAAACATGGCGTAAGATATCTGTTCATAAATGTGAAAAACTTATAAGAGTGGAAACTAGAGTTATCATTGAATTGAAAAATTATCAGTGCTATTTAGCATTGGACTGTTTGGTCCAATTTTTAGCCTAACCCAAATTGTTGTATAACTCTCTTTTCATGCACTTTAAAATGTAAGGAAAAGCGAAACAAGCGGTATTTTTCAGGGCCTTTGCTATGGTTGATGACACACGGGCAAAATTAACTACCCCCCCCCCGTCTCCGACTCAACATTAATAAAAAAAAAGTTAAGGGTGTGCCAGATCTTCTTCATAATCACCCTTTATATTGATGACAAATCTGTCTGGTGAGGTAAAAATGATCTCCTGATAAGAACTTGAAAAAAACTGTATCGCCTATAAATATACCTAACAACCTTTGGAAATTCAAGTTTTGCTTATTGATGGAAGCAGAAAAAGCGCTAACATTTGAATAAATTTAGTTACTTTGTTTTTATTTTTATTAATAGTTTCAATGGATAATAAAAAATTGAAAGTAATACAAAATAACATACCATTTTCAGGTCCATTTTTATTTTCCTTTGACACCTTTTTTGTTTCAGACAGGAAAGAAAATATACGATTTGGCTTACTATGGAGACGCAAAAGGGATTGACAGCATTGTCAAAAATGCCAAACAACAAAGAAAGTTTGAAATTGTCTCAGAAACAAACCAGTATGGAGCCAACGCTCTTCACTGTCTTGTACGGAGCAAAAAATCATCCACAGTTAAAAAAGAAACCTATTGGGCTCTCATGAGAGTATTACCGAACTGTGAAAAGATTAAAATGCTAACTACGACGGACCATAGTGGTTATTCACCGCTAGATAAAGCTGCATTCGAAGGAGATGGGATTGTGCTAGAATTGATGCTAAAAGTGATGAAGAATTTGTCAAACGAATTTCCAAAAGCCCAAAAATATAGAACACTTCTGCATTCAGCAGCAGCTGGTGGTCATGTAACTACCCTTTCCGTAATTCTTGAAGCATGGGCATCAAGATTTAAGCATCAGCCAATTGATGCCTTCTTAGATAAACCGGATATAGACGGCAACACTGCTTTACATTTAGCAGCGTTGCATAGACATAGAAGAGCAGTGGATTTTCTTATTGAAAAAGGTTCTTGTTTGTCAGCTTTAAATAATGGAGGTGAAACTTCACTGAGCTATTGCTTAAAATTGGGTACTTCTAAGGATAGTGTTCTTAAGAGGCTTGATCGCTCCATAGAGTTTGTGACAAGGCGGCAACCACATAGAGTCAAAGCTACGAGTTTGAAGATTGACTTTGGACCCATAGTGAGTTATGACAAGCTTCACGAGAGTTATGTTATCTCAGAAGTGCAAAATTTGGCCAAAAAATATGATAAAGAAATTTTGTTCCATCCCATGTGTCAAACATTTGTTGAATTGAAATTGCAAAGGCTTCGTGGCTACTGCATCTTGAATTTGTTATTCTATTTAGCTTTTTTGGGATCCTTTACCAGTTTTTGTTTCAACAGAAACCCAATTTTTTCTACTCTAACTACAATATTTATTATACCTTGTTTTCTGTCGTCATTCTTTCTTTTAATTTTCAATTCGCTTTCTCACTTTCTGTTCCTCGCAAAGCCAAAAATCAGGGAATGTATCGACGTTGAAAAAAATTTAATCGACAGGATCCCATCGGGTTTAACTAAAAAAAAACATGCACATAAATACGGAACAGGCCCTTTGTCATGTGTCTACAAAATATCACTTTTGGCGTGGGTTTTAAAAATAATATGGGGTCCCAGCACAAAATCTGAAAAGGGTTTGGTCCTATTTGGAGCTTGGTTTATTTGTGTCAGCAAGCTTAAGGTATTTTCAATACCCGGCCGATATATAATGGTTTTTCAAAAAGTTTCTCGTTCTTTTTTAAGATTATTTTGTGTATTCTCCCCATTTTTGTTTGGCTTTATTTTAGCCCTTTCGCTGTTGCAAAAGCAGTCATTGGGGTTTATAGCAAATACAGTTATCAGTCTAGCTATGATCTCAGGAGAATACGGTTACAGTGATGAGTATAAACTTTTAGAGGACATGATGTCTCAACTTTTGTTTCTTATGGTAATATTTCTACTTGGAATGGTTTTGATGGCTGTTTTGGTTGGTCTATCGGTTCGTGATACATCTATATTATTAAAAGATGCTAAATACCTTTTGACAAAGCAAAATATTCAGCTAATTTTTATCGCCGAGGATTTTGGAAAGTGGTTAAGCAGTTTCGGCATCAGTTTTGTCGCTCAACAACTTCGTATTTTTGATGATTTGGAAGTGCCTTCCATAGATTTGAGTTTAAAACCCTCTACACGAAAAGATCTTATTTTCAATCCAGATAAGACATCCAAAATTGGGCTCAAGCCTTATATACATTACTGTTTGTTTAAGATATTTGGAATTACATTCCGAAATTCTTCTTTGTATAGAAAATTTCCAATATTTGAAGATCTTCAAGATGAGCTGGAAACATTTATGATTTCAAAAGTTAGTAGATTGGAAACATGCGAATCACTGTCTTCAGTTGAGCCCCTGGGTTAAATATACTGCCCCAGTTAATTCGATAGGATATATGGTACAAAATAGGAAATAGATAGAAAAAAAATTTGCGTCTACTTTGTCCCTTAACAGTTTTGCATTTCTTTTTTTTTTCTAATTAATATCCTTTATTAGCAAAACACAACACCACTACATCCCCTATAAATGTCAGGATACGATATGGATGACGACAAGAATCTATCCAGGATTTTTTTTAGGGGGGAGGGGGTACAAAAAACTTAGAAAACACATCAGAAATTTGGTTATATACATTTTTGTTACGTTTTTACGAGCCAGACAAAAACAATTTGGAGGGGAGAGTTCGATCCCCTTCCTTCCCACCCCCATGACACTTATCCCACGTATGATTTCTTTTTTTTTTATTCATCTGGATTACATAATTCAGCATATTTTGTAATATTGTTATATCTTGTGAATGATTGTTTATACTTTTCTTTGTTTATGTTAACAGCAATCAATGCTCTAGGCTTACTAATCTTGTCAATAGATTCTTAAAGTATTTTTCTTTCCCCTTTTTTGCTTATATAGGATTTCTCCTACAAGGGAAGGGACATGTAAAAGATTGCTATTTGGTGCGCTGTGTGTATACATCCTTGTCTAAAGGACGTAAAATTGTGCTACGTTTACACTGTATATTTCATAGATGTTTGTATGTATATTTTGTACGTTCCACCAATCATTAGTCAATGAAAATATATTTTTCTTAAGCCCAAACAATTGTTTTCCCTAGTCATGGCTCGTCTAACTGTTTTGTCCAACCCAGCCAGAATAGAAGGTTCATTTATATCTATTAAAACCTATCACGACATTAATTATGCAAATTCAATTTATTCTGACCTTTAACACCTTGCTTTGCTTTGGGAGACACAGAGGGGGCACTTGCCTCAGGTGCAGAAATTCTAGGGGCGCAACATTTCATATAAGTAATCGAACGGTTATAGGCCTAATCATCTGTAATTCTCTAATTTTATTAACAAGTAGTGGGTAACGTTAAGAAATGAAAATAATAATAAAATAATTATCGGTTATAAAAATAATTAAATAATATAATTAGAGTTAAAAATAAATTATTTATTAATTAACAAATTGAAAAAAAAATTTTATTAAATAAAATTTTTGTTAAAAGTTGGCCTGTAAATTTTGTGGGAGACAGGGTGGCGATACTCAAGATTTTGCCGTGGGCGAAAAAAGGCCAGAATCGCCACTAATGCTGTGCCTTTCTGAATAGCATCCTCACAAGTCCAGATTTCCCCAATTAAAATCATTTATTTTTCGTATAAGCAAAAAAAGGGAAATTTTTTTTCCTTATTGCTCGGGTTTTGTATTTGTACATATATGGATAATTCCGTAAACCATATTGGCCTGCCATAACAAAATAACATTGAAGGAATAAAGATCAAGAATAGGGAATATCAAGGCCAACAAAATGTCATTTGCTTGTATTGGACAAGAGCTTTAGATTTGGCTAATCGTAAATATTGAAGAGTTGACCGTTCTTGGAATTAGGTTTTTGGCTTTTAAAGTTCTTAATTCAAATATTAATTTTTTTGCTAGATTATCCCTGAAAGTCAAAAGATTCTTGCAATAAACACATACAGAAGTGGGTGTTTCATTTCTAGCTTTATAACCTAAGAAAAAACAAAAAAATCATAAAGAAGAGAGAAACGTGGATATTAAAAAAAACGAAAAAATGAAAAGAAAAAACAAAAAAATTGTAAAGAAGAGCGAAAAGAGAAAATTGAAAACACGAAAAAACGGAAAAACGAAAAAATCGTGAAGAGGAGAGAAACGAGGAATACTGAAAACAGCGAAAAAAAGAAAAAAACAAAAAAACGAAGAGAAAAAGTTAAAAAATGGAAAAATCGTAAAGCCATTGAAAATAAAACAAAGATGACTATGCAAATATTTCAATAATGACCTCCACTTGACCGTCTTCAGTGCAGAATAATAATAATAACAATTAAAAAAACATACACATAAAAATCCAAAGGATAATATAAAACAAAATCATAAAAGGAACACTGAAGCTGAAATAGGAAGACCCTTTCCAACCAATGATAAAAGGGTATGATTAGTCCGTGCTGTCTCAGAAATTATTTATAACCTATGGAAAAACCTGCTCGTTTTAATAATAAAAAGGTTAAAACAATTTTTTTCTTCAAAAGTATATAATTTCATAACTATAATATAATAGCTTTCTAATAACTTTCTGTTCATGGCAGCGATAACAAGCATATGACAACAGTGTAACAAATAAAGCTAGCTAATACCTTTCTGCAAAATTAAAACTAAATAAATTTTGCTGATCAGTTAGAAAAACTGAAAATATGATATATAAAAGTAATATAAAATAAAATCTATCTTCTTTGAAAATAATTATAAAAAATAGGAATTCATTTTTTTCCAAACAATTCTCACTTAGGATAACATATACCTATACAACACATTAATATAAAGCAATTAATTAAAAATACATCAATGACCAAAACCTCATAAAGGTACTACTATATTTTTAAACCCATAAGATTTTAGATTTGCTTATGACTGTTTGTTATAAAATAAAGAAAAATCAATTAATAAAAACTGTATTTTATTATGAACTTAAACGAAACTCGGCACGTTTGAAATTGTTTTGGACCTAAACTAGTGCCAGGCAATACCCGAGGATTCTAAAACTCAAAATAGCTCTAAAACAGAACTAAAAAATTCGAAACAAGCTTAAATTACTCAACTTCAACTTGGAGTTACTCAACTTGGAATACATGTTCTAAGGTTCTATAAATCTATCATGAAACCTTCTAATAGCTGCGGTGTTTTGATTTTAAAAATTTCTGATTGATTTCGAAACTGTTTTATAACAATTTACTCTATTCTTTGCATTAAAATGTTTTTTATCTTATCTAATGTAAAGTATAACTTAAAAAAGACTGGCCTTTTCACAAAGGCTTATTATAATTTTAGCATTTTACTGGGTCTCTAGATGGCATTTGTTGTTTTCTTTTTTTTTTTTTCTCTCTCTCTCTCTCTCTCTGAGGCAAGCTTGGGCTCCCCTCTCATGAGTATACTACTTGCTATGGTTCTTCTCCACGGAAAAAGAGGAGCTCACAATAGAGAATAAAAATTGCAAAGCTTTTACTCAGCTCCCAAAGCTTTCTAAACTCACTATGCTTCCTCTACCCTAAGAAAACTCTTTAATTTTGAGGATTTTTTTTAATAATACTAAATTTGAAGCAAAAATAGGGCACAAAAGTAAAATCTTATAGGATAAAGAAAATTAACCCGTAGAGTTGAAAATATACTTTCTCATGGATCTTGAAAAAGAACTTTTGAGGTTTGAAGCTCTCTTCAGGTTTAAAAGTCTCAATTCCTATTTTTGATACATAACATATTTTTATCTTTTTAGTACAGACATATGAAATGTGCTTCTATTGGATCAAGTCAATTTAACAGTAGAATAGGTGCACCTGAGATTGACCAAGCAGTAAAAAGACACCAATTCAGCTTTCACACACTAGATTGAACAACCAAGGACGTCATGTATGGGGGGGGGGAAGGAGACACCCCCCTCTCTCCAATGTTTTTGATCAAACGGTAAAAAGAGAAGTTGGTAAAATACTTTGTTCGGTTTAATAAAGACCACGAAAATATGGATATTTCTGAAACTTGGTCGGTAAACGCGTCAGTTTTACTGACTCCTGCTGCGATTTTACAGAGGGTGCCACAATTTTATGTTGGGTTAAATAAACAGCACTAAAATAGTAACTAGTAAATAGTAACTAAAATATGTACCAAAATCTGAATCTTGGTTGATAAATACAGCGGTTTTACAATTCATACAGTGATTTTACGTATTGAATTCAAAATATATATTATGCCAATTTTTGACAAAATAGTCGGTTAAAGTCACCATCCAGTTGGTAAATCTCTTGCTGCCCCCTACCCCCCAAAAAAAATTAGCTAGAGACGACCCTGTGAACAACCCACACAATAGTAGCAATTTAAAAGGTGTTAAAAGGCAATTTTAAAGGTGTAATATTAGAGTTTTACATATCTAACATTTACTGGTCTTTCAAACATATCAAACTCTATGTTTTAGGCCAGTCTCCTTTATTTTAAACAATTTGATTCTCAGCTCATGTAGGATTTTCCCTTGGATCCTCTTTTTCTGACCATATGAATTTTTGGGAAATAGATAACATGAAAATTATTTTGGCATTTTTTGAGCTCCAGAAAAAAAAATCTGTAGAAAAAACAATCACTAATAAAGATTACATACCCATAAGTGTATAGTAAGATTGATGGTGTATAACATACCGCCTTTCAAATTAACACCAAAAATTACATATTTACACAAAACTGTTAAAAAAATAAAAATGCAGAAAATATATACAAGACTAGCTACGAATTACAAATAGCAACACCAAGTGTTTTCCCTATGCCTAAACTTCTGGGATTTCAAAGATTGTTTTCTCCAAGTTCTTAAAAAATAAAGGTTGATCAATGCACAGATTTTGACTAAACTAAAATTAGTTATTTTTGTTGAAACTAAATTTGGCGTGAGTACTTTGAAGAGCCCAATTTTCTTTGTGGAAAATTCAGAGAAATCCCAAAAATTAGAGAATAGAGAATTTCTGTATTATGATAGCATTTTGTGTCAAATTCAGACTCAGAGAAAAATAATTCTTAACCAAAAAGTCCAAAAACATTTCTGAATCTAGCCCCTCGCTGTCTTGATGGTGCTGGACTTCGGAACGCCGGTGTGGCCGGTGCTGGTGCTGCACCTGGAACTACAAAAGAACACTGAACTCTACAAACTGAATCAGCAAGGATAGCATCCCTCCCAACTTCAGCTAACAGCCTTTGACAGTCGACACGAAGAGATTGGCACTGAGCTCCTTCAGTTGTGCAAGTACATGAAGTACATGGTGATACAAGACTTGATGCCCCCAAGGCGATGACCTTTCCTTGAGCAACACATGATCTGGCAGAATCCCTCCAAGGACTGAAGTCCATCGTTGGAAGTGTACGACACTGCACACGTGGATTTAGGAAATTATGAGGTATGTCAAATGGTGAACGTGTTATCTCAGAAATTGTGTCACTGTTCTCGCAAATAACACGAGCAAAGTTGACCTTTCTAATTTCAGCCAGCTGGGCCTCAGTGAACCTACCAGCGGTGTTTCCATTTTCATACCTGAAAAAATTTAAATCAGCAAAAACTGTTTTAAGTAGCCTTCAAATATTATTATCATTTTAGACCTCATTCTTTTTTCATTATAAAATACAATTAACATTCTTTTCTGTGCTCAAGGGAAGTGAGTAAACGGAAAAAAAAAGAGTCGGAACATTGAAACCCATGAAATAGATTGAAAGTAATGGATCCTTTTTTTTATTTCCTCCGTAGTTTATGCATTAAACTTGGCATTTTTTTTTTATTGGAACAGCTCAAAAATGACTGTTTTATCATAGAATATGGACTTTCTCATGGACACAGGATAATTTTATCTCAGATAGGGAATGCATTAGAAATCAAATCAAGCCATGGATATGCTCTTGGATTTTTTTTTCATATTTGATTTATAAACTTTATATAATGCTTTATATACTTTATAAATATTTGCTTTACAAATTAGTCGTTTTAATAAATTTAATATCAACCTAGATCATTGTCATTCCTACAATGACCTCATGCAATTGTTGGGCCACACAACCTTGAATGTTTTCAAAATCATATGACCGGTGCCCAGTAGTGCAAGTTTTAATCCGAATCCAATAGTGAACCTTTCTTTTAGAATATTCTGGAAACCTTACATTACAAATTCCGTCAAATTAACCATTTGAGTACATTCAATAACGGTCGTTTGGCCTTTGGTAGGTCATTAATGACCATTTGACTGTTGCTAGGTCGTAAAATGCTGAGCATTTTTCAAGTCAGATGACCGATGCAGTAAAATCTGACTAAAGAATGACTGGTCATTAAACACCAAATAATCGGGACTAAAAAAGATGAGTGCAGAAAAATAAAATCCGTTGTTGTATCTTCTTTAAATTTCCCTTATAATTCTACTATAATCCATAAAAACCAATTGAATGTTGTTTTGTCATTAACTACCATTAGCCAATATTTAAGCCAGAGATTCCTAACATTTTCTAATCCTATATTCAGTGCAGTATAATATCCCCTGACTGCGGAGTTTATTTCGGAATTTTCTAATTTTTTCTTCAATTATTATAGTCAAAGATTTACTTGTCTAACTTTAATAATGACCCTATCCAGGACCAATAAAAACCGCTTGGCTATTTCTTGACCTAAATTATCCTTGTTCATTTGTGACCTATGAATATTTGACTAAATAAAGAAGCTTTGATAATGACTATTGACCATTTGACAACATGCACAATTCACTGATTAAATTTCCCATTGTAAAGCATCTCAAAATACCTGCATGTTTGAGTTTAATTAATTATCTTAAAATAATACGGGCATCAAATACTACCATGTTAAGCGACCCCTGTTGTTTTTCTTAGTGGGTAAAATACACAAAATGCAACTATACTCCATATAAATTTATATTTATCAATCGCAATTACAAAGCCCAATCGACAATAAGACACTATACTTAGCTTTAGGGAAACTACAATTGGTTCGAATCTTATATCTGGTGGATCACCAACTCAACAAATTTTGAACTTTTACATTCAGTCCAAGACTGGGTTCAGTGTCTGAGTAGCACATTAGCTACACCATAAATTTCATGGTCGCACTAACCGCCAAAACCCAGTAAAGAGGGAACTCTCGCCCATAGTAGCTGAAAATCTAAAAATCCGTTTTGAATAACGTTTAACATAAGTGACAATTAAATTTAACCAGTGATGATAATTACTGATTTAATCTGTTTTGAATCTAAACTAAGAAGTTATGCGTCATGTATACTCAGAAAACACTCAAGTATATACATGAAAAACTTTTAGCATGCGGATAAAGATTCCGTGCAGTACAGATCTAATCCCTTGTTTCTCTGCCGGTGGCCGGGGGTTTAATGCGTCGATGGGGGCAAATCAACCAACGCTCCTTTACATAGGAAAGATAAATATAATAAACCATAAAATTTTACTTTATTCCAAGTTTCAAGAATTCATGAACTAGTCAATGGCAAACTGTCATTCTACATAATGACACAAAGGTAGAAGGAATTTTCCTTAATGTGAAAGATTGCCAAAGATACATTCATTTTTTAATTTTCTGGTGAAAAAAACTTACTAGAAACATTTGGATCTTCTTTATCTTCCATAATTCATTTTTTTACTGATTTAATTAAGTAATGATTTTTCAATAGTAAACGTCCTGGCGAAACAAAAAACGTAGGACCGTAAAACTATAACTACCAAAAGTATACATAAACCTGCTAGAAACGTATGAATCTTCGAAGATCATTTGAACTTTACACTTATTTTAGAATTAATTCAGTTTGGTAATGACTCCTCTGCGATGGTGAATCACGGAATCAGATTTGATCGATTCAAAAATATAAGACTTGGACCAATCAATTTTAGGACACAATGGGTTTGAGACTTACTTCAAGACTTGGCTTAGTGTCTGAATCTTACATTAACGACATCGTAAATCCCAACAAACACATCAATAGAAATCTATAAACTTACCAGAAACGATCGCATCTTCTGGACGTTCTCAATTGATTGCCAATAATGCACGCAAAGGTTGGGCCAACAAGGCCACCTTGAAGTGCCGTTTCTGAAAGGCCACCAGTGAATAGATCAATATCATCCACAGTGGCGTAAACTTGACGGAGCTTCTGAATGATTTGTGGTGCTATTTCTCGAGACAAATCCTCAAAGGTTGCAGCCTTTTTAAGATTGCATGCTGCGCGGTATTCATTGTATGCTCTTAAGCCATGGTCACGTCCTATCAAATGGAGAATATTTATGAATAAAACAAACAAAATATACCATGTTCAAGTTTTTTCAAACATAACATTCTTTCAACTGTATGGAGTATGATTCTTGAGGGTATGGATGGGATGTGGTTCACAGCCCTTTAATGGGCTGCAATGCTTTAATGAGCTACTCTTTAATGACTCTGCAGGCCTTTAATGGGCTGCAGAGAAACCCCTGCATGAGATACTAAAATATATAACACCCTATATCTGAGCTTCTAATGGTTTGTTTTATGGCTGTTTCATTTTCAAAAATCGTTTTGATGTTTTTTTTTTTAATAATTCTTAAATTAATTCTTAAATGCAAGACTATTGGGCTTCTTATTTCTGGTCAATCGCCTCTTTAATTTTATTTATAACTCAGATAACAATGCTTTTGATTTTTTTTTCAAATTCATCTTTTTATAATTTTGCGAACCTGATTATCTGACTGATACTCAGAAAATATACGTGCAATTAAAACATAGCAAAACTTCAAAATTATTTTTGCTCTTGGAGCCGGGAAAAATTGAAATTTTTGATTAAAAGGGAAAGGCTGATTCAAGAATCATTCAAAAAATTTTAACTCTAGAGAAAGGCAACCAAAATAAATCTTATATTTGCCTCTAATAGTTTATCTTCATGTAGTTTTTCTGATTAAGATTAGATAAGATTGTATTTTAAAAAAGCGGCTATCACAAGCCCAAAAGGGCCAAATTCGCACTTTAGTGTCAGTACAAAATTATAGAATTGCAATCGATAAAAACCCGTAAAGTTAAAACAAGGAAAACTAAATTAAACAAAATTCTATCTAGCAAGCATTACAAAGTACGCAGCTGAAAAATAAATACTAAAACTCTAAGATAAAAGTAGAGTGAGAAGGGGGGGGGTATTGATTTAAAATTTCAACTACGTGAGGGATGAATATTCTTCTATATCTTTCAGTGGAAACTCTTATTGTGGCAAGAAGGGGGATTTTTCTTGAAGCAAAACGTGGGGGGCGAGTTCGGGGGGGGGGTCAAATGATCACTAGGGAAAAGAGAATAGTACGAGGTTTATGTACTGCATTGTGGGCAAAACGCAAGGAAATTTGTGCTCTCCTTTCCTTAAGGGTGACTAGATTTGCCCTCCGAAGAAGGGAAATGTAAGGCACTTTACCCTCATTGAAGATAATTCTTAGGCACCTTTTTTGAACTGCATCTATTCTGTCCGAACTAATATGGTTCGAATATAAATATAGAAACTGTTTTTCAAGCTTCCATTTTCCTAATAGTAAAGACGTTCACTCTTGAAGGTCAACAAGAGAGTTTGAACTATTAGAGCGACTTATCCGTTGTTTATTGTAGGTAGAACTAACTTATTTTGATTATCTGTTGCACGATATACTAATAGAGCAAAATTGGAATCCTCATTCTCGGTTGCTTGTTTTCTTCTCATTGTTACTGTTTTTACCATGGAGCTATAGACAAGTAATGAATTTTTTTTTTGGGGGGGGGGGGAATACTCAGTATGCAGTAGCGCAGTCAGACGGACTAACTGTCCTGGGGTTGTAACTGTCACTCTTCAAACACAAAAATATAATTGAAAAATTTACTTGCACGTAATATATTATTGGTGTTGTTTTGTTAGCGCTGGGTCTTCAATGACATCGAAAAGTGTTTTTGATTGTCGTGTGATGGGAGGATCGCCGTTTTCGTGGGGATTGTGGGTCGGTTGATTTCTTGCTCTTTATTTATTCATATTTTGGTGTGGTTTTATATGAATATGCTCAGTTTTATTATTAATTAATTATTGTGATTCGTTTCCCAACTAATGTGCCAGTGAGCCCTTTCGGATATGGTTTTTTGATAAAACTCGTTTATTGAAATAAATGGAGCTCAACTTATTTATAGCAAATATTTCAATCAGGAAGGTCTAATTTGTAGCCATCATTTCTAAGAAACCAATTAAAATGTAATAAAATTTTCTCTATAATTGGTAAAAATTGTGTAAAGTACAATCTTATCTATAACCGATAGAACATTGAAAACTTGACATTTTAAATCAAGATCATGACATTTTTTTTCTTGTATACTATGTGCACTATTCTCGAATGATTTGATTTTTGGACTATTTTTTAGTTTAATTTTTGAGGTTATGGTCTTTTCTTTGAAATATCAAACTTGAAGTGCAAGTTAGAAATTACAAAAAAAAAATCTGATAAACCCTTAACAGTCCATTCAAATTCTACTGAAATTTACACTTTACAGAAAACCTGGAAAGCTAAATTGTAAATTAGACTATAACTTCACCATTTAAAAGAAGTCCTAATGAAAAATATGTTTTTTAACTGCTTGGATTTCCTTCAATACAGGGTTTTTAGTGTTTATAATTTGTTATGGTACAGGGGCCGCTACTTGGTTGAACTTCCAGTGAATTCTGCTTTCATGTGCCAGTTTCGGAAGGAAGTTGTATGAACTTCTATAATAAATGCACATTTTTCCCATGAATCATTTCATTCAAATTCTTTCCATCTGCTAGTAAAACCATCGAAACTACGACCATAAAATTGAATGAATTTGAAACAATATTAAAGTACAATTAAAATTGGCTTAGTTGGTCGTAAAAAATAATTACATAAGGCAATGGCTGAGAAAATATTGAATTTTGTGAGAAAAAAAATCGTAATTGTCGACCCGTTATGTTTTATTGAGTATTGGGCATTGGCGACGGGAATTCCAAATACAGTAGGCCAAGAGGATACTGAGAAACATGGTAAGTAAGATCCAATATAAGATAGTTGTACTTTGTCGCTTTTACATTTTTGGCAATAGTTTTCAATTATATTTCGGGTTATAGCATAAAACAACTCTCAGTAGCATAAAGCTCTCTTTGTAACTTTTACCAGATACTTATTACAAGACGTGAAATTATTAAAAGTTACTTTAAACAATACACCAACTTGAAGAATTTAAAAACATTCACCTTATTCTTATGGTGAATAAGAAATTTTTTTAGCTCTATGATTAAGACCTTTGTAGGATAAGAGAGCTCTGTACAGCTCTATTAAGAGCCTTACATTGTTGCCACATCGAGCCAAGAAATAAGCAAAAATAATCATCTAAATTTCATTGTGCTTTTCATCTGTGAAAATTCGAACACTAACAATCTGTTGGCTTCCAAAGAAAACTAAAATGAAAAGGAGAGCCACACCTACTTGAGCAGTGTGGTGCCATCTGTTTTCAGCTCATTGTTTGCTGACTTTTCATAGAGTTTGCTTTTTTTTATTATGTACCTGCCACTGCAGAAAACTGCGACAGTGAACATGGACGTCTTTGTAATAAAAATTGAATTGCCAATTTTTCCTAATTTGAAAGATATATATGGTTATGTAAGTTCCCACTTAAGAAATAATCAAATTTCATTTTCACAGTCCTTGGTACTTTCACTTTATGGACTAGCACAATAAAAGGGTTTTTAACTGTCAAATTTGAAACTCAGATTTTAATAATTAAAAGCTCTTAAGAGTTCTAGAGGATATATAGTTCTATTATTAACAACTGTATGGAGTGAGTGAGGAAACTTTTGAGCTTTATTGTTAGTTTTATAGGAACTAAAACTCCCAGCACCCCTGATAGTACAGTGTCACACAGAAGAACTAGAAAATTTTTAAACAAGATCCATTTCAAATTAATAGAACTTGTTTTTCAATTAAAACCTGTCAGCATGAAACACATTTTCTGCAATTATCCATTTTTAACCTAAATTCTGTTTAATTTAAAACATCACAGGCAAAATTATTATGCAGAAAACGGGATAATAATGGAGAATGTTCACAAATATAAACATTGGAAGAAATTTATGGGGGAAGGGGGGCAACTTTCAGACCAAATTTTTATGCGTTATGGAATTAAACAAAAATGAGTTTGTAGTCTCATATTTAGAAACGCAGTTAGAACAGCCCCACGATACCTGCCCCATGATAGACGGCATTAACATTAGCCAGTAGCCAAAGTGTTGACGATATTTTGTTATTTTTGGATAATTTAGCATCAAAGTAGAATGCAATTAATATATTATAAACATATCTACGAAAGGTTTTATTGGAGATTGAACCTAAATAAAAGAATTCCTAGCGGCAAAGAATAATGATTTCCAGCGTAATTCAATCAAAATGGGCCACGGGAAATTATTAATCAAGCTTTCATTAAGTGCCACGGGTTGCCTTTTGCCCCTACAATTAAAGCTGCGTGAGAGTTCGTAATATACAAGTATTTTATAAAAAAAAAAAAATAGAAAAATGTGTCATGGAGAAGGGTCGTTTTGATAAGCAGCCACTGGCTAAACTTTATTTAATGTCCGCACCTTATGTCTTTTTTAAGGTCCCATTTTCAAAAATATTAACTAAAAGTGAGAAAAAGTGAATTTGTGTGTACTTTTTCCAGTTTGGTAGCCTGAAAACGCGTTCCCTGGTTTCTGATTTTGTCCGGTTTCCTGTTTTGGAATTCCAAGTATGTTATTAGAAAAAATAATTCTTTTGAAAAAAAATTGATTTTTTAAGTAATGCTTATATTAGAGAAATAAAAGAATGTTTCTAAATATGGGGATAAAAATCAACCCAAAAAATACATGAGCAATATCATTGATTTCTTGAGCAATTTAGAGAAGATAGAATCGATTTTCTCGTAAATTGATTCTCAAGAATCTCTCAAGAATAGAAATCGAACAAAGAAACGTTTCGTTTGACAGATAAGAAGGGGCGTCGTTTGGAGGGGGGACAAGGGGCTTTGGTTGCCCAATGCCCCCAATAATACCCCCAATAATTTGGGAAAAAACATTATACAGCCCATTCCCCTTGACTATTCGGATTTGAGCCCCTCGTGCACCCCTAATAAAAATACTGGAGATTCGCCCCTATAGATAAGAAGTCTTGTCGCTATAGCCCTAGTAAAACTGCAATTTATTCTGAGTGTTATTATCGTCATTTTCTTCAAAAGACTTGTTTCGTAGGTTTTAGTTTCTTTTTTGTTTATTTCCTCTGTTCATTTGTTTATTTCCTCTTGTTTTTATTTTTCTGTGTGAATTCATCAATGTATAGAGGGCATAAATAAACTATTATTATTATTAATATTGATATTTTGTCGTTTTGGCCAAAAGCCAAATAAAATAAGTACTTTTAGCAGTAGTGTTGCTATAATAAGAAAAATTAGAGGAATATAGCTATATTTTTATTAAAGTCACAATAATTAACTTAATGATTACTTTTGTTAGTTCCAGATGGTGTTGATTTTTTACTCATAGATGAACCTCAGTTTCATCTCCCATTAGTTTTCACACTCTTTACCCAACATAATCGATACGAAAAATTATAAATTATAAAAGTCATCACATAAAGTCGTTATGCAATGTTTTCAGAGGCGGTTTTAGGGGAGGGACGGAGGGGGCAGTTCCACGGGTACAGGAATCTTAGGGGCGGAAAATTTCGAATAAGTAATCTGACGGTTATAAAAAATTCCTAATTTTCTGAATTCAATTTTTATTAAAATAAATTAGAGGGCGTATTTAGTGAATGAAAACAATTGATAAATTCTAAATGAATTAATTGCATAAAATTAGATTGAAAATACAAATAAATAAATAATAATAATTAAATAATTCAATTAAAATAATTTATAATAATTCAAATTAATGAAAATAATTTTTGCCTAAAAATTTGTGGGAGACAGAGGGGGGGGGGACTAATCAAGATTTTGCTCCGGGCGCAAAAGAGACGAGAACCGCTAATCGAAACTAAAATCGAATGATTTTTATATCAAAACTGCTGTTGTCTTATTCAGAGGTTACAAAGTTAGATTTGCCGCCACTGTTTATTAGTAAAATACAAAAAATAAATCTACTTAAAATTAATGTCAAATTAAATTGAAATTTAATTTACGATTAAATATTTTTAATTTAAAAAATTTAATGATGTTTATATTCAAAGGATTAAAAACAATTAAAATTAAATTAAATTAGTACAAGTACAAATTAGTACAAAGCTTCTTGGGCCTAGTAATCGCTTTACTTTTGTAATAGTTTTTTTTTAGTATTAATAAATTGATTGATTGATTGACAGAATAACTATGTATCATTTATTTTTCGTACTTCCATATAGAATCTGTGTTGTAAAACATACAACTTTTGAATTACCACAGCGGCAGTGCCTTACACATTTAATAATTTTTGCGATAAAACTGATAGTTTTCTAGTCAGAAAGTTCCCTGTTATCATAACAACATAGAAAATTTTCAACATTATTCATGGTAAAAACTCTTTCGATTTTTACTCTTCATAAAAAAGTATTGCATTTACATACCTCTTTGGATATTAAGCGAAACAAGATCAAGTCCTGAAAACGGAAAATTTTTTGACTCAAAAAGGTGATTGGTAACTTCTTGTGTCACGAACTGGTCTAGGCTTTCCATTGGTGTTACAAACATCCCTCTTGTCAGCTCGTCAAGTGCAGCGGGCTAAAAAACAAAAGACAGCCCAATAGATTCTTGCACTAGGTCATGAAAATACAGCAACAGAGAGATAAAGGGGCTAGTATAAATAAAATATGACTTACATAATAAACAATTTTTATGTTATGTAAAGAATCAACGACAAGACTTTTACGAATTTCAAAATAGTAAAAAAAAAATTAAACTTTTAGCTTTTTTCTGACTTCAAATTTCATACAAGAGGAGAAGAGGATCGATTGGGTTATAATAGTCAAGGTCAAACGAAAAACCATTTGTCTCTTCGTTTTGGCTTATGCTTAAGCGGTGCTTGCATGCGTGTCTAGCTAGAATTTCATGTCTAGACACGCGTCTGGCCTAAATCTACAAATTTAGTTTCAAATAGATTACAGTTGTCATTTCGAGCCAATAAAGAGAGCTTATGTTTTTGTTGTCACTAGATAATCGATGAGATACGTCGGCGGATCTACGGGGCGGGGGGCCCTGGCCCCCCAATATTTCTTCTGGCTCCCTCTTTCCCTGTTTTTTTCTTTTTTCACTCTTTTTCAGAATAAAAAAGTCAATTTGGTCAATAATTGGCACCTTTGCCACATTGTCCCCCCTAGATTTTACTCTAGATCCACATCTGATGAGACAAGCCAAAAAATTGCATAAGTTTGCTTCACTATTATGTCTGGGTTGCATATTTGCCGAAAATGAAAAAAACCCACAATTAATGAGAAAACAATATTAAATTTCAGTTTAAAAATGTAAAGATAGATGATGAAATTAATGGACCTTGACACGTTCTGATTGGCTGTAATCGAAAATCCTAGAATTTGAGTTCTACAGTCTAGAACTGGACAATTAGCTGTAACTTGCTAACTGTGTTTCGCTGTTTTGGTGTTTCGAAACACCAAATTTTGTTGTTTGGCAAAATTCATTTTGTGAACGTAGTTGTCTAGACTTTCATGTCTGGTCAGACACATTTCTTGACATAGGATTCTAGCTAGACACGCATTTGAACGCAACTTTAAATAATAGCCCCCCCCCACTTTAAAGAACTTGCAAAATTACATCAAAGATGATAATCAGTCAAATTAAAAGATGGTTTTTCCGTAGAGCCATAGAAAGTAATTTATCTTGATCTTTCTGGTAGAATTTTTTCTTCTTTGAATTTCTAACCAACCGACTTCAAGCCACTGTTCAAACTAAATTAATCCCTTTTTGAAAATCTCATCTAATCATTGCATATCCATTTATTTGATAATTTCTCAACTATGACTTAAATGCTTAAGATCACTATAGAGTAAGAAGATTTCAAAGAACAATACAGAAAACTTACAAGTTATTATTAAAGACAGCTGAGACGAAAAAATAACAAATTTTAAGAATTCTTACTAAGAACTTAGTACGGGTAAAATTCAGGCTCGAGTCCTTTAAAACATTAGTCCTTTCGCCATAAATTTGTTCATGATTGCATTTCAGTTTCCAAAAACTTCGAGGTTTGAGTTGCCTTTCCGACATCCCCCAAAAAATTTTGCCAGCCATTTTTGACGAAATTTGTCTATAAGCAGAATTATTCTCAAAGAAATTTTGCTAGGTTTTGAACACAAGTTTAAAAAAAAATCTTGGAAACATTAGACTTCGAAATGCTAAGCTAAGAATTTTGTTTTACTTCACTTAAGAAACCGTAAATAAAACGTGCACTTTAATACCATTATCTATGACAGCAGTGACACGCTGCCCTAGAAAGCATAACTGACAAATAGAGACCCACTCCCACTTACCTCACTCACAGTCCATTCGATGGCCGTCATTCCCAAGGCCTGACCACGAGACAGAATGTTTTGTGGAAAAGATTGCCTAGATTGGAAGGATTAAGGTAGCAATGGATGCTAGAATTGTGATGGAGGGGGAAGGTGGGTAATTCCGCAGGGGAATACGAAATGCTGAGCGTAAAAAAAAAATAATACACCGAGGACCGATTTGCAATCAGAAAGAGAAGTGTTCTTATTAGTATTGAATCTGAAGCCAAGGTGTTACTTGTTCATGGTGACTGGTAAGCAATGGCTGGTTTACCCCTCCCTTTTGCAGGACTAGTATTATCTATCAAAGACAGTCTAAAGTCAAAATATTGTGTGTCTGAGGGAAAGTAAAAATAGCACCAATAGCCGCTTTTTTTTTCTTTTTTTTACGAACCTTTGTAGCCCTGTTGCATCAATCTGAACATTTCAATTAATTCATAATAATAATAACAACAGTATTAATAATAGTGATAAATACCAAAAACACGAAGAACAATAGGCAATTTCTCAAGACAGTGGGAAACAAATTAGAATGAATAATATTTCCTTAAATAGGGACATGGGAGAGTATTCACTAAATGCTCATTACACAAATTTAATTAGAAATAACCTTACAAAATATTATAAAAAAACAAATAGATATTAACACAGAACCTTTCATAAATAGACCAATGAGATCAGCATCCAAAAAAGCAAGACTGGCATTAAAAACGTGTTTTTAAATCATTATCTTTCATTTCAATGAATTGCCTCGTTTCATCACAATTTATTTATCGGTCCTGGTTGAACTTCGCTGAGGTAAGGATGCTAGGACTTTTTTGAACAATTTTTCATTTTAGTTTTACTGATTTTATCCTGTTGTAAGTTTTTTCTTCTTATATATTTTTGTATTACTGAGAACGGCCCTTGGACATAAGGACAAAACATTCATTCTAATTTGTTTCCCACTGTCTTGAGAAATTCCCTATTGGTCTTCTAGTTTTTGGTGTTTATAATGGAAAGGGAGTGTGGTCTTCGTCGCTATTTATATAATAGTGACAATAAATATAATCTGCTTTTATAAATCTCTTATTGTTGTTTTTAGAGATACAATTTTATAGTTGAGTTTAGAATTTTGTTTCCACGAGTCTTAGCCGACTTTTTTTTTTCCAAATTTGTCACTCCGAGCGTCAGCAATAAACCTTTTTTTAACAAATGAACTAAGTTAATACGACTCTGATGATCTATAACTTAATGCAGTTTTCAGAGAGAAATATAATTACCTCCATCAAGCTTTCTGGATTGAAGAAACCAGCTCTTAAAGGCAATCGTGCTGTTTCCTGGAAAGCAGCGTTGACCCTTGGGAAGAAAGGACGAACTAGACTGTGGAATCGGAAAGCAGCACTCACAAATTCGTTGAACATTTGTGCGTTGCAAGTAGCATCATAGCCTAGTAAAGAAAAGCAAGAATTTATTTAAATTCATTTTTGTTAGACAAGTTTTTTTTTAGTTCTTTTAATTATAAAACTCAGAAACACTTTCATAGCCTCGATATTATGTTGATTGAAAAGTGATTCGAAATTCTATTGTAAGTATGCGAAAACTTCAAAAAAATATAGTTTCGATAATTCAAAAGGTATTTTGTAAATATACCACTAGGATTGCCACCTTGCACAATTGGTTCATATAGTGGGCAACTAAAGCTGTATTATTAACTCCCCCTAACCTAATCATCACATAGAAGCTTGCTTTCAACAAGTGTCGACCCCTCTCCTATGGACTCTCCTTTCAACCTGAATAAAATATCCCCTTATTTAATGGTTCCCAACTCTGGGAGAGGAGCTCCTGAGACTCCTAGCAAGTCTAGTTCAAAATTATGCAATACCGTTACTGTCTTACTGCGGATTTAATACAATTTATATAACCGAAATTTGTATGGCCTAAACAAAAGCAATAGGACACAGCAGTGTAGGTCAGTGCCTTATTACTTCTTCTCAAGTCTACACGGAATGCTTAAGCCGGCATGGAGCAAAACAACAAGAAACTTTTGGAACTTCCTATAGAATGGAGATTTCGTGCAATCATGGGTCCTTATCAGTAAATACAAGGTTTTCTAGAGATAGCGATACTCTTCTGTAAAAAAAAAGTCAACATTTTGCACAAGCAATCTCAAGGTCAATACGTCTTACTAATAAAAAAAAAGTTTTATAGCTTTGATACATAAAAAAAAGAAAACAGAGACTAGTATGAGACAGGAAGAACGTCCAGCTGAATGGAGGCTCTTTACAATCCGCGGTCCGTATCGGTAACTATATGATTTCAATTTTGCGATGCTCTTCTGTCAAAAACAGTCAACACTCTACATAAAAAATCTCAAACCTAATGCGTTCGACACATAATAAACAGCTTTAATATTCAAAAAGAAATAAAGGCAATGGAAGGCACGAGGAGCCTCCAATTAAATCGAGGTTTTGTAAAATCCCGAGTCCGTATCGGTAAATACATGGTTTTCTACTTTTCTTCTAAAAAAAAGAAAGAAACAGCAAGAGACACGAGAAACCTCCAGTTGAATGAAGTCCTCGTAAAATCCATGGTCCGTATCGGTAACTATACGGTTTTCTACTTGGCGATGCTGTTCTGCCAAGAGCAGTCAACTCTGCACAAGCAATCTCAAGCCTAATACGTCTGACTTATAATAAACAGCTTTGAAGCTTTCACACTAAGGAGAGAGAAAAAAAACAGAGACAGCAGGAGACACGATGAATCTCCATCTGAACGAGGGCCTTGTACAATCCGTGTTCCGTATGATGTATAATAAACACCTTAGCAGCTTTCATAGTTAAGAATACAAAACATTAACAGCAGGAGATACGAGGAACCTTCAGTTGAATTGAGGCTCTGCAGTGTCCTTGCTCCGTATCGGTAGCTATATAGTTTTCTACATGGGGATGATCATCTGTGAAGAACAGTCAACACTCTTAACAACTAGCCACAATTCTAATACGTCCAACCCATAATAAGCAGCTTTATAATTTTTATAATTGAAAAAAAAAACAGAGACAACAGGATAGACTAGGAACCTTCACTTAAATGGAGGCTTTGTACAATCTTGGGTCCATATCAGTATCTATATGGTTTTCTTCTTAGCGATACTCCTCTATCAAGAGCAGTCAATATTCTGCACAGGCAATCTCAAACCTAACATGTCCGACTCATAATAAAAAGTTTTGATACTTACAAAAAAAAAAGAAGAAGAGAAACAGAGACATGAAAAAACAAGTCCTTTGCACTCAATAGTAGCCCACAATGCCTTCTGAAATTATAATTTTACAAGTTGAATCTTACCTTCAAAATAGCCTTCAGTAAGTAAATTAAGACCGTACAAGTTGACTGCATTCCAGCCAAGCGTTCTTGGAACAAATTCATTGTATATAATATGCTGCCAAATAGCAATGGTAATCCGTCTTGCTGTTAGGTAAGTCCTCTCGTCATTCCATTGTGGGTTCATTGTCTGTAGTATGTTAGCAATACGATTATGTTCGCGCATAAAAGTTGTGTGTAAGATAGTTAAACCAGGCTGCTCACTGCTTCGGGCATCACCTTTAATAATAGTAAATAATATATTTGTACAGATCTATTGATCATGGTTTACTAAATAATAGTTTAGGCTGTCTTATATATCTTTTTACAATATTTATGTCTATATAGACGGACAGTTTGCGTACTAATATCTAATGCTTATGAGGAAAACAGTTTTTAAGAGAGTGACTGGATCAACTGTTTCACCGGTGAATTTTTTTGCCTGATTCAGTGTTAGAAAACCGCTATGAATCACTGCTAGTGGATAGTCTAGTTGATATTGAATCAGATATTGGTTTCGTAGTTACAGCCCCTGATATTTTTAGCGCTATCATTAACCTTCGGAAAAAGTTCTTGCGTGGTTATGATCAGAATATGTTGTTTTCATTAATTACACGCAAGTGGTAAGCTACTGCAGCATCTACATTTTTTTTTACTAAATCATTTGTATTGTCCCCGATTCTTGTTGTGTTGGTACATTGACTCCTGCTCTGAAAAAAGATAAAGATAGCCGGCAATGTTGTTCCTACAGACCTATAACAGTTTCTTCTCGTCTATGTAAATTGCTTTTGTTACTAGTGATTAAGGACGTAAATAAGGCTTGTTCAACTCCTGAAAACTAGTTTGGATATGAGTAAGGCTACAGTCGGGAACACAAGCATTATACACTTGCCAACGTTCTAATGGATACAGAGAATAGTGGCGAGTTTCTCGTCCTTGCGGCTCATGATGTCTCTTTCGCTTTTTATTCTAGTGTGCATTCCCATTTGCTGTATAATGTGCAGCAGCAAGGTCTCAATCATTCACTTGTGCCGGTATTTAAAAATCTGTGTGCAAGATTGTGTTGGCGTGAAAGTACCTACTCGTCATGGTTACGTAATGAGTAAAGTCGTAATTCGGGTTTGGAAAGGAATCCACCAGGGCGGGGTAACATCGCCACCATTGTATAATAATAGTGTGGTTGCACCCCAGAGAAAGGCTAGAATTAGTTTTGTTTTTAAAGGTTGGACCTTTCCATACTCAATTACGCTGACGACATCCTGAATTTAAGTAGAACTGTGTCGTCTGTGGAGGAAAATTTTTCTGTGCTTAGTAGGGAATATGCCGAAATTGGTCTCAATTTTAATGCTTCGAAAAGCAAGGTCCTTGCTTTCGGCAAATCTGTCGGTGATGTTGGATGCTTACGGTTAGGAAATCAGAGTTTTCGGTTATCTGCTTAAAATAAGCATCTCAGTCTGCAGATACGGATAGTGTAAAAACGACAAGGGCTCTCTCTCCTTATCTCTCATTTAAGTGAGAAACTTAGAAAAGCGTTTGGTGTGATAGTTTGCTGTAAAGCTAGCTACAGCAGGCGTATTCTCGCCCGTGTGTACAAGGCTTTTGCGATGCCTCGTGTCCTCACATTGACTCTATTTTGGAATGTGTTTCTGGCTACTGATAATAAGACTGTTTATCCATATATTTTCGTTTCGCAAAATTTCTCTTGTGCATACCCCTATGAGCTAGAAACAAATAACTAGTGTCAGCCTACGGGTTAACTGAGCCACTAACCGTGGCTGAGCAGCGTTGCGGTTGCTATTTTCTAAGTCTGATAGGATAAGCAGCCTCCTATCCTGCTATGTGTTAGTAGAAATATTTGAATCTATTCTTGGTAGTATAGATTTCTTTGTGATTGTCTTTTTTTTCTTTTTTTTTCTTCTCATATACTCCATGTTGAACCCTTGTGTGCGTTTTTGGGCAATAAAGATATTGACTGATTGATTAATAAGTACAAATTATAATTAAAATATGAGTAAAATGTGTAAGTATAGATACAAAATATGACTAAGCATAAATTGTCCATAAGTCTAAATATTTTATACGTAGGCTATTTAAAATGCATCAGCATATATTTGTAAGTATAAATAATTTATAAGTGTAAGTATAATTATAAGTCATAAGTATAATTTAGAAGCATAAGCATAGAATATATGAGTACAAATACAATGAAATGTATAGGCACAAATTTGGTGTTATCTAACACCTTTTTGAAACGAAAACATTAAAATAAAGCATGCTGAACATTTAAAATTATAAATAGAAACTTCTAAATACAGAAAAATTCGTACCACATGACCAAAATAAAGAGAATTTTTGAAAAAATTCGTTTAATGATTTTTCCCTTTGTTTGATCCAGGATTAAACTTTTGATCTCCTTGTGTCCTTTTTTTATCCCCCTTGTGTCCGTGGCCATGGTGCATTTTGATGGGGGATACGAGTATTGCGTTTCCAAACTATATTTATTGGTGAATAAAACTCTGAACTCTGATAGAATTGATAACAATACAAAGTAAATAATAAAATATATGTTAGATTAGTTTCAACACCAACGATTTTTTTAAAATTATATTTCTAAATCTTTGAATTTTGAAGGTCTCTCTCTTCGCTTTTACTCATGGGGAATTTATTGCAGGTTTACTGTCAGCTCTGCGGCAAAAATTCTTCAAAAAAACATGACAAAAAATGGGAAATCTTTTCATACAGATATTAAGAATAAAAAAGAACTTACCAGCTTCAAAACAAAGCCCACTAGAAGCCTTGCATTCAGCCATGCGGCTTGTTTGTGGTAAAAGTTCTTTGCCTCTAAAGGGACTAGCTGTAGAATTTAAGCGCCCACCAACGAAAGCGCGTAATTTCCTTGAGTTACAAAATGTTTCACCATACACTTGAGACGCATCAATATATGCTGTGTTTTGATTTACTTGATCTCTTGCACCTAAAAGAAGAAAATAAGGATATGAAGCTTATTTTTAACAAGTAGACCGCCCAAAATAAGGAATTAACCTTACTTTAGACCTTAGTTCCTCCGGAGCTATTGGTGGCACATAAGGCGTCAACAAAGCTTCTCCATATGCCCCAAAGCTCTGCAGCAGCGATGAAAATTTCCTATTCAATTATTATAGACTTCTCAGCATTCCTGAGATCTCGATCAATGTTCACCGGAGTTCTTTGGACGACCTCGTCTTCTTCTGCCGTCTCGTTTCTAATTTTAGACCGTCCAAGGAAGGCAGTCTGCTTTCATGCAGAGTACGTTTCCTAATATCCACTTTTTCGTTCTTAGAACAACAGTAGTGATAGGCTGGTCTGCTCTGCTCTACTGCAGATTTCAGAGTTACATACTCTCTGCTGCTAGCTTATATTTAGAATTCTCCTCAGGCATACATTTTCGGACGCAAGGGTTCTCTTTTCAAGCTGTTAGTTTTTAGTCTATCACTAACTAGCATAGAGGAATATGGAACGTTTTCTGCTTCACCATGTGAGCTTTAGTTTATTATATGCTCCAGTTGACTCAATAAGGAATTGAGGGCAGAAAACATTGAAGACAAAAATAATAAATTTAACAGCCGTGGTTTTCGTTTCTATTCTGTGCTATGGCTACTCATGGGGTATGCAGAGGATCGAGGAATAATCCCTAAATCATCCATGTCCGGTGAAACCACTTGGACGTCAAAAACACAACTTAAAACCAAGGGATTACTTATCCAGACTGCTCACCCTTTCTGGAGAGTAGATTAGAAAAAAGACACATCAGTAAGTTCAAAGGTATCAGATATCATCGAGTATCAATCTGGCTTTGTGCCATTTGTTTAGGAACGGAATAGCAAAGAGATGACAATAGTGCATATCTAAAAACGAAGTTGTTCTATGTTATATCTCTGACGTTTTTTCCAATAAAACCAAAATATAACAGAACTCTGTACTGACTAAAAGTAAGCCCCGGATGTCCTTTCGGCTTCCACTAGGGAATCCCTGAATGTCCTTTAGGCTCCCATTGGGGTTTCCTGTGTTTATCAGTATACACAAGAGGCTGCAGTATTACTGATCGAGGTTGCGACACATATCGCAAGAGCTTGCGATGTTATCACATCATCACTTTTATGTGATGATTCATTTTTTAAGTCTCTTTTATGGAATTTTCCTATTAATGGATTTACTAATCTTTAGATATTCAAAACAAACACTAGATTAATGGTTCAGTAAACTCTCTCAATCCAGAAAATGAGTTATTTCTTCTTTATATCTTCTAATTACGTATAATGTCCTAACGAATATTTTACAGTTTAGAACTTACTTTTTATTCTCTACCATTTTTAGGTGACAGAATAAAACTTTCCAGAAATTCAGTTTTCTAATTTAAATGGATGCTCAATATGAAATGTATTTTAAAGTTTCGTACGAAAACATCGAATTCTAAGCTAAAGAGAACGTCCATATGACGATTTAAAACACTTCTAAAAAAGAGTAGCAGTATGGAGAAAAAAATAGTCTACTTAGGCTTTTGGAAAGTTTAATTCAATATTTAATTTATTGTTCTAGCATTTATATACATCATCTAACAGTTACAGCTATACTAGGTTACTCTAGGCTACTAAGCACTATTCTCAGAATCCATTTAAAAAGAATGTTTCTTACCCAATCGCTGCTGACCGGCGAGGGATCTCGTAAATGGAATGCACTGAGCTCTTCCCTGAGCGTTTACCCTAGGGAAAAATGGGTCATTTGCTGGAATTGGTATTGGCCAGCACTCAGGGTGAACGTTTCTTGTTGAGTCACAATCCCGACAATTCAAAATAGCATTCTGCACCCCCCTCGAAACAGGTGTCATTGTGACATCGTGACCTAAGAATTGACCAAACTGCATCAGAATCGTAGTGTATCGACGGTGAGGACTGCTAATATCTGGGTGAACAGTAATTGATATAAGACGTGGAGAAGGGAGTGGCCTTCCAGTGGTACTTCTCCAACGTGGCCTTGAGATACCTGTGGGAATGAAAGTCAAATTAATGTTGAAATATATTAATCTTAGCGGAATTTCATCAAAATTTACATTTGCTCCTAAATTATCAATTAAAGATGCCTTTCAACTAGCGCTTGATCGTAGATCCTGCACCTAAATTTATGTCTGAGGGATGTGAAGGAAGGACAATTCCATATATATATATTAAATAAAAAAATAAGTTTTTTTGACCGCAAGTAAGGAGCGACATTAAATCTTAAAACGAACAGAAATTATTCCTTATATGAAAGGGGTTGTCCCCTCCTCAACACCTCGCTCTTTACGCTAAAGTTTGGTTCTTTGTCATACTTCTACTTTTTAAAACAATGCGTTTTTCGACTATGCTGAACAAAATGGCTATCTCAAAATTTTGATCCGGTGACTTTGGGAAAAATGAGCGTGAGAGGGGGCATAGGTGCCCTCCAATTTTTTGGTCACTTAAAAAGGACAATAGAACTATTAATTTCCGTTAGAATGAGCCCTCTCACGACATTCTACGACCACTGGGTCGATACGATACGATCACCCCTGGGAGAAAAAAAAAACAAACAAATAAACACGCATCCATGATCTGTCTTCTGGCAAAAAATATAAAATTCAACATCTTTGTAGATAGGAACTTTAAATTTCTATCGAAGGATTCTCTGATACGCTGAATCTGATGGTGAGATTTTCGTTAAGATTCTATGATTTTTAGGAGGTGTTTCCCCCTATTTTCAAAAATAAGGCAAATTTTTTCAGGCTCGTAACTTTTGATGGGTAAGACCAAACTTGATGAAACTTATATATTCAAAATCGCCATTAAAATACAATTCTTTTGATGTAACTATTGGTATCAAAATTCCGTCTTTTAGAGTTTCGGTTACTATTGAGCCGGGTCACTCCTTACTACAGTTTGTTACCACGAACTGTTTGATATATATATATATATATATATATATATATATATATATATATATATATATATATATATATATATATATATATATATATATATATATATATATATATATATATATATATATATATATATATATATATATAATAGACTAAATGATAGATTAATTAATTGAATAATAATAAAAAAGCTACTAAATTGATTAACTATTAATTAATGAAATACCTTATTGGCTACAGTAAATAGAAAAACTTTAAAACAGTAATATTAAAAAGTTTACCATCATCATATCCAGCAGGAAGTAATCTTGAGAAAGTCGTCAGCTGTTTTCCGAAACTGGGATTGGCCAAATTGTTGCACCAACCACTGAAAGTCCTAAATGGTGTTGTGTGATCACAAGGTAGTGTTACCTCATTTCCTCTACACGGCTGAGGAGGAGAAGACGGATTTACAAATCGGCCCACGTCAACATTTGGAAGACCTTGAGCTAAGGCCCTGCCACTATTGGGCCTTCGTCGACCACCAAGCTGTTGACCTAGCTGATTGAAGAAGTTAACAGCATTGTTGAACAACTGGCGTCGAGTCCTTGTGAACTCAGGGCTAAAAAAAAAGTAATTAGATAAACGAAATCCGGCAATGTGAATGCTAGTCATCAACAAACCTGTCTTAAACGGAGAACAAGGATACCTGGTCAAGATAATTTTTGAGACTTTAAGTAAAGAATATCAAGAATCCCTTCTCTCCTGAATATTCAGGGGTGGGATTGCCATTTTCTAAGGATTTACCAAACTAATTTAAATTTGTTTTTTGGTGCTTCAGAATACAGACTCAGGAGGGTCCAATGTTAGGATCTAAAGGTCAGTGGACCCGTTGGGCGCTTTAACAAGCCACATTTAAAACAACTAAAAGGAATCGATAGCAGCAAAGCAGAGACAAACTGTGCCTGGAAACAAAATAATTGGCGGCAATAAACAAGTGCTGTGACGTTCTTTTTCCAAAACTTGTAAAAACCCCTATTCCAAGGCCGCATCCAGGGGGTGGGGAGGTTTGACCCCCCCCCAAAAAAATAGACTCGTAAAAAAGCAGCAAAAATGCATATAAACAAATTTCTGATGCGTTTTTTAAAGTTTCTTTTGTACCCACCCCGCCTCCCGAACAAAAATCCCGGGTAAGGACCTACCCCTATCCTATAAAATAAGAGGATTCATATCTCCCTCCCCTTAGATTTGGAAAAAATATTTTTTTTGGGTTTTTTCATTGAAAAAAAAAATCCCGCCAAGATACTGAAAAATACCCTATTATTTTGTACCTTGGTTGAGAGAGAGAAAAGAACCCTTTCCGTTGCCCCCCTCCGTTTTCAAGAGTTGGAATCCCTCTCCCAGTCTCAAGACTAGGATATTACGTCAAAAAATTATACTCAACTAACCTTCAGTGAAAAGGCCTAGAGTAATCTTACTTCAAAAACCTGTCCGTATTTTTTTTCTTTTTTTCAAGAATTGCTGATTACGCTATTCGCCAAAGTCATGTATGATTGCGCAAACGAAAACTGGATTTTTCCTTGACGTAATATTACCCTTTCGGCATAGGATTGCTAGTTCAAATGGTATTCTGTGAATAATTTTAATCAACTAAAAAATCGTTGTTTTGACTAACATACTAATATACTATACTATATAAATACTATACGCACGAAGGCAGAATGGGACAGCTCAAAATACGTTACGTGACGTTCCTTGCAAAACTTTACGCAGCGATACAATTATACAAGGAAACTTGAATTTTCCATGGTGTAATAGTATTCTTTTGACACAGAATCTTTGACTGAATAATATTAACTAATTAAAAAAAAAAACTCTTTCGGAGGAGGTTACAAAATTTTTGAAAACTACTTTAGAAAATACTCGTAGTTTATACCCCATCCCCCATAATGGATCAATATGTAATCCATTGCTTTTATTTCCTATTGCATTTTCAAATGTCGCGACTCTTTATCCCCACCGATTGAAAAGCGTTATCCGAAAGAATCACAAGATGAGAAGAGTTATCCTATTTTTAAATACAGTGGGAATGTAAGTGGGATATATACTGTTCCAATCGGAGGGGGAATTCAACTAAGTATTCAGGATTGTCTAAAAGCGGCTTTGAGAATTTTTTAGGTCTTCCTTCAAACGACCTTGTGCTAGGCTAAAATATTACCCAAATTTTCTTCAACTCAGTTACTCACAGAGGAGAGCTTGGCAATTCAAAAGATACTAAGTAACATTTCTTGAAAAGCTTATATTTATTTCTGAACTCTTCTTAAAATTCCGAAGTTTCCTCGACTGTTCTGATTTGTTTTCTACTATTTTATTTGACTTTCAAGATATTTCTAAGTGTCTATCATTCAAATACTTTCCATGCCCTTTGGTCACTCACATAAATGATTAAGAAATGGAGCTTTTGATATAAAAATTGTATGTGCCGGATCTTGGCTGTATGAACAAATTGCACAGACTACAGGTCCTTAACAAAGGTAAAAAAAAATATCTACAATTCATTTTCACCTTTCTTATGTCTCCCCAACTTTTATTATGTGAAACATATCACCTCTTGGGCTACAACAGCCATAGAGAAAGCCCCCTGCCTCACTTACTAAAAAAAAATTAAAAATATTAACGGTTTTTACCATAGTTTTCTACATTTCTCATGTATTTTACTTTCTTTTCTCCCCCAACACCTAAAATAAACGCTTACTTATGTGTCCAACTAGGCTTTCCGTGTGTGAATATACCTTTTTTTGTACTTTTAAAAAATGGGGAGGGAGAATCACTATTCAATAGGCTTATTTTCTTTGTTTATTTCAGTCAATCAGTCAGGTATTTCTAAATATCGCTTTAATTGCATATCTGTAGAACGCAGCCTATAACGCAACTAAATTTTTCTAGGCCTTCTAGTTCAGGTAGGCTCATTTCAGCTATTGACAACAATATATAAAAATATCAGTTCGTATTCTTCGTTATTTTCTTCTATGCAAGGCCGTATCCGGGGATTGGGTTGAACAACCTCACTACTCCTGAAATATTTGCCCGACCGCATTTTTGTTCCGTAAAAATGTAACAAAAGTGCATATAAAATTTTTTCGATTCGTTTTTTAAAGTTATTTTGTTTAACCCCCCCTCCCACATACACAAAAATATCCCTTTCACCCCCGAACCAAAATCATTGATACGGCCCTTCTTCTATGTCTTTTTATATAGAGTTAACCTATTTTATAATCCAACTAACGCTTCATCTCTCATATTGCGACCAGATTGCAAAATCTTCGTACATCCCATGGGCAGAAATGGTTCCTGATTTTCCAGAGAAGTTGAGTCAACACCACAGAAAGTGAAAATTCTGGAAAAACCAGTTTCAAACTAAGTTGACATTCTTATCATGGTAACACGGAAACATAGTGACGGGTCTACTTACTTTTCAAGGTTTTCCAGGAACTGGAGGGATGCATACTCCAAAAGAAGTGAGGTGTTGGACATATATATGGCTTCAGAGGTAGGTCTGCTAAATCCGAATGCTGTACCGACTGCTGATTTTGGATCAGCTCCAAGATCTGCAAATAGAAAAAATTGAAGATGTAGTGTTGAGACATAGGAAGAAATACAACACAAAGGTGGTTGAGCCCATGTGGGTGATGGTCAAACAGTTCGTGGTAACGAACTGTAGTAAGGAGTGACCCGGCTCAATAGTAAACGAAACTCTAAGAAACGGAATTTTGATGCTAAAATATACATCAAAAGAATCGGATTTTCATGCTGATTTTAAATATATAAGTTTCATCAACTTTAGTCTTTGTCATCAAAAGTTACGAGCCTGAGAAAATTTGCTTTATTTTGGAAAATAGGGGGAAACACCCCGTAAAAGTCATAGAATCTTGACGAAAATCATACCATCGCATTCAGCATATCAGAGAACCCTATAGCAAAACTTTCAAGCTCCTATCTACAAAAATGTGGAATTTCGTATTTTTTGCCAGAAGACAAATCACGGGTGCGTGTTTATTTGTTTCTTTTTCCCAAAGGTCATCGTATCGACCAAGTGGTCCTAGAATGTCGCAAGTGGGTTCATTCTAACGGAAATGAAGAGTTCTAGTGCCCTTTTTAAATGACCAAAAAAAAATGGAGGGCACCTAGGCCCCCTCCCACGCTCATTTTTTCTCCAAGGTCAACGGATAAAAATTTTGAGATAGCCATTTTGTTCCGCATTGTCAAAAACCATAATAACTATGTCTTTGGGAATGACTTACTCCCCCACAGTCCCTGGGGGAGGGGCTGCAAGTTACAAACTTTGACCAGTGTTTACATATAACAATCGTCATTGGGAAGTGTAGAGACGTTTTCAGGGGGATTTTTTTTGGTTTTGGGGATGGGGCTGAGGAGAGGGGGCTATTTGGGTAAATCTTTTCTTCGAGAAATATGTCATGGGGGAAGAGAAATTCAATGAAAAGGATTCAGGATTTTCTAAAACTGCTATAAAAAAAACAATGAAATAATAAACATGAAAAAGTTTCTTCAATTAAGGAGAAAGTAAGGAGTAGCATTGAAGCTTAAAACGAACAGAGATTATTACGCATATGAGGGGCTCTAAATATACTTTAGCATAAATAGCGAGGTATTTAGGAGGAGATAAATACCTCGCTTTTTATGCTAAAGTATTTTTAGTAATTTCAACTATTTACACTACGGCCTTTCTGATTCAGGGGTTCTTCTTAAAGAATTGAGACAAAACTTACGATTTAGTGTAAAGAGCGAGGCATTAACGAGGGTACAAACCCCCTTATATACATAATAAAATATAAGAATATAAAAGTTTGTTACGTAAGTTAATTCTTAAGTTACGTATATTTTTTACTAATAGAAAACGTTAGTTAAAAATTAAAAGTTATAGTTGCTTTTTTATGTAGCCGGAAAATTGGAGGGCAACTCGGCCTCCTTCCCCACCCCTTGTTTCTCAAATTCGTCTGATCAAGACTAAGAGAAAGCCATTTATCCAAAAAAGGAATTAATATGCAAATTTCATTTTAATAGTCTGTTAATCTGACTCAATAAAAAAAATTCAATAAGATTGGACAAGTCCTATGGTGGAGAGCCAAAATCAAACATGCATTAATTCAAAAACGTTCAGAAATTAAATGAAAAAAACTAATTTTCTTAACTGTAAGTAAGGAGCGACATTAAAACTTAAAACGAACAGAAATTACTCCGTATATGAAATGGGTTGTCCCCTCTTCAACGTTTCGCTCTTTACGCTAAAGCTTCTAATTGTTTTAAAAAGTAGAATTGTGGCAAAGAGTCAAACTTTAGCGTAAAGAGAGAGGCGTTGAAGAGGGGTCAACCCATTTCATATACGGAGTAATTTCTGTTCGTTTTAAGTTTTAATGTCGCTCCTTACTTACAGTTAAAAAAACTAGTTTTTTTCATTTAATTTCAAACAAGGGTCAGAAATATATGCTCACATTTAAGTTCTAACTTATCGCTCAAAAACCTTTATGAGGGTGGACTTTTGGAAAACTTTAAAATTATATTACAAAAAGGAATTCAGAGAAATACTCAATACTTTTCTCTTAGACAAGAAAAACAAACAAAATTGGCAAAAATAATAAAAAAATCTGTAATTGGCTACAGGCGTGTTTAGGGGGGGGTGGTGATTGAGACACCCCTTCCCATGCATGCTCTTGAAACCATGCACGAAAGCAAAGGGGTAGGGGGTACCTGGAAGAAACTGGTTTGTGATACACAAAATCCAATGGGATATATGAAACTTTTTCCAAGAAATAGGCCATAGACTCATAAGGGTCCTTAAGTGGGGGCACATCAGCTAGGCTCATTTTAGAAGTGGTTCTTGCGAATAACGTCATAACCTTGTATTGATTAGCTGCAAAATATGAAGAAATTGGTGATTCCATGTTTTCTCATTATTTTACTAACGGTGTAGCAGTTCCACCAGGCATATACGCCAGAGGAGAGATACTTTCCCTAAAAACCTCTTTATTTTAAAAAAATTCGACAATTTGTATATTTTCTATTATAATCTGTCTATATATCGCCTTGCATGTTTGTTGTGAATTATACTGTGAACTTTTGCCGCATTCTTTCGCAGGCCGCTCTCTTTAACGTACCATGAATAATTGCTCGTACCTGACATAAATCCTACATTTTATAGTATGGATGTGTATATACCGTGCGATTATTACTTAAGCCATGGGAATATTCCATCATATATTTTAGTTCCATGATACACTCCATATTTGAATTTCCGCTAAACCAAAGTGATTAATTACAGCTGCACTTTAGTACATTTCAGAATTTGACTGGTTATATATGCGACCAAATATACAACTGAGTCTAAAAAAATACTGGTACTTGCGTAGTATCCCGACCACACTGTGGTTCTTGATCTGTTTAAAACCAATTTTTCTGTACACACTCGGAGATAATCAGCGTAGCTTGAGTGAGATAAACTACAATGCAGGTATGTTTTAATTAAATTTTATATATAAATGTTTTAATTAAATTTTATTTAATATATAGAGTTGGTTAGGTTAGATATCTAATATAATGCGTTCTAGGTGGCATGCTTTCCATAATTCTGTTTTAGTTTCCATAATTTTGAAAATAAAGTATTATATTTTCATCATATTTGGGTATATTTAATTATGATTAGCCTAACTTCACTTCTTGAATCTGGTCGGGATAATACGTAAGTACCGGAATACTTTATTTTTATTATATTAAACTAAGTGTTGCTATCTTTAAATATTTCTTTTATTTGAGGTTCTAGAGATATAGCGGTAATTTCACAAGGGATTACTCAAAAAATTGAACAAACATCGACTTGAATTACAAAAAATTTGCTTAAAAGTATTAAAAACCACTGTCTTGACTAAATCTTTTTCATGTTTTAATGATAAGTAGATAAGAAAGTTCAATGAAGCTTTCAGAGTTCTCCGTGATTTGATATTTCCCGGATCATTCCCGGCAGTTTCACTTCCCTGATATATTCCCTTTTTGAAGAATGTCAAAGATATACCTTTACGGGGAAGCGATTGTTCACCCATCACTGTTTATGTGTTATAAGACACACACAAATTTTATAGTAAGATAATTTTGTAAAAAATTTTAGCCTTTTATGACAAAACAAATTAAAAAAATTAAGACCGTGAATAGGGCTTTTTAAGACCAGCGAAAATACTAGACCAATATTTTGGGAGGACAACCACCTTCCTTTTTCAGTGCTATAAGAGAAGTCCGAAGAAAACGTAAAAATGCGAACGAAACAACTCGGATAAAACCGGACACCACGAAAAGCCAACAAGTAAAAACTAAAACTGGAAGAAAAAAACACCTAAAAACTGAATAACGCGGAGAACAGAAAAAAATAACAAACAAATAAAAAAAAAGTGTTAATTCTCCCCGTTGTTTGGTTTTTAGAATTTCAATTCTCACAATTTTGGTTCTTATTTGTTGACTGGTCTAATTACTGTTACAGCTCTGAAACGAAGCTGCTGTTCACCCAAAATATTCGCTTTGTTTTTAACTAATTTCATTGGCCTAAAAAAAAAAAAAAAAAAAAAAAAAAAAAAAAAAAAAAAAAAAAAAAAAAAAAAAAAAAAAAAAAAAAAACTCGTTCATCATTTCCTTAGCTTTAATACTTTATTTTATTTTGAAGACTTTAGAAATATATCTTTGCAGTCCTAGTCCATGTGGAAACTTTCTCTACAGCCAAATTATAGTTGCGACATTGTAGGCTCTAGACAAAAGACGAACGATCTGTTACATTAATTCAAAAGGCTTTATCTAATACAGGATACTCCAAACGCAACTTATTAAAGAGATAAGTGGGACCGATTGATCAAACCCTCTTGTATCTTATTTGGGTCTCGAGAAAGTTAGGAGTTTCTTCTTTAAAGAGTTTTTAGTGGAGAAGATTCTGGGATCTGCAGTTCTGGGTCCAAATACGCGCTTATGTCCTGTTCCATGCCCATGTCCATGCCTATGTCCATGCTCCTTTAATGCTGTTCCATTAATAGCTTATACAATGATGCCAATTCTAACACGGAGAAACTTAGTGTTTTTGAAAAAGTTTAGAAAATTTAGGAACATAAAAAAAAAACAAAGGAAAAACTTACTATTTTGGAAAAGGGTATCTTCGTCCTGTCTTCTTTTTTCTAATTTTTTTATAGCCTCTATAATAGAAAGTTCCATAAGGTCATCAGGAACTTGTAGAGCTGGACTATCGCTTTCCCAGTAAGCAAGGTCAATATCTGGCATCAGGTTACAAGCAACAGGGGAGTTTCTGTAATGAATTTGTATATATTATAAAGTATAAATATAAATTATGAATAGTCGTCAATTTATTATGGATGCTAGAATATATTTAATATGTTATCAATCAATTAGTAAATTACTTGGAGAAGAAGGTAGGAGACCGTCACAATCCCTGAATTTTCTAGTTGTGACTATTACCGACGACGGGGAAGGGACAATTAGCCATATGAGGTCAAGTGCTTATATAATTAAGACTGCCTTCTTTACTTCAACAAGTCTACATGGACATGCTAGAGGGACGCAGAGCTACCTTGTATCTGCGGTAATAGGTCAGGATAGTTTAGCCATAAATGCTAGAATGCACCAATGCTACCATTTTTTTTATCAAAAGTGTACCGAAGGCATCGTTTTTTAGAGAAAGTGTGTCAAAATAAATGTGCTTTAACAACGCACCCATTTGTTAAATTTCAATGTGCAACCACCTCAAAAAGAGACCATAATGAAATAAATGTGCCTCAAAGGGCAATAATGTCTCTTATCCTAGCACAGCCATAGACGCGAAATTTCACCAACGGCACTGTTAGAGCAAATACACACTTAAGGCAGACACACTTTTTAGCGAAGGTGCACAAATATCCCTTTTATAAGTAAAAATATGCCGAAATACATTTCTTTTAAAAATGCACCTATTTAGAACAATCAAATGTGCAACCACCTAAGAAAACACCTAAATTGGATATAACTACATATCTGGTAAGATTGTCTCTGATCTTTCCTTTACCTGTCCATGACGCTGGCGTACATGGGGCAGCCAAAAATATAATGCCGTAGTCAAGGCAATAACATATTTTTCATCCACTTTATGTTCGGTTCAATAAACTTAAACACAATATCACACGTATATCACAAATCAAATACCACACGTAAAACACAAATATCACAGATTTAAATTAAACAAATAATTTTTGTTGCTGGTGCATCAAGTGAGCTTGTGTGGGATAGTACGGTGAAAAAAAAAACGTACCGGAAATTTTATTCCAAACTCTATGTAGATGCGACCCCAGGTGAGCTAATAACCCTCCCCCCACCGAATCAAAATGGTAGATAGTCTTGTAGAGGTTATTAGCCACACCCTACCTTAAACGACAAATGCTAAATTTAACAATATTCCCTGTTGCCAACAAAGAATATTGTACATCTTTGCTAGGTCAGTGACCTGCTTTTTTCCATCTTTTTGGCACCTCATCTCTAAGTCAATAAACTAAATTTGCTTCCGAATGAAATTTGGCATCCTTTAAGTAACTTTGCTGATGTGTTAATACTAATGAGTTCTTAACATTTGACCTTAACTCATCTTCATAATTTACATTACATCTTCAAATAATCACAGATGAACACGCTCATCTCAGTAATTTTATTGTTTCCGTCTTGTGCTGGCAATTTTAGTAATTGCATTTGGCAAATCAACGGGCATGTCTGAGCATTGGTAGGTATTTGCTGTAGGGTGGGGTATTTTATATAGAAAAACTGAAAGAATATGCTCAGCATATTGGAGGTACTCGACATAGTTAAACTAAATTTTTCCCCACTAGTTTAATGAGATGGCAGTTGTTCTTCACCCTGAACCAAAAAAATTGAAGTATATAGGGACAAATTGAGGTGTCCTGAATATTTCTGCAGATCTTCATAGAGAAGGTAGAGGATATGTCGATCAAATTTTTAGTCTTAGGTTAACAATTCAAAATTGTCTGAGTTGTCAAATACCTCTGGTCTTCATTTTTATAGATTATGAGCAAGCATATGATTCTGTTGATAGAAGAGCTCTAGTACAGGTCTTATCCTTGTATGGTACACCTAACAAATCCATAAAAGTGATTTGTGCTATTACACAAATCACTACACTGCTGCTGTTAAGGCAAGAAATGAGGTTAGCAGCTGGTTTTGTATTAAATCAGGAGTTAAACACCACGGAAAAAACACTAAAAATACCCCCCTGAGGAAAATACACCCCCCTACCCCGGCAGAAAATACGCCCTGGAAATACCCTCCGTGGGAAATAGAGCTTTCCTAATTCGAGAATTTTATTTGAGTTCTTTTTTTTCCCGTATGGGGAAGAAATCTTGGTACTTGTGTGTTATGCGTCCCTTACTCAAGCTTACGCTGTGTGTAAAACTCGAGAACAAAACAGTTTTTTCGTTACTTTAGAAAGAAATTTGGGCTATAAATTTGCACATTAGGGGGGAGGGGCAAAGCATAGCGGGTCTGCATGCAAAATTTGTTATGTTCAATTATTCTGCATATTATAAAGTAAAAATTGTTTTCAGACTTCAAACTGTCCAAATATTTTACCCCCCCCCTTATGTGCAAATATATAGCCCAAATTATATATTTCCCATATATTCTGTCACTTCTCTTTGTCTTGTCTCGCACTAACCTGGAAGAAACTAAGAAACCGATTTGTTCTCGAGTTTTACACATAGCGTAAACTTGAGTAAGGGGTGCATAACACACAAGTACCAAAATTTCTTCCCCCTACGGAAATGAAAAAACAAAACTCAAATAAAATTCTCAAATTTGGAAAGCCTTATTTTCCAAGGGGTATTTTCCGGGGGGGTGTATTTTACTCAGAGGGAGGGTGTATTTTCTGGGGGTATTTTCTGCAGGGGGGACATTTTCCAGGGGGTAAACGCCTAGAACCGATTTAAGCATACTAGATGAAAGTGTGAGCAAAAGGAATGAGCTTTAAGAGGTTTTGCGAGTTCAGGGTGCTATAATAGGTTTGAAAATCAAACAGTTCGTGGTATCGAACTGTAAGTAGGGAGCGACCCGGCTCAATAGTAACCGAAACTCTAAAAAATTGAACTTTGATACCAATAGATATATCAAAAGAATTCCAGTTTTATGCTGGTTTCAAATATATAAGTTTCAACAAGTTAATCTTACCCATCAAAGGTTTCGAGTCTGAGAAATTTGCTTGATTTTTGAAAAGGGAGGACACCCCATAAAAGCCATAGAGTCTTAATAAAATCACACCATCAGATTCAGCGTATCAGATAACCCAACTGTAGAAGTTTCAAACACCTATCTGATAAAATATGGATTTTTTAATTTTCGGCCAGAAAAAAGATCACAGATGCGTGCTTATCTCTTCTTTTGTAGGGTATCAAACTCCCCCCCTCAGAAAATTTTTTTGGTCTGAATTGTCGTAAAAATGTTTCTCGGTATTATTTTCGTAAAAAACATAAAAAAATAATATACAATTTTTTTGATGCGTTAAAAAAACTGTACCCTCCCCCAAAAAAAGAAATTTGTAAACCCCCTTCCCATTCCCAGTAATCTTATGAGGAATTTCTAAGGATTCCTGAAATTGCATTCCCTGAGGAAATGTGCAAACAAATTTTTGATACATCAAAAAATTGTACCCCCCCTCAAAAAAAAATATTGTGTAACACCCCTCTCTCCCCCGTCCCCAGTAATTTTACGAAGAATGTCTAAGGAAATTTGCAAATAAGTTTTTAATACGTTAGAAAATAACTATACCCCCCCCCCCAAAAAAAAAACTCTTTTGTAGACCCCCCTATTCCCAGTAATTTTATGAGGAATGTCTAAAAATCTCTAAAATTACATTCTACGAGGAAATTTGCAAACAAATTTTTGATACGTAAGAAATTGCCCCCCCCCCCCAAAAAAAAAACAAAGAAAAATTTTACCCCCCCCCCCCCCCATGTTCCCAATAAATTTATGAGGAATGTTTAAGGGTCCCTGAAATTACATTTCCCGAGGAAATTCAAAAACAAATTTTTGATGCGTTAAAAAAAAATGTATATCTTGGATGGAAAAACTCGCCATTTCTTATGGTTTAATTTGTTGATGTTTAAGTACAGAACAAATTTAACAAAATCTTTTGATTTGGTTATAAGATAATTTTTACTTTTAATCCCCAAAGTTATTGGAGTACTGGAAAAAAAATCTATTGGAACATAGCCGAAAGTTGCATCCAAAATTTTTGAAAGAAAGTTGTACGTGTCTTGGAAGAAAAAAATCAGTAATTCTTCGAATTTAATTGGTTCATGTATTATTCTATAAGCTAAAAGAGGCATATTAAAAATCTAGAACAAATACTTACAGAAAAGAATCTTTTTCCTGGAATACCCTTGGAGGGACAGCATCAATATTTCCGAAATTTTTACAGATAAGACTGGCAAGCGTTATTTTTCGAACTTCCTGTATTTGTTGTTTAGTGAAGGAATTGGGCGGAACATCATTTTCATACCAGTACCTGTCAGATCTTCTTAAAAGCGTGAACTGATGTGCTATTAGACAACCAAAGGTAGGACCGACAATAGCACCGCGAAGAGGAATTTCTGCAAGACCGCCACTGTAGAGATCAATGTCAGATACATTCCTAAAATACAAATTGAAGTTTCAAGATTACCTTGAAAATTACCCCACAAAGAAATCTCCGCAACACCAGCGGTGCCGAGATGAATAAAATACAAATTATCATGTCAAAATTACCACGTAAAGGAGTTTACAGCACCGACGGTGCACAGATGAGCGTCAGCTGTATTTCTAAGATATAAATTTTAATACAAATTACATCGAGTTACAGAAGAAAAAAAAACTCGCCGCGTATAGAAATTTTTGTAAGACTTGGTAGGGTATTCCTCATCATTCCGTACGTAGGAGATACCACTTACATTGATCGTTTTTTCGGGGAGGGGGTTCTTTTTTACGTTGACCGATCAACAAGATGCCTTTTCATTTATAATAATTCCTCTTATGCAAACATATTTAGCCCATAAATAAATATAAAGCAGACCACACTGCTTTCCATTTACGGAATTTAAATGAAAATCAACGGGTAAAATTTAAACATAATAGTGGAAAAAAACAACAAACTTTAAATAATAAAGGCTACCTATGTTCCAGGCAACGTAAAATTCTAACCAAAAATGTCGTCATTTGTAGACATATTTGTTTCCTCAATGAAAATATGACTAAATTTTCTTTTATAATAATTTATTTTCAACCCACTAAAATACAAGAAAAGCGGAGTGGATGAAAGATAATGAAAGAAAAATAACACGACTGCGCGAGAGATAAAACATATACAACACAACCATAACTCAAGTCCAGATTTCCAGATTTCAAGTCCAAAACCAGATTTTGAGCCTAACTTCCGCAAAGAAATAATAATGTTAGCCCTTAAGCTCTGAAATACCGAATTATTTTCTTGTTCCTATAAGATCGGGCTAAGTAAAGCAGAAACTATATATATGGTATTTTCTCATGTTTTTAAGCTAGTTCAATGTATTGTTTTCATTTTAACATCAATTTTTCTTTGTATTTTTATGATCCCACTTTTACTTTTGCTTTATTATAAATGAATAATTGATCCACTTCATGCATTGAAATTTAAAAAAAAAAACCACTATTTAGGTCGATTATCCTTATTCCCGCTCCACAATGAAGAATCGAAATTTCTTTACGATTTGGAAACCCGTTTTAGTATCTTTAGGTTATTGACCTCCAAGCCATGATGGCTTTACCCTTTGCAGTAATCACTTTCATGGAATTTTTCCGGGCTTTACAAAATACCTGTATAATACATAAAGTGCAAAGGAAACCAGGGTAAATTTTTTTTTTTTAATCCTGGACCTGTATGGCGGGTAACCAGGATTTTCAAAAATAATTCTTTTCGTTCTTTTGAATTATGAATTTCTTAGGGATGTACCACATTTTTGTTGATATTGTCGGGTTGAACTGCAAAAATAAATAAGTAAAACTAATTAGCTATAACTAAAAAGTGTTTTCGTCTTAAAAACTAGGTACAAAGTAAAAACTATAATTTATCTCTTTGGCTAGTCAAAATCTTCTCTTGTGCAGAAAAACTTGCGAACTCCCTTTGAGCTATGTATCAAGGTAATTCTAAACAGGATCTAAAAGTTCCTAAATTTCTTGGATTAATTTTCCAACATTTATATCCTGGAAGGAACAAAATAAAAAGTGTATACTGTTCCAATTTTACTGTTGGTACTCGTCTGCTTAAAAAAATTCCAGTAACTAACATAATATCACATTTACGCCTAAAAGTCGTATTCAAAATTTGAATACGTCTGAAATAATTGCTTAAATAATCATGTGGTATAAACTGTGCTTAATTTCATTAGTTTTCGTTCGTGACACATTTTCGTAAGCCAATCCAATTCTTTAAAGAAATGGAAATATCTATAGAAACAATTAAACCGCCTTTTAAAACCTAATTGGTTCATCTGAGTCAATCTTCAGTGATAAGACCGGCAAGTTTTCTATTTATAATTTTTTTCACATTTTTTTTTTTACATTTAATTCCTCTTTTTTTCTGTTTTTGATTCAGAACTTCAAGAAATATGACATATCAACTCACGCATAAACAGACTTCTATAGAAGAATGGAAATATCTAATGGAAGAATGGAAATATCTATAGAAACGATTAAACCGCCTTTTAAAACCTAATTGGTTCATCTATGTCAATCTTCAGTGATAAGACTGGCAAGTTTTCTATTTATATTTTTTTTTTACATTTTTTTTACATTTAATTCCTCTTTTTTTCTGTTTTTGATGCAGAACTTCAAGAAATATGACATATCAACTCACGCATAAACAGACTTCTATAGAAGAATGGAAATATCTAATGGAAGAATGGAAATATCTATAGAAACGATTAAACCGACTTTTAAAACCTAATTGGTTCATCTATGTCAATCTTCAGTGATAAGACCGGCAAGTTTTCTATTTATAATTTTTTTTTTACATTTTTTTTACATTTAATTTCTCTTTTTTTCTGTTTTTGATGTAGAACTTCAAGAAATATGAAATATCAACTCACGCATAAACAGACTTGAGAAGTGCCACGTTTGCCTTGGGCATCATATCTGCAAGATCCTCAAACGAAGAAGGGACACGAAGACCACAGAATTTACGCCATGAAGTATATCCTGGTAGACCCAAATCTCTGCCACGTGTTATAATTTCAGCAATTAAGTCACGACCATGGAGAAAGCGAACACCGTGAGCCACTGACAGGCCTACTCTGTTTGCCATGGAGCTGACTAAGCCGAGTGTAATCTCTTCAACTTGTTCTGAAGACAGAGGTCCAGGCATCTCAACCATCGACATTTGTTTCTTCTTTTCCCCGTTCTAAAAATTAAATTGGGAAATGAAATACGACATCTGTGAAATGAAATGAATATATGATAGCTTAAAATAATTTCTACCTCAAAGCACACATACAAATTAAACAAACAAAATTTTAGAAAAAAACACGTAAAATTTTTGAAATAAGACAGTAGAAAAAAAAATAATAAACAAACTTTGGTACTTGTATGATAAACGCCCTACCGCTCAAGTTGTTCATTAATTGACGCATAATAGAGACTGTTTTTTTTTTCGTTAGTTTCTTTCAGCTTAGTGTGAGAGAAGACGAAGAGAAGTGACAGAATTGAAGGAAAATTATATATTTTGAATATAAAATAGAAAAAATATAAATAGAAATAGAAAATATGGATATAAAATATGAAATATGAATATAAAATAGAAATAGAAAATATGAATAGGAAAATATATAATTACATATTTGCGCATTAGGGGTGGGGGGGGATAAAGTATTTGGACGGTGTGAAGTTAGAAAACAATTTTTATTACATAATATGGAGAATGATTGTACCTAACACATAAGGCATGCAAACCCACAGTACTTTACCCCCTCCTTCTAATGTGCAAATATATTGCCCAAATTTATTTCTAAAGTATTATATCTTTATCTTACTTTGGTATATTTTATCAGAATTGAGTGTCAGAGAAACATACTCGAAGAACGTTAGGCAGGGCGTATATCATACAAGTACACAAACTTTAAATTATAAGAAAGATCAGAATATTCTACCTTTATCAACGGTTTTTTTTTTATAAGAAATTAACCATAACATATAAATAAGGCTTCCTGACATGAAAGTCAAAATATTCGGACCTTTCTTATTACTAAAAGTTTTTTCCCATTGCCATTTAGAATATTTTATTCGTTTTCTCAGTATTTTCATTTGTTTAATTTACAAATGGAAAATTAGAGTGGTCTAAGAAATTATTTAAAGTTCGCATAAAAATTGAAGACATATTGCAGTCCCCACAAATGTTTCCTGGTTTTTCAAAACGGGGTAGGGATAAACATAAATATATTCAGAGACCGCACTGGCTAAGCATGATAAAAGTAGAAAACATAGGACAATAGAAGTAATTCACAGTGAGTAAAAAAGAAAATAATGCAAAGATTTTGGCGGAGACCTCTACTCAGGTATTCACAATACAGGAAGAAGAATGAAAATATAAATAAAATTCTACAAGACAATAAAAGACAAACGTTAAAATATCAAAACTAGAAAAAAGGAAAAACGTTAAAAAATTGAAACTAAGATAAAGTCTCTTATTTATTTTTTAAGGTTTGTGTTATATATTTTCCTGTGGTTTTTTATCAATATTTTTTATTTTTCTCCCTGCATTAAGGGTGGCCCGACCAAATTTTATGCATTTTTCTCTTTTACTACCAGCTGTGATTTACTTCGTTTTTCTTGGTTTTGTCCTTATGATTTCTCCCTTGTTTTTTCCCATACTATGCAGGTATTCATTGAAAAAAAAAAAACACCAAAAAAGAATGGTGGAAAATTGGAAGATGAGGAAAAAAAGGGAAAAAACTGTTAAATGTTACACCCACAACTTACTGACCCACTCCACCAAAAGCTTAATAAATTTATGATTAATAATTTTCAAACGAATCATCAACTCCAGACCTTATCCCCAAGTATTTTTGCAGACTTGCATCTTCGAGGAAAGTTTTAGGCTCTAGAAAAACATCTCAAAATAAAAAGAAAATCGATAAATCATAACTGATTATATGTGCACCTTTAATTAAGACTATCAGTAACATGAGCAATTGGTATTCCATGTTTTTCACTTGTTGTTTTTTTCTTACTTATATGGTTGTTTGTAGGGCAAATAGATTTCTTGTGTTATCACTGTTCTCAGATGTTCAAAGATCTGAATTTTTCAAAACAGGGCTATTTTATGTTTCCAGGGAGAACCCACTGTGTTTACCAGGTGAATGGTAGCTGGAAACCTAAATGAACAGAGTACTTGAACTAGACATTCCAACTAAAATCTTTCCTTCTTTTTAATGGCTTAAAATTTCGCACAGGAGAATCCGTCAGGCATTAAAAGGGGAAATCATTTTCCTCGTCAGAAATTACATTTAGTTGCATAGTTAGTACAAGAAAGACACTAATTGGAAAACAGGAAGATAATTGCCTAGTAGATTCAAGAAACCTATAAGATATAACTTCATTAAAAATATAACTATAACATTAAAATATAAATATAATATTACATTATATTATAATGTATATACTAATGTTATATTATAATGTATTATATTATAATGTTATATAGTAAATATAACATTATAAATAAAATATAACAAGGTATAGCTTCATTAAAATTTTTTAAAACAAATTCTTGTCTCTTATTCCTCATGATTTTCGTGAATTAGATATTATAGAATAATATTATAATTATATTATATTATAGAACATATCTTTTATACTTACTATGCTAAAAGTATCAAACTTCTCAGGCATCATAGAAAGAACAAAGTCTAGGACTGAGCCAGCCGTAACCTCCAGCGTTCCAGGGTACATGAAAATGTCGTAGTCAGTTGAATACCCAGATAACTTCGGTTTCAGCTTCAAACTTTCGGTTAAGCTCTGAAAATGAATATGTCGTGTCAAAAAAACTCTTGACACCCTTTTTCACGGGTTATGGAAAAACCGCAAGTCAACAGACATAAGCCAAATGTCAATATCATAATGGAGAATGTCAATATCATAATGGTAATTGCAGATGAATCATATTTGCACAAAAAACGTGTTCAAAGAATGCTGACATGAAAAATATTAAGAATTGTCTAAGTTCATGTTTTAGAATTTCAAGAATTTGCTGAAAGATTAAGAACTAATTCATTTGATCCACAGATTATAAATCTCAAGATGACAGGGTGGATACCGGCACGTACACTGAAACATTATTTTTTTTTTGGGGGGGGGGGGGGAGAGGGCAATAATTTTTTTTTATAATTTGAATAGGAAGCACCCAGAAAATTGGGAAAATCTTAGATTTCAGGGGGGTTTATCTCAGAACCCCTAAGTACAACTTTGTACACAGAAAACGTATTCAAAGAATGATGACATAAAAAATATTAAGAATTGTCTAAGTTCATGGTTTAGAATTTCAAGAATTTGCTAAAAGAATAAGAACTAATTCATAAGATCCATAGATTATAAATCTTAAGATGACAGGGTAGATACCGGCACGTACACTGGAATAATCTTTTTTTTTGGGGGGGGGGGCAATGAAAAAAAAACATTTTCTTATAATATGAATAGGAAGTGCCCAGAAAATTGGGAAAATTTTAAATTTCAGGGGAGTTGATCTCAGAACCCCTGTGTACAACTTAGTACACAGTTATTTAATGAATAGAGAGGTATTTAAAATAAAGTACATACCGTTTTAGATAGATAAATTCTCAAAAGTTTGTGAGAATTTTGTTTTCAACCTGATACACAGCCCGGACTTCACTAAGCGACATCGTTCAATGGTCTTCGCTAGACAAAGCTCACCTTTTTCTGTCGTAAGTACCTGACTTTTTGTATGACTTTTTGTTGTACTTTTTGACGTATGTACCAAGGACAGTGAAAATCTAATCTGGTTTTTCAAGCGGTCAAGTTTTGGCAATCATGTATGTTTTAAAAACTGAGAAAATTGTGAATCCAGTTTTGGACGTACAAAAACCTCCATATGCAGTTGAGGCGGTTTTCGGTAGTAGCGGGTGCCAAATGTAAAAAAAGAGGTTGGAAAATCGACAAAGAATTAGTTAAAATCATAGAGCATCAAGCAGGTATAACTTTCTTTTAAAGGTGGAGTTGTCTTTGGGAACAAAAAAATTGGGAAGAAAAAATTCAAAAAATATTTGAATTTTACAAACGAAAAGTGCTCTCAAATTTAACTAACTAGTTTTGCTTATTTATTTACACAGTTCAATCTGGCAACACTGACAAAAATGGTGATACTGCCCTAATAGCTTAATATTATTAAAAGAATCATAAGAAAAATCTTAGAAAATCGCGGTTTGCAGCTATGAATACACTGAAAATGGGTGTAGGACAAAGAAATATTTTTCAACTACTGCTTTAATATTGCTAGATAAATTCGACGGAACATTAAAGGCCAGCCAATAAATTGGTAAAAATTCAACCTACCCTATTCACAGGTTCAGCTTCAGTTAACACTCCAACAAAGTTTCAAAATTTTAAGTAGCCAAAATTTCTAAAGTTTCATTCAGCCTTTCTCTTTCCGAGTTGCAGGCTATTTAGCGGGCCGTTCATAGTACCCACAGCATCGGCATTGAAACAGGAAAATAATATGAACGTCTGTAACAGCTTAGCAGTCGCTGGGGGCATTTTAAAAACTTTGCTGTAAATTCCACACCCCCAATAATAAATAGATTCTATCGATGGATTCAACCCATCTCTTACGAAAATATTTAGAATTTTTGATAGCTTTTATTTGAAGATCATTAAAATCAGAACTATCTGATCTACAATCATGGCTGCATACAGGGAAGACGGGGTTACCCTCTTTGAATCCCCCCCCATCTCCCCCAATTTTTCCCCGTTTGAAAGAGCAAAAATACATATAATACATGTCTACAGGCAGATTATTTGTTTTACCCCTCCCCCTCTCCCCGAACAATAATCCTGGGTATGGTCCTGCCTACAATACTAGGAATTTGTAACTTTTTGCAACAAGATTTTTTGTCGTCTCTTGCATTCCTAAAAATAAATCTTTTGTTGTTAATGACAGCTTATAAATAAAATTTTTTGTCGTTTTTTGTTGTTGTTGCTGCTGTTTATGTTTATAAAATTTACACATAACACAATTACTTTTTTCTTTTACCAACAGCTCCTCGTTATTAATAGTAAATGCATTTTTTTTAACAGCTTGTTAACAAAATCTATAGTATGTCACATATCGCCTTTTGAATTACAACTATCAGAAGTGTTCACTTCTAAAAAATTTTTAAGCATAAAACGAAATAGATCTGTCAAAATAAAAGTGCACCTTTGACCATAAATCTGACCGCATAGAAGCAATAGGAAAAGCAAACATCATATGGACGTTAAAACCTGGCCAAAATAAAGCAAATACACACCAAGAAGAAAAAAACGAAGGTCACGGATATTAGGCTGATGTATTAGTAAATTATTATTGTACGAACAAATTTTAAGGAAATTTTGTTTAAGATGCTATTTAAAAGACCAAATATCTTAAAAAGATGGCGTAACTTGATGTTTTCGCTGAAACAGTAATTCCATATAAATCCTTGCCTTTGGTTTTATACTAGCAAATTTTGATACTTCTATAGGTCTGAACACCCCGCTCCCTGAAATAACTCACACTATTCCTGAAACAAAATTCTGACTACGACCCTGCTTCTAATCCTAAGAGAGATATCTCGATTATTTTAAGTGGTTTCCCACCTAAAGTAACTCCCTCCTAGCAAACGTAAGTTATCTGTTGCCAGTCTGTTACCGTTACCTGTTCATCTGTATTTGGCATCAGTGGGTATACGAACTCATTTTACAAGGGCGCAAAGTTTTCAAAGTGCAGTGTTTCTTAGCGTAACTCAAGTTACGCAGTTCTTTTGACGCATATTTGCAAGAGTTTTTTTCAGGGGGAGGGGCTGGAGTGATTAAAAAAAGAAATTTTACTTGATATTACCAAATTACCAAAGTCATTTACCAAAAAAAAAGAAAAAAAAGAAAAAAAGAAAAAAAAGAAGGACAGATAATTCAGAGTTATTTTAAACACAATTCATTTTACCATCTGTATTTTACCCGACATGGAAATGATCTGATTAATGAGGTGAGGAATACAAAGCGATTGGGATATGTGACAAGACGCATAGGCCCGACAATTTGGAATGCATTTCCAGAGTATATAAGGGAGTCTGAAAGTCTCCCACAGCTTAAGCGCCGGTTAAAAATACATTTTTTGAATGATAAATGATCAAGATGGTAAAGAGAAGCGTATTGAATTAGAGTGGCTATCAAAAATTTTTCAGGCCCGAATAATTATTTGAAATATTATATTTTTTTCTTCTTCTTTTATTTTTTGTGTATTTAATGATTTAGTATTATTGATGATTAAAGTAGCATGAATGTAGTCACTATTACAGGCCAGAGCGGCCTTTTTGCGACTCATTAATATGTGTGTGATATGTATGGCAGCAATATGGAATCTATGGCAGCAATTGTTCGAATTTCTTTTTATTTTACAATTTGTCGTGTTTACTTAGTTGACTTTAGATCAATCATGACTAGACGCGCGACATTTAACCTTGTTAAAGTTCCTTCCGATTTACAATTGAAATTTGACGGATTCGTTCTCCAAGTACAGTTTAATGGTTTCAATTGCTATTTTCGCGGTCAAGTCAGCTTTCAAAGTCGTAGATAATAAACCGCTAAAATATCACATTTATTGCTTCGATGCTTAAATAAGCATGTTTAATTATAGCCTACTAATATTTAAATTGATTTTTTCTGGTTTTAGTGGTATTCACGTCCATGATCTGGAGAAACACAAGATTGACAGAATGATAATCCCTAAAACTATCGCACAGTAAATAATATGTCCTTGAGAGCGACCACACCGTGAAATTCCATATTATTTGCACATTTTTGGCGATCTTTAAATAGTAATTTGACAACTAAGAAATTACAGTAATTTGACAAGTAATATAGCAATATTACAATAATTTATATAAATATAAGATTATTTCTATTAATACTGTAGTAAAAATAATGTTTTAATTGTTATTATTACTACACTATAGTAATTAGCTTAATATAATGCTGTAATATATATAAACACGATAATAATCATAGTACTAATCATTTAAAATTATGTACATTATACAGCCTTGGGACATGCCATTCCGTGAAATAATTGATTCAAAATAATTATTTAACAAGTTAAGAATGTGTAGTTCACCTGCTTACTAATAATTTATCAATCAATCTACCAATAGTTCAACATTTAAATCTAACAATTCATTTTTTAATGATTATTGCTAATTAAAAAGTGAATAATCTTATAGGCTGAATGATTAATGCTGGTTAGTAGAAAATATCCGCTGCAGTAATTCAAAAGGCGAAATTTGACACTTTTGTCGAAAGCTCCTATATCATCAACTAAATCATGTTATCAACTAAAATTAAATACTGTTAACTAATTTATCAGTTCATTAAATTAAAAGATTAATAACATAAAAATTAGAGACATTAAATTGATCTAACTAATGTAAATTCAATTATATTAATAAATTAAATTAATCTATTAAACTGAAAGAGACAATTTGTACTCAAATGCAGGACTGGGGATAAGAGTAAAGGGTAATTGGATAAATTGGATAACGAGCAACGAGGGTTGAAGTAAATCAAAGGATGTTAAGTGACACTTTCTGTTAAAGGACTATTTGTAACCCACTCCATTCAAATAAACACATTCGATGAATTGGTAAGATCCACTTCCCATGTCTTATTTGGGTCTCAAAGTCTATATAGAAATTACTAATTTTTCAAAATACGTTGTACTGTATCTCTTCTTGTAAAATATGTACATTGTTCGAACGATGAACTTCTAAATCAAAACTGCGTTTACAGGGTGGTATCCAGGATTTAGTTCAATGAGGGGGGAGGGGGGTAAAAAACATTAAAAACTCATCAAACTTGATTTATATGCATTTTTGTTAGGTTTTTACAGGTCGGATAGAAATTTCAGGAGGGGGTCAGATCCCTATCCTCTGTATACAGCCTTGTGTGTTTATCATCAAACAGTTCGTGGTAACGAACTGTAGTAAGGAGCGACCCGGCTCAATAGTAACCAAAACTCTAAAAAATGGAATTTTGATACCAATAGCTACATCAAAAGAATCGCATTTTAATGCTGGTTTTAAATATATAAGTTTCATCAAGTTTAGTCTTACCCATCAAAAGTTACGAGCCTGAGAAAATTTGCGTTATTTTAGAAAATAGGGGGAAACGCCCCCTAGAAGTCATAGAATCTTAACGAAAATCACATCATCAGATTCAGCGTATCAGAGAACCCTACTGTAGAAGTTTCGAGCTCCTATCTACAAAAATGTGGAATTTTGCATTTTTTGCCAGAAGGCAGATCACGGATGCGTGTTTTTTTTTATTTTTTTTTTTTTTTTTCCAGGGGTGATCGTATCGACCTGGTTGTCCTAGAATGTTGTGAGAGGGTTCATTCTAACGGAAATGAAATGTTCTAGTGCCCTTTTTAAGTGACCAAAAAAATTGGAGGGCACCTAGGCCCCCTCCCACGCTAATTATTTTCCCAAAGTCAACGGATCAAAATTCTGAGATAGCCATTTTATTCAGCGTAGTCGAAGAACCTTATAACTATGTCTTTGGGGACGACTTACTCCCCCACAGTCCCCGTGGGAGGGGCAACAAGTTACAAACTTTGACCTGTGCTTACATATAGTAATGGTTATTGGGAAGTATACAGGCGTTTTCAGGAGGATTTTTTTGGTTTGGGGGAGGGGTTGAGAAGAGGGGGATATGCTGGGGGAACTTTCCTTTGAGAATTTGTAATGGGAGAAGAAAATTTCCATGAAGGGAGAGCAGGATTTACTAGCATTATTTAAAAAAAAACAATTAAAAAATAAAAGTGAAAAAGCTTTTTCAGCTGGAAGTAAGGAATAGCAATAAAACTTAAAAAAAAACAGAAATTATTACCCATATGAGGGGCTCACCTCCTTCTAATACCTCGCTCTTTACGCTAAAGTCTTTTCGGTAATTTCAACTACTTATTCTACGGCTTTTGTGATTCAGGGGGTCATTCTTAATGAATTGGGATAAAATTTAAGCTTTAGTGTAAAGAGCGAGGTACTGACGATGGGGCAAATCCCCTCATATATGTAACAAAAACATGAGAATACAAAAGTTCTTTACGTAAGCTAATTTATAAGTTACGTAAATCTTTTACCAATAAAAAGATTCGTAAAAAATTAAAAGTTCTAGTTGCCTTTTTAATTAACCAAAAAATCGGGGGGCAACTAGGCTTCGTCCCCCGCTCTTTTTTTCTCAAAATCATTCGATCAAAATTATGAGAAAGCCATTGAGCCAAAAAAAAAAAAAAATATGCAAATTTCGTTTTGATTATTCCTCTGCGGAGAGCCAAAATCAAAACATGCATTGATTCAAAAACGTTCAGAAATTAAATAAAAAAAACAAGTTTTTTCAACTGAAAGTAAGGAGTGACATCAAAACTTAAAACGCACAGAAATTACTTCGTATATGAAAGAGGCTGCTTCCTCATCAACGCCCCGCTCTTTACGCTAAAGTTTTTTTACTGTTTTAGAAAGAAGAATTGAGAGAAAGAGTCAAACTTTAGCGTAAAGAGCGGGGCGTTGATGAGGAAGCAGCCTCTTTCATATACGAAGTAATTTCTGTGCGTTTTAAGTTTTGATGTCACTCCTTACTTTCAGTTGAAAAAACTTGTTTTTTTTATTTTATCTTGAAAGCTTGATAGAAATGACACTTCCTTTGCACAACCTTTTTTTCTTTCTTTAGCATTTATATTGTGTAACATACTACCTTCTGAACTATTACGGCTGATGTCCAGAGGGTCATTGTCCGGTACTTATGATGGGGAGTTTGGGCCTCTCTCCTAGGTCTTTAAATTTTACGATGCTTTCCATAGTCTTAATCATCTGCCTTCGCTTAAGTTTGTTACTCTTTTTCCTTTTTTATTCCTAATGTTGTTTTTATTCCGATTTTATTCCGAATTTGAAATGTATCCAATCCTCTGAATACATTATTGCGTAGGTGTCACTACTTTTTATTATGAACTTATACAAATTGGCTCCGAAAAAATTTGGCTCCAAAAAAATTTGGCTCCGAAATCTTTGCTGTATATATTCTTTTTTTATTGTTAATGTTTTGGAACGTTCATTTCTACGAAAAAAAAACTGAAAGAAAATCCCAATGTAAAATTTATACAGTATTTACTAAATTTGATATCAAAAGATAGTCGCCACCAGGGCAGGGTAATGCCCCCTAGGATACAAGATTACTTTTAAAGAATATATCCAAAGAGAAAAACGAGAATTATTCCTATTTTAAGTCCTGAAAAATCAAAACTTCTGGTGGTAGTTGCCCCCCCCCCAAAAAAGGAAAATTTCTGGTGTTGTTCTGAATCAAAGAGCTTCAATTAATGTATCATTATAATATATTTCTAAGAAAATCCCAAAATAACTTATGAAATCCTTATGGTTTTTTGCCAGGGTAATAGAGCGTGTAGTCAACTGTATAACGCGTTCTTTGTATCAAATGAAAATATTTGACATCTATTTGGAAAATTTTTCTCTATCTCTGATAGAAACCAAATATGGTCATTATTTTTCAGGCTTTTCAGTTATTTTCTTAGAAACCCAGTCGGGCTTGTAATAAATATATTTCCCGATGATTCAGTGTTTTTAATATTCTTTAAAAAATCGATGATAAGTCTTATGAGTCTGTTCGTTGATCACCTACTCTGTTATAATCATTCATACTGACAATTGGGAGGTAACTAAACTCAGACTCATAAAAATGGGGGAGGGGGGCTTCATGGGTAAAATATGTAGAATTTTGCTGGCTGTTTTAGATAGTACAAGAAAGACACTAATTGGAAAACAGGAAGATAATTGCCTTTTAGACTCAAGAAACCTATAAGATATAAATTCATCAAAAATATAGCTATAACATTAAAAATATAATATTAAAATATAAATATAATATTACATTATATTATAATGTATATATTACGGAAGTAAAACAGTTCAAAATAGGGATGATACCTTTTTATTGAAAGTGAAATATAAAATTATTTAACTGGATATTTCGAACACATATACAGTGTTCATCATCAGCAGTAAAACTAAAAGACATTCATGTCTTTTAGTTTTACTGCTGATGATGAACACTGTATATGTGTTCGAAATATCCAGTTAAATAATTTTATATTTCACTGTCAATAAAAAGGTATCATCCCTATTTTGAACTGTTTTACTTTCGTCATGGAAAGGCAGTGTGGTCTTCGAAGTTATTTATAATGTATATATTAATGTTATATTATAATGTATTAAATTATATTATAATTTATTATAATATATTATAATGTATTATATTATAATGTTATATATTAAATATAACATTAAAAATAAAATATAATAAGGTATGGCTTCATTAATAAAAAATTTCTGTCTTATGAGTCTGCTCGTTGATCTTAAAATATTGCAAATTCCTTTCTGAGGTGTGTTCTTTAATGCGACTAACTTTAGGTAAAATGACAAGAAGAATGACTTTAACGGTTATAAAGTTTTAAATTCTTGAGTTTTATTTTAATCATGTCTTCTTTTCTTATACTCCTCTACAGGATTTTTGAATGTATAAATAAAGGGTCACAAATATATTACTATTATAAATCGTTAAAAAATTTAAATAATTACAACTATCAGGGCGTGGTTCATATTTATCAGACTCAGATATTTAGAGGGACATGCCTTCTCCATCACGTGACAATTAAGCTTTTAGTGAAGATTCAGGAAGGAAGCCAAGTTGCTCTAAATTTGTCGGTATTATGTTCAGTAATTTGTCTAGCCTTGAATTTTGCCACAATCCACAAAGGTGTTTGACCTAATTGGCCAAACAAGATTTACTGGACGCAATTTTACATCATAAATCTCATGTTAGTCATGTCATTAATTTCACTTGCCTTACAGCAGCCAACAAAATGTCTTCGTTGGCCAATTGTTCGTTATTTCTATTGTATTTAACAGAGCCATCCTCTTTACTGAACAGGTTCTTTGAACAGAAACTTTCCTGGAGACACTTTTTTTGCTCGACAAATCCAAGGTTAATATAATATTTTAGTTAGCATTTAGAATACGTTTTTCAAATCAATATTTTTCTTGAGAGAAGACTTTTTTTTTATTCGGAGCTATCATACTTAACGAAAATCTTCACTGAATAACTTTTTTTTAACATACTTTTTCAATTCTTGAAAGACTCGAAATCAGCAAAATGACTATTGAATGTCGTAGAATTTGTCTTCTTATTGACAGTTTCAAATTCAGCAAATAGACTTTTTAACACTCTGGAATTCTTCTTATGTGGTAGAAAATGTGGTTTAAAACTATCAATAGAATGTTCTGAATTTAACTTACTGTGTTCTTTTGTGGAATTTGGTCAATAAAAAGAACAAATAGTTAAACTTGACATGATTAAAATGCCGAAATGACTTTTCCTGATAATGGTTTTTGAGGTACGAGATTTTTTTTACAAATAATAAATCTGCTTCTCTGTTTTGAGATTGTCACTAATTTAACCGGTTGGGCTATAAATTCTAGGTTTGTAATTCAAAATTCTAGTCAGTAATTCAAAACATCCTTCAAAATATTGCAATCAAATTAAAACAATCCATTTCATGGTTGAAATGAAAACACCTTTTTTTCGCTGAAGGTCTAATATAGAAAAATAAACACGAGTTTTATTTTATGGGGATTATATTTTATGGTTTGATGGGGCAGGTTTGAGAATTATATAAGCTGCAAATTATGTCATAATAAAAGAAAAAATAAGAAAATTTTTGAAAACTTTGAAATTTTAAAGGGAATATAGGCCCCTCTTAGGGTGGATCCAAGTTGTATGGTCGTCGTGGCTTGGGATGAAGGGTAAAAACAAGAACTTGGCGAGCAAAAATTTTAATGGAAAAACCACTAAAAAATTTTCGCCGTTTGCTTGTGGACACGAGGTATGCTTTTAAGTGTATTTTAGTTTAGATTTAGCCGAATTGTAATGTCAAATTCTTCTATAAGTTTTATTTAATTCTAAATATTTTCAGAAAGGGTATTAAACGATATATGTTATCCAATAACAAATTAATCAAAAATTTCAAATCAAAAATGTTCAATAAACTATAACGAATAACAATTCAATAACAAATATTCTATAAACGATAAACATATTTGTCTTTCCCAGGTTTTGATCATGTTCTATGCGAGTATTTAACTCTAAGTTATAAACAAAAACTTTACCTCTCCCAGAATCGCCGGTAAAAATTCCTTGTACGTTATGTGTTGAATAGCAGCAACATTTATCCTTCTCGCTTCTTCGTATAAAGTATCATCATCCCATAGCGGGTTGATCTGGGATAATTTTTGAACAAGTCGATTGTGCTCTCGGATAAATAAAGTATGTAATGCAATCAGTGCAGGATGCCCATTCACTCTCAAATCACCTGTTTTATAGCACCTAAAAATGGTCAACCTAATGAGCTGGATCAACCCTTCTTAAAATCAAAACATAAAATCTGGTCTCGGATAAATAATGACAAGGAGAATCAGTACAAAGTGACCGATTACTCTTAAATCACCGGTTTTATAGTACCTACAATATTTTCCTTAGTAACTGTCCCTCCTTAGTAACTAGTCTCTCCTAACTGTCATATATAAAACATTCCAGTTATATCTACAGATTCATTAGTGGTAAAATTTAATTTTTTTGGAAAATTGAACATTGTTTCACCAACTTTTCAGAGATAATAATAATCACTTGAAACTTCTAAGAAAAGTTCATCAACAGTATTGAGGATCGGAGTTTATTTCACCAATAGCAAGGTGATTCAATTGCCATATATAGTACATTCTAATTTTACCTATAGATTCATAAGTGATAATTTTTTTTTGAGAATTGAACATATTTTCACCAATCTTTGAGGGATAATAATAAATAAGGAGGAGGTGTTTTGTCCTCCTCCGCGCTTAAAATTTATAATCTATAGCTTTGGATGTAAAATTTCTGTGCAGCTTCTCGAGTGGTAATAAAAATTTGCTTTTTAAAATAAGTGCTTCTTACTTTTGAATTATTGCAGCCCAGTGCTGAAATTAAAAAAAATCAACTACATGGACATTAAAAATATATAAGAAAAAACCTTCCCTACTCAAACTTATATAAGATATTCAAAACTTGTATACCGTACTTTTTCCTAAGCTGTGTATTCATACGATTTTCCATTCCTGCAGTTTGTTTGGAATATATAGTTAAAGACATGTGTCGATACAGATGGATCTTTGAAACACCATTTATTCTGAACATATCCATAAAATGGGAAAGTGGTCCAATGTAACTCGATTGAGTAGCTTTCCTCCCTCCAAGGATTTTTACTTTTTAACTTTCAATTCGATTTTTGGTTGCTGAACCACTTGAGAATTATTCATAATCCACACTTGACCATACACACAAGACAAAATCTAGTAAAATGAATATCTGGATAAATTTCAAAAGCGTGAGAGATTTAGGAACTGGGCAAGGCGGGCCCGAATGCTGCTTTCCCTGCGAAAATCAAAGAAAAATGATAGGAAATAGAAGAAAAATTAAATAAGAATGCAAGAATTAAAAGGATGTTTTTTTTTTAATTCATGAAAATCTGGGGAGGGAGGATAGGCTCACTTACTATGTGTACGTGTCTGAGTTAATTATATGACAGATAACTTAAAACTGAAACTTTAGTAATTACTTTTTAAAGCGCTTAGACGGCTATATAGTCTGCAATCACTGATAATATTATTGATACTGTAAAGCCAATTTAATCTAACTATAAAAAAATTATAATTACGTTGAGTTGGGACTGCGGGGATTGCAGACAGTTCCATCTGCCATAAGAGGGACTAAGTCTCCAGGACTTGTCTTCATCAGACCTTGTTCGAACAAACGCAGCTCGCTTTCATCGCCGTCTAAGGTTCCATAAACGGAAGAACCATCAAGATACGAAGTCATAGTATTAAGGGCTTCTCTTGGTCCTGGAAAATCAGACATAATTAATGGTGGAATAAGGGGATCTCAGCATTTTTTTTTCCAACTTTTTCTTGGTTGATAGTGTAGCATAACAACATATTTTTTTATATAGAAATTTTGGCTTCTAGTAATTGATGTATCTGATTCTTTATTATAAATCTCTTATTATAGTTATTATTATCAAAGTAGAGGGTTGAGCACCCCTTCATGGGTTAAGTCTTGTATAGAATTTTTCAGCCCAAAATCATCTAAAAGCATGCAAGCAGGTGCGTATGGGGTTCAAAGCCTCCTATAACCCTCACCATGGGTAACAGGAACCACAGATATGAGTAGGAGAAGTGTCAGACCCCTCCTCCAGTTGGAGAGCTTCAAAAATTTTGTGACTCCCCTTTTTATGCAATATCTTACGTTTAGAAAGGCCAGTCCTTAGACCTTTTAACAAGAAAATCTTAACTCATTAAATGTCTGACCTTAGGCCATTTTTTTAGTAAACCTGATTATCAACGACAAGGGTAGGAATTTGTTTTGAAAAGAAAAATTTGCTAACACAGTATAAAAACTTAAAATTTCTAGATTTTTATGACTTTCTCATCAATGTCTTTAATTTTCCATAGAAATAACCTATTCTTAGTACTTTTTGGATTTTTATTCATCCCTCCAGCCCCCCTCCCAAAAAAAAGCCAGGAACGACACAATAATGAATTCCTGTCCACGTACCTTATTGAACAGATTTATCCGAAATTTTATTTTATGGTCTGTTTGATTTACTTGCAGAGAAGGGGGAGCGTCCGCAGCTGTGTTAGCCTCAGGTTGCCTGTGAGCTGGCCTGTGTTGCTGGCCGGTGGCCTGGTGTTGCTGTGAGCTGTTAGAAGTAGAAGCCTTATTCGTACTTTCACCTTTCAGGAATTCATTTTCAAAATAAAACTATAAGGTAAATATAAAGACAAACGGAAAATATTTTCTTGTACAACATAGTCCGAATTGAAGTTGAAAAGTGCTCTAAGTATTTGATAAGAATCTCCTAGAATTGGGCTTTTTCTACTCAGGGTAAAATTTAGATTAATTCAGACTTTAAACATTAGTTTTTTTCAAACTTTTTTTGGATTGGTCATTAAGTGAGTCAGTTGCCAAATGCAATAGCTGAATAAAGAGCATAGAAATTGTTCAAAAATGACAGATTGAAGGGTTTTTTATGATACAGGTCTTAGTAAGGAGCCATAAATAAAGAGGGTCTCGACCCAATAACAACCGAACTACTAAAAAAAGGAATGTTGATAGCACTAAATACAGGAAAAGAATTAGCTTTTTATGCTGATTCCTAATAAAATTCATTAAGTTCAATATTATCCATCAAAAGTGACAAGCCTGAGATTATTTGTCTGAATTTTGAAAAAGGCGCGAAACAACCCAAAAAAGCTAAGTGAGCTTAATGCGACCTCCTATTTGTAGAATGCATAATTTTGCTTTTTTTTCTTTTTGCCAGAAGAAAGATCACAGAAACATGTTTATCTAATTTATTTCCCAAGGAGTAATTGTATCTGACGAATTGTTTTCAGATTAGAAATCAAAACATGTATGCCCTTTTAAAGTGACCAAAAAGATTGGAAGGTAACTACTCCCCCTCCCACACCTCTTTTTTCCCCAAAGATATCAGATAGAAATAGAAAGATCTTTATTAACAAAGATATCACATATCAGAGAGAATAGAATCAGATAAGTTAGCCATTTGATTAAGCATAGTTGAAAGGTCTATTAACTATGTCTTTTGGGATAACATTACTCCCACAACCCTTTAAAGGGCTATAAGTTATACAATTTGCCCGTTGTTCAAATAAGGTATTCGTTATTGAGAAATATACGGAAATTTATTTTGAGGAGTTTCCTACGGGAGGGATTTTACTCGGAGAGGATTTTTATGTGGAGGGGGGAAGCATCAGAAGAGAAATTTTCAGGGCAAATTTAACGCAGGAGAGGAGGAGGTGATTTCCTGGCATAAATTGTAATGGCATCAGAAATTAAATTTAAAAAAGTTCATTCAACTGAGGTAAGCAGCAACGTTAAAACTTAAAACGATCACAAATCATTCCGTAAGTTATGGGAGGCTGCCTATTCTTCAGACGTTGTTCATTACTAAAGTCTGAATTTTGTCCCAATTGTTTAAGAAGACTGGTAAAACACAAGGGCCGTTGAAGTCCCTCTCCCATGCGGATTAATTTATTCTCGTTTAAAGTTTTAATGTTGCCCCTTTCTTTCAAGTGATTTTTTTATTTGTTTAATAATGTGTTAGAAATGAGAAAAAATTAAGCGAAGCATTTATCATTTTGTGTGAAAATAGCAAAAAATGTTTTTAATACTATCATTAATTGCGCTTAGATACGGAAAACTTAGGCTACGAAAGCACTTTAAGTACTTGGATTAATTCATTTTAGTGAAATCTAACTGCTTCTGATTGTTTTCTTAGTTTATAAATCAAACCAAAAAATTTAATTGAATTGTTAAATTTTATTTATTGTTTATTTAGTGATTAATGCGATTACTTAACTAAGTAAATTGATTCTTTCTAGGGTATATCTAAGGAACTGTTTCGTAAGTCAATCAGATGGTTTGATACTAAAATATCAAACACCCAAGATGTGTGATTAGTCAAATTGCTTTTTGGACCCACTCAAATACCAATTTGAAAAATCTGGAGTTCCAAATAAGCATTTCATAATAATTGGCAAAGTTGTCAGCTTACCTAAAGCACATTTACGTCTACTTGACGAACATAAACGCTGATAATCCTGGCATTGAGTACCATCGGCCGAAAATATTGGTATACATGACGCCTGACTGCCGCCAGCACAACAGTTCGTGGTTCCAAACATATCTGTAAGAGAATATAAAATTCAGTGGCCGGTGCAAATAGCCTAAATACTAGGAGAAGGAGGAATTCATAGATGGGTCTGATTTTCCTGGGAGGGCATCCTTCAGAACAAACTTAAGAGAGAAGAAAACTCCCCTACATATGTGCTTAGGCTTTGATAGATCATCGCAAAACGACAACGTGGGAGCTCAGATTTCCAGCAGCGATTAAAATAGCGACTTTCTACAGGTATATCTCCTCCCACCTCCCACATGGAGGCGGCTATGACCAATAAGTCTAACTATGAAGATATATATTCAGTTTTTCTTTGAGGTCGGAGGTAAGAGCAAGTAATTTACGGTAAGCTTTCCCTTTCTGGACAAGTTTTATTTAATATTCCGGAAGAAGTAGTACAGACAGGAAACATACACTTCTAGGAATCTTGTCAAATATTTTAAACTACTTATCTTTAAAATATTAAAGAAATTTATCATTTCCACTAAGAAGGGAGAATAACATATCAGTAACTTTTTTATATCGTAATTACTCTCTTTTTCAGCGCATATACTATTTTTGGGGTTTTTGAATGTGAAGTATATGAAATGTAAATGTGTATGTGAAATGTGAAGTATATGAATGTGAATGTGAAGTGTTTTGAATGTGAAGTATGTGAAGTATGTTCGTGTCTTGGAAAGACACGAACACGGGGAAAGGGGACTTCAGGCTAGAATCTGTTCAAAATATCGAGGTTCTATAATCTTATTTCTATAACCTCTCATTTTGTTTGTATAGGTTACCCAATTTTTTGAAGTGCTTTACGGACAACGACTCTTAGCATTAAGTTTAGTTATTTTATTCTTTACCTCCGTAACCGACCAAAAGGTCCTAAGTTATTTTCATCGCAATCATATCTGGCTGTTATTTTCATAAAACTGAGACGCGGTTAACAGTTAGAAGGGGAAAAAAATCCTATTCTGCGATATCTAAATTTTACCTCATTTAGGTTAGCATTGTTTAAGAGGATCTAAAACAGGTCAAAGAGTTACAGATACTTAGAATTATTTCTCATAGCTTTAAGCAGGAGATTTCCTATGAAGTCTTATGAAAAAAAAATATAAAGCCTGGATAACTTTCGTTGAGGCAGTTATGATGCATTTGGAAAACAAAAATATTTTATAATCCTCAGGTTATTCTACCTTTCACAACAGTTACAGATATTTAGGATTATTTCTCGTAGCTTTAAGCAGGAGATTTCCTATAAAGTCCTATGAAAAAAAAACATAAAGCCTGGATAACTTTCGTTGAGACATTTATGATGCATTTGGAAAACAAAAATATTTTATAATCCTTAGGTTATTCTACCTTTCACACTAGAAATAATGAGCAAAAATACATAAACTGGTTCGAGACTGGTGAATAATTTTTAGCAAACAATACATAATCGAAATCACATATTTAAGATTCGTACTTAATTTGCACATCTAAGATTTAAAAGTCAAAGTCATAAAAGTACGAATTTTGAGTCAAATGGCAGAAGTATGTAATTACCACTCCAGCGGTAATAATAATCGCACAGTAGCCTTATTAGTAGATGAAATTTTGTTGGGTAAGAAAAGTTGAATCAAGCGGACAGATTCAACTTTCTAAGTGGTATTATTGGTAAAGGCGGTGGGTGCAGTGAAGGCGGTGGGTGCTCATTGGTGAGCCAAGGCCAATGGTCTTTTTTCAAAGTTGACAAAAGTTTGGAAGAATAAGAAGATAAGTCTGCGAATCAAGATTAAAATATTGGAAGCTTAGTGATGACAGTGGTCAAGTATGGTTCTGAAGCATGGGTGTTCTGAAAAATGCGGGAAGATTTACCAGATGTTTCCAAGAGGAATTGATTACGTTTTGGGTACCCGACTGACAGCCCTTATCCTAAACAGTAGGCTGTACGAAAAGTGTGGTTCAATCCTAATTACTAGGCCTATAGTGAGTGAAAGGTTGAGACGGTTAATGAACGTTCGGCGGATGAAGGATGACAGGTTGCCAAGGAGTGTCCTTTTCGGCCAAATGTCTAAGGCCAAACGTAAATCATGTTTTCCTCGATTGACATGGGAGGATGTCTTAAGGAAAACTTCAAGAGAAATGGTAACTTCCTGGGAGGGTGTAAAGAGGGGAGCTTTGAACAGATTTTGATGGAGGACGAGTGTGTGTAGCTGTGTTGGCCTCACAGTTTTCAATAGGGTTGAGAATTCTTTGTCCAAGGTGCACTGGTTCGATCCCTGGCGTGTCCAGTTATTTGGTATGGGACGGGGGTCGGTAGCGTCACTCTGTAAGCACAGCCAGACGTGATCCAGCTCTAAACGGGTACCTGGAGAAATCTGGGGAAGGTAAGCAGGAAAGGTGTGCGAAAGAACGGGATGGCTGGCCCCCAGCCCCCAACTGAGCTTCCTCGCTGAAGGGCTACGCACTGAAGATCAGCACCACCGGTTTGGACCTTAAGGGTCTAGTGCCGTCATACTTACCAATACTTATACAATTATTTAGTAATTATTAAACACTATTAATTGGAAGTGACTATTAACTAATAGTAGCTACAAGAGTTGCCTTTTTAATTGTACCACTAACCTGAGAAACTAGCTGGACTGGAAATGTCATTTTGTATAAATTGGCTCCATATAGCTACAAAATTTGTCAAGAAACTAGAAGCAACACGATTGACTCCATGAACCTTTTCAGAAATTAAACTTGGTGATGGTAACTGTTGTCCTGTTGCGCTAAGACGAAGGGCGGATATGCCTGAAACATTATTAAATTTACTAAATACACAATTAATATAGAAATTAATTTATGCGAATTACACATTAAATATGTAAATCACATAAACATATATATAAATAAACATCAAGCTGCTAAATATTTATGCACTAATTGTACAACTGTACTAAAAGACTGATAAACTTGTTATACTCTTACAGGGCCATACGCACACACAACCACCAACACCAACACACACACATACACACGCACACGCACACACACACACAAACATATATATACATATATATATATACATATATATATATATATATATATATATATATATATATATATATATATATATATATATATATATATATATATATATATATATATATATGTATATATTTGTGCCCACTAACAATTAAGATGAGAGAAAAAGACGAGTAGGCAAACCAACGGAAAAAAATGTAAAAAAATAATATAAAAATGGTCAAATTCCATAAACAGTTTTGTCGGCGGTGAATTACCGTTTCCTGAAAGATCGCATTGAAGCTATCCATTCTTGATCGATCGCCTTTGTTGATAGATGGAGGATTTAATATATACGTGAGATCTACGTGTTAGAGAACCTTACTGGAAGTCCTAGCAAAAAAATTGCAAATCGGCAGTATGTGCTTCGTTTTCATAGTACATGCTCAGGACATGGGCTTTTTTAAATATCAAACAGTTCGCGGTAACGAACTGTAGTAAGGAGCGACCCGGCTTAATAGTAACCAAAACTCAAAAAATGGAATTTTATACCAATAGCTACACAAAAGAATCGCATTTTAATGCTGGTTTTAAATATATAAGTTTCATCAAGTTTGGTCTTCCCCATCAAAAGTTACGAGCCTGAGAAAATTTGCCTTATTTTAGAAAATAGGGAAAACAACCCCTAAAAGTCGTAGAATCTTAACGAAAATCACACTATCAGATTCAGCGTATCAGATAACCCTGTTGTAAAAGTTTCAAGCTCCTATCTACAAAAATTTGGAATTTTGTATTTTTTGCCAGAAGGCAGATCACGGATGCGTGTTTATTTGTTTGTTTGTTGTTTTTTTTTTGTTTTGTTTTTTTTGTTTTTTCCCCAGGGGTGATCGTATCGACCCTGTGGTCCTTGAATCTTGCGAGAGGGCTCATTCTAACGGAAATGAAAAGTTCTAGTGCCCTTTTTAAGTGACCAAAAAATTGGAGGGTACCTAGGCCCCCTCCTACGCAAATTATTTTCCCAAAGTCACCGGATCAAAATTCTGAGAAAGCCATTTTATTCACCGTTGTTATTTAAAAACCTTATAACTATGTCTTTGGGGACGATTTACTCCCCCACAGTCCCCGTGGGAGGGGCAACAAGTTAGAAACTTTGACCAGTGCTTACATATAGTAATGTTTATTTGGAAGTGCACAGACGTTTTCAGGGGGATTTTTAGGCCGGGGGGGTTGAGAAGAGGGGGTATGTTGGGGGAACTTTCCTTGGAGGAATTTGTCATGAACGAAGAACATTTTCATGAAGGAAGCGCAGGATTTTCTAGCATTATTAAAAAAAACATGAAAAAATAAATATAAAGAAGTTTTTTCAACTGAAAGTAAGGAGAAGCATTAAAACTTAAAACGAACAGAAATTACTTCGTATATGAAAGGGGCTTCTTCCTCATCAACGCCCCGCTCTTTACGCTAAAGTTTTTTACTGCTTTAAAAAGTAGAGTTAAGAGAAAGAGTTAAGAGATTTGGTTTATTATTATATAGTTATGAAGCTGCTTAAGGTAAAATTAAATGCTAAGATCGGCCAAAAAAATAAACACAAACAAATTATTACTTATATCGGCCGTTATTTTACAAAACTCGAACTTCAGCGTAAAAGGCAAGGTATTGACGAAAGGGCGAACTTCCTCATATACTTAACCTGAGGGGGTTCACCCCCTCGTCAATACCTGGCTCTTTACGCTGAAGTTCCAATTTTGTTCCAATGCTTTAAGAATAACCCCTGAATCACAAAGGCCGTTACTTAGAATAAATAACTCTTTTGAAATTACTAAAAATACTTTAGAGTAAATAGCGAGGTATTGAAGAGGGGACGAACCCCACAATAAACTTTTAATTTCCGTTCAAATAAGCCCTCTCGCGAAATTCTAGATTCACTGGGTCGATACGATCACCCCTGAAAAAAAAAACAAAAAACAAATGAACACGCATCCGTGATCTTTCTTCTGGCAAAAAAATAAAAATTCCACATTTGTGCAGATAGGAGCTTGAAACCTCCACAATATGATTCTCTGATACGCTGAATCTGACGGTGTGATTTTCATTGATATTCTACAAACTTTTAGGGGGTGTTTCCTCTTTTTTTTCAAAAATAAAGCAAATATTCTCAGACTCGTAACTTTTGATGAGTAGAACTATACTTTATAAAACTTATATATTTAAATTCAGCAGAACAATCCACTTCTTTCCATGTATCTATTGGTATCAAAATTCCATTTTTTTAGAATTTCGGTTACTATTGAGCCGGGTCGCTCCTCACTTACAGTTCGTTACCCCGAACTGTTGATGTCATGAAATGTGATGTCCACTGATGTTGTGTCCACTAATAGTATTTTCAGGATTGATTTTTATAATATATTCAGGATCCAAGAATCTACTCAGATTAATAATTGAGAAGCGTCTGAACTGTAAGACTCTTCATACCCTTGCACGGTTTACAAAATAACTAGCCTATATTAAAGTGACTAGTGATATGTAATTATAAATAATGCTGCAAATATCATAGACATGTCAAACACAATGGTAGAGCATAGTATCAAATTGGAAAGTAAAATTCTACAAGATTTGGATTATGCAAGTGCTTTGAGTGTCTTAAATTACACAACATTAAATGAAAAAATAACTATTTGAATACTATATCTAGTACTCAAATTGATGTACCCAAATTCTATTATTTTCCAGGGAGGATATTTTTTTTCTTGAGCTGTCGAGAGCTATTTTAGAGTAAGGGCTTACTCTCTCCAAAAAGCTTGCGGTAGCCAAAATTTCAGTAACCAAAGCGAATTCCAGGAAAATTCCAGTGATTATGTTACATAACCAAAGTTTTTTTTTTCTTTCTTTTTTTTTTACTTAGACTCCATCTGATTGAACAACTGGTTCTGTATTTTTTTTTTTTTTGCGACATAAAAGTAGCTTATATCTGCTAAAATGTCGAAAAAAGTTGTGTCCAACAGCTAGAAGTAGTAACAGGACCAAATAAACAATAAGGATTTTTTTTTTAGAGGGAGGGAGAGAGAGACAGAGAGAGAGAGAGAGAGAGAGAGAGAGAGAGAGAGAGAGAGAGAGAGAGAGAGAGAGAGAGAGAGAGAGAGAGAGAGAGAGAGAGAGAGAGAGAGAGAGAAGAGAGAGAAGGATTTATTGAAAAGCATATAAACAAAAAATTATAGCTACTTCCCCTAAAATGCAAAGCTTGTGCGTAGGGAGGAAGAGAAAACGAAATCATTAAAACAAAAGATCACTTGGTCACTGACACCACTAATATCATAATACTAAACAATAGATACAAAAGTATATCATATATTATACTTTTCCTCCGGAAACATCACATCAACAAAACCCCCACAATAAATAAATCCATCAATCAAAACTCATATTCAGCAAAAACCAGTTCCTTAATGGTTTTTCCAAATATATTGGGGTCTCCAATATTCGACATTAAAGCTTGTCTGATTTTAATAATTAATTTTTGATTATCTTTGAAAAGTAGCATTCATGCGCAAAAATCTACATTCGGAATCACAAAAACTTTATTTCAATTTAAATCTAAATGATCAAAGATGTCCTTCAAAAATGATGAATCTATCATGGACAAACAGATCATGGTCTCCTAACTGATAACTGATGGTAATTTGTATGAAACATAGCGAAACGGTTTCCTCTTTTGCTTTTGTTTTTACAACTAGGGGGAAACGTGTGAAAAAAGTCAACTTATAAGAAAGGAATGTCTTCGAATTTAATTTTTTCAAGAATATAATTTTGCCGATTTTTTACAAGCACAAATCGATCAAATTCAGGCCCAGATTCTGCTTGTTATTTTTATCCTATGAAAAAAAGTAGTTTAAGTATTTAAGAAGAAAAAACGAGCTCTTTTAACTGAAATAAAGGAGCGGCATTAAAACTTATAACGAACAGAAATTATTTCGTATATGAAAGGGGCTGCCCCCTCCTCAACGCCTCGCTCTTTACGCTAAAGTTCGACTCTAGGTCATAACTCTACTTTTTAAACTATAAAAGCTTTAGCGTAAAGAGCGAGCGCTGAGGAGGGCAAAGCCCTTTTCATATACTGAAAATTTTTTGCTCATTTTAAGTTTTAATGTCGCTCCTTACTTTCAGTTAAAAAAAAAGTGTTTGGTTTACTTCAATTTCTGAACATTTTTCAACTAATGAAGGTTCGAATTTGGCTCAACGTACATGAAAAATAAAAACAAAATATGTATATTATTTTTGGAAGATGTATTCCAAAGGGTTGACCCCTCCTCAAAACCTTACTCTTTACGCTAAAGCTGTTATCAATTTTAATAAAAAGCTTCCTATTCTAATTAAACGCCCCCCCCCCCGTGTTTCAATTTTAGCAAACAGTCAAACATTAGCGTTCGTTTTGCAAATAATACCGATAAATCTAGCTCACCCTCTATGAAATATACCCCTCCCCCTCAAGGACTCCTCCATGGAAATTTCATCCAACGTAAAGTGTCCTCCCGTCAAATTCCCCCCAGACAGTTCCATCCTCGCTGAGAATCCCCCTCCTTGTAAATTGCTTGTGGACGATTCATCTGGAAAGTTCTCCTTAGAATTCTTTCCTTTGAATAAGACTTTAATTTCTAATCGGTTTCTCGATCTCTCCAGAAATGCCCTTTTCCGTGAAAATTATTTCTCAGACAACAAAGCACGCAGAAAAAAGCCCCTGGACAATTCCCCCGGAACATCTTCACATAAAAATTTCGGCAAAGAGAAAGTAAGACAATTAAAAAAAATTCGTTTAGTAATTCTGTCAAAACCCCCAGTGTAACATTTCCCCTGGAATATTTACTCCCCAGAAGCTTCTCTCCCCAGGGAAGATTCTCCCTATGGAAATCCATACCAAGCACATGTAAACAATAGGCAAAGTTCACAACTTGAAGCCCTTCTCCCGAGGACTGTAGGGGGTCACTTTGCACCCAAAGACATAGTTATCAGATTTTTTGACTATGCAGAACAAAATGGTAATGTCAAATTTTTGATCAGGTGAGACTGGGAGGGGGCCTAGTTGCCCTCCAATTTTCAGTCACTTAAAAAGGGCACCATAACTTTCAATTTCCGTTCGAATGAGCCCTCTCGGGACATTCTCAGACCACTGCGTCGATACGATCATCCCTGTGAAGAAAAAGAAAACAACAAAAAACAAATAAACATAAGTAATAAACATCCGCGATCTTTCTTCTGGCAAAAAATACAAAATTCCACATTTTTGCGGATAGGGGCTTGAAACCTCTACAGAAGGATTCTATGACTTTTAGGGGATGTTTTCCACTTTTTGTTTAGAATGAGGCAAATATTCTCATAATCATGATTTTTGATAGGCAAGACTAGACTTGATGAAACTTATATATTTGCAATCAGCATAGAGTTTCGGTTACTATTGAGCCAGGTCACTCCTTACCACAGCATCTCATTCCACTCATTCCACAGCATCTCTCCTTATATAACAGCATCATCAGTCAAAATAATGTCTTACCTTTGCCAGCAAATTACCTTTTCATGGGGTTATAAAACCCTTTAAGATGACAGTTTATGCAGTGAGTCTTGCAGCGTCTTTGTGTAGCTTGTCAACAATACAATTTGTTTACGATTACATCACTTCATTAAATATAAATGTTACTTCATTCATCCAAATGACATAGCAATACCGTTTGTGCTGCCATTTAAAATGATGACGCATTAAGAATTTATTTTCTATGTTCGGGGTACATGTCGGGGCAAAAAGGGAATCCGTTTCTGGGAAATCTTCAAAACAAAATCAAAAGAGGTTATTATACAGAAAATATGATAAAAATAAAGAAGAAAACGGTTTTATTAAAAGGAATAAACACATTAACAACAAACCCAAAGTTTATAAGTATTTATGGGTAGACACCCCACTTTACAAAACCGTAAATACAATTACTACCGGGCATCCTTAAATCGGAAAATAATCGTAAAGCATTTGGCATTCCAAGGGGACGAGGTCGAAGAACTCTCCTTATGCAGATACCAGCTTTCATGAATTAAAAACATCCATTTACTTTACAATTAATTTTTTTCACACAATCATTAGTGTCAATAAAATGTCAGTAAAGTAATCTTTTTCAGTGTCAAGATAAAGATTAATCCTCACCAACAGCCTAACAGTCTGGTATGAATAACCTCTCATGTTGAGCAGGGGAGGAACGTTCACAGCTATGTTGGCCTCAGTTGAGTGAGTTGTTTTCAATAGTAGTAGTAGTGGTAGAATAAACCATGATACACTATCTTCTTCATCAAGGAGTTAAAGAGAGTCGTCATACTCAGTGCAATTTTTTTTTCAACTGTCCCCAGCTTAAGAAGTTTTCAAAAGTTTCGCAGCAAAAGCTCAGAAGATCATTTCATATCAGAAGACAGCTCGGACATCCAGAGTAGTATGTATCAGTCTCCTGCCTTATGTTTGTGCTTGGACCGTCATACTGGAAGACTGTATATATTTTTATATACAGTGCACTGGAATTACTTAAAGAAACTGTAGTTTATCTGATGTGACTTACTCTCGTTTTATTTTTATACGTAGTTTGCGTTTTTTCATCTCCGTTATTTAGGCTTGGTTTAACTTTATATATTCTTGATATATTCTATGAATTTCAGCAGCCTTATTTTATCGTGATTTCTGCAGAGCTATATGAGGGGCCCCCTCTCCGCCAGCTACTGTACATCTCAGAACACCAAGTGTGTCACACACTCGCGTCTAGCTTGACATACGCCACCTGGTACATACTGCCTACTACATATTGACATACTGCCCTCTGCTTCCAGCAGAGGGCAGATTTCTGGCATGATTTGACAAATAATCAGAAATCGAGGTTCTTTTTCAAATGAAAGTATGTTAAGAAGAATTTGCATGCGAAATCGACGGCGATAAATTTTCTGGGGGAATTTTTAGCGAGGAGGGAATTTTTCAGGGGGATTTTCCCATGGGGGTATTTTGCGTGGGAGGAAATATCCATGTGGGATTTTTCATGGGGGAGGGAATTTTCCATTGGTAGAGAGCCAGATTTTCCGGTACTATTCAAAAAAAGATCAGAAATTAAATAAAAAACACGTTTTTTTTTCGACTGAAACTAAGGAGCAACCCTTTAAACTTAAACATACCTTACACTTGATATTCAAGTTTTACTTTTCGTTCCAATTCTTTAAGAACGACTCCAAAAACACAAGAGCCGTTTAATTAGAACAAGATATTTCTTTCAAGTAGCCTACTAAAAAACTTCGCGTGAAGAGTGAGGTATTTAGGAGGGGGTAAGCTCTATCATATACGAAATGATTTCTGTTCATTTTAAGTTTAAATATTTGCCCCTTAATTTAAGTTGAAAAAGCTTGTTTTTATTTCATTTACCGCTTATTAAAACAAGGTGCAGTAGCTTGCTAATTTCGAAGACCCAAGGGCTTCTAATGTCAGGAAAGTAGCTTGTCAATCCGGTACCCTTTGAAAGCCAATAAATAATTAATACATTTTTTTGAACTTGTTTTCAAAATGGATTGAAAGGTAGAAATTTGTTTCTTCTCGAGAATCTCTGAATACAAGTTAAAAAAAAGTGGCGCAAAACGGATTGAACTTTACATAACATAGATATCTAATACATCTTAGTTTATCTAAGCTACAAATACATCAAAGAAAAAAGTCGGTAAGTCGACAAAAACTAGCTTAAAACAGATAAAATTTGTAAAGCCGAGTCCCTTTAGCGCCCTTCATTTTTACTGATATTCATAGATTTCCAAGGAAAACCAGAATCATTGGGAACCATAATTAGAAAGCTGCTGCCGCAACTTCAGGTTCTTAAAAGCCCCAGCCCGGATACCCTAAGAACTGACTCTTAATTTTACCATTGCACCTATCAGACCAATCTGTGAAACGGCTGATAAGCAGGGAGACCCTTTGGTTAAAAAGATAACCAAAAAACTATCTATGGATTTCCTATGCGCCATAAATGGCTGACGAGAAACTGTTTTTACTATTATTTTTACGCCATCAAACGTAACAAAAAAGAAGGAAATAAAGAAGGACAACAATCATTTTTACTAATTTCTATGTTATATATTTTTATATGCTTTTATATATTATATATGTTTGAATATATTTTATCAATTATTTGATAAATTTTTTACTATTATTTTTACACCACCAGATACAATCAAAATCAGCAAAAAATAAGTCTAGGCTTACCATCAGAGAAATCAGGAGGGAGTAGTCTTCCATAGGGAGCAATAGCACTACCCCATCTTGGATTTTGGACATTGTTACAGAAGCTATCATGAGATCTGTACTTTTGGGGTCTGCAGGGTAGATTATCCTCGACGGGGCAGTCACCTTCGTCAACGCTTGCAATTGAAAACGAACCAAGTTGGTTTAGGACTTCATCTTTTGTAAGTTTGTGCCTAAAATAACGTTAAACGGTAAAAGAATGCAACTTTATAATAAAAAAAGTTTTTATAAAAGTTTAACACTATAATAATATAAAACTATGATCATATTAACTTAAAACCAAACAAAATAGCTTTCTAGATACGCTATAGGCTAACGTTACTACAAGATAATTTCAAAAGCTTTTTCAAATGAAAGCTTTCTCAAATGTTATTTTTTACGGTATTGATTGGGTTGTCTATGTTATTTTGTTTTTCTTTTCTTAGCGTTTTTACTCCGCTTAAATTGTCAAAACAATCGGGTAACAAATAAATTATTAATTATTATAAGCTAGTTCGATATATTTCAAAAATAAGTAAAAAAAAACAAGTTCTGTCACCTGAAAGTAAGTAGCAACAGTCAAACTTAAAACGAACAGAAATTATTACGAATATGAGGAGGTTTCCCCCTCAATACCCCACTGTTTGTACTAAAGTTTTTAGTACTTTTAAAAAAGCTTCGGATTCTAACTAAGTGACCCTTGTGTTTCATTAATTGTTCTTAACGGATCGGGATAAAAGGTCTTATTGAGTAGTGGCCAAGCATCCTAATATTCCTAATAATTTCTTTTCGTTCAAAGTTGTACTGTTGCTCCTCAATTTCAGTTGAAGAAAAACTTTTTTTATTCAATTTCCTGTAGTTTTTTAAAGTATGCTGGGAAATCCAGCATAATCCTCCATGAAATCCTCCATGAAAAATACCTTGCCGCACGAAAAATTCCTCCATGGAAATATCTTAACACTTACCCCCCCCCCCTGTAAGAAAATCCCCCTCCCAAAAAGTATCTGTATACTTCCAAAAAAGCCAATACTATCTGTAAACAACGGGCAAAATTCATAGCTTGTACCTCTTGCCCGGGGGCTGTGAAAGGGCTATCATAAAGATAAAGACATATATCAAAATTTTGATCGAACGAATTTGGGAAAAAATGGGCGTGGGAGAAGGGTCAGCTGTCCTCCAATATTTTTGGTCACACAAAATGACACTAGAACTTTAAATCTCCGATAAAATGAACCATCTCTCGATCTTCTAGGATAACTGTCTCGATAAGATTACCTCTGAAAAAAAAAGAATAAGCACGTATCTGTGATCTTGCTTCTGGGAAAACATATAAATTTCCATATTCTGATCTATAGAACCTTTGACACCTCTACAATAAGGTTATCTCATATGCTGAACCGATGGTGGGCTTTTTGCTGAGATCACTTGGTGTTTTGGGGGCGTTTACTGCCTTTCTCAAAAATTGGGAGATTTTTCTCAGGCTCATAGCTTTTGATGGGTAGCACTAAACTTGTGATTTTATTTTTAATAAGTACTAAAATTCGATTCTTTTGATGTATCCACTGTTACCTCGACTCTGTTTATTACGGTTTTGGTTACTATTGAGCTGCATCGCTCCTTACTTACAGCTTGTTACCGCGAACAGAATTTTGGTGCTTTCAGTTTTGAGCAGAGCCCACCCCTTTCGAATCCCGGTCTCGGCATTTTTCTTTAAAGTTTCTTCAAGACGCAGATGTTTGTAAAGCAATAAAAATTGTTTGTTACATAATAATTTATTCTTTGATTATTATGTCAAGCGTACCATATGCTTGTTCAAAGTAAAGAGGTCCAATCCTTAACGAAGTGAATGTCTTTCCATATTATTGGATTTTTGTCGAGTTCATCTTTACACCCTCTCCGATTATAAGAAGATGATAAAAATCGATTTTTTAATAGTAAAATAGCTGTAAAAATGCCTTTTACATCATTGTCCTTCTCCAAAAATGAATGTGCCACTATTGCAATAGATTTCTGGCTATTTCACTTGATTATACTGTGGCTAACAAAACTCCAACAGACACAGAAATCCATGTTGTCCCGGGTTAATTGGCCACCATAGCTATTGGCAAGTCCGAACCCTATTGGTAAGTCCGGTTATAAAACAAGGCAGTATTATTCAGTTTATTTCATCTTTATGGGACTCGTGAAATATATTACGCATCTAAAAAAGCCTCTGGATGGTATATCTTGTGCGAAAGCAGGCGAGCAGGTTTCCCGGCTGGCTTTCCACACAAATGATCAGTTTTACCGAATTTCTTGGCAACCATTATTCAAATTATCGAAAAAAAGGTGTTATTTCTTCCCCCTCTTCAAGAAAAACTTACAATGTACGTGCCTATAATATATATTATGCTTTTCCCTTTTTTTAAAGGATCGTAGGACATATGATTTATCACAGCTTATTTGTTTCTTACGGATCCCCTAACGAACTTCTGTAGAGCCCAAGGGATAGGACGAGCCCCAGAGCCCTAAAAGTCCCAATTGAAAGACCTGATATATACTTTGTGAGTAAATATAACTCACATTTTGTGAGTTAGGAACACGAGGAATTACGAAAAAATACTTAGTTTTAATCAGATTATTATCTTTGCAAAAATATTATTATGATTGTTTCAATGTAATTAATTATCACAAGGTAAAACTAAATATATTCAATTTTACAACCTTCGCTTCAATAAAGCAAAATCCTTAACTTATCAACATTAATGACCAACGAATTTTATAAATGTAGTCAACGGTAAAATTAACCTTCAATTAACAAATCGATTAGATTCAGTTACTTTGACTAATATCAATCACCAAAATGTGTTTCCAAACTTGAAATGTAATCAATCTTGTTGTACCGAATTTTCCTAGCGTGTTGAATTTTTCCTTTTTTAGAAATTTTAAAGTGACTTTTATGGAATGGGAGAGGCCTTGGTCTCATAGGGAGATCCCACTCTTTACGCATGTATTTTCCTGAAAAAAACTAAATATATGGTTGAAAGGGTAAAAGAGATGCTACATTCATATTTTAAATTAGAGGAATTCTTTCATGATTGGAAATATATAAACGACTTTTGAGATCGTTATGTGATCAGAGATCGAGTTCCAATACCCAGAGATAAGTCCCATTCCCCAGCATTTGGTTTCAAACGCCAAAGAAACTTGGAAATAACCCCAATGTTATACAGTTTAACCCTAATTTCTTTTTTTTATATTTGACTGTAACCCCAATACTAACTCTTGAAAAACCTCAATCTCGACATCGAATTTACTTTAGTTTAGCAGACTTGTGAACAGATTGGAGCAAAACATGGAATCCTTTGTCCCAATTTCACTAATGGTACGAACTCCATCTCCAGTTTTTTTTAGAATTCCTACTTAACTCCAAGCCAAAATTAAAGATACGGAGGAGTTTAACCTAAATTCTACGAGCCTAATAACTTACACAGTTAAAATTGTGACAATTCCAATCTGTAATTCGTAAAGCAAACAAAACGGAATTCACGGTTGAACGATACTAATGGGATTAAAATAATATACAATAAAGCTATTGAAGTAATATAAAATTAATGAGTTGATGAGACATTTTGATAATTAATAGATATTTAACTAAACTACGATAATCAACCTCCCCTGCATACCTGTCTTTGCGGTACCGACTATTTTCGTCAAGAGACACGACTATTTTCCTAATATTAAAAAAATATTAAAGATATTTGTCAAGGAATATAGGTAACTAAAAAGACTGAAAACTTGAGCGGAAATCCAGGGGAAAATAGCTATCGCTATCTAACAATTTCAAAGCTGTCAAAATTACAAAAAATTGCGCTTTACTTTATAGTCATTTGCAGAATAGCTTTATAACTTATTTCTGTAACGCTTTTTTGAAAGTAAACTTAAATGATGATATTGATGAAAAAACTTAAAACCCATCGCTTAAACTTCGAACATCGTTCGACTGAAGTTTAAATGTTATTCTTAAGCCAAAAATAGCAAAAAATTCATATAATAGGCAAAATTGAAACGACTTTAACTTATACAAAATAACTTCAAGAAAATAACTTTATAACTTATTTCTGTAACACTTTTTTGAAATTAAGCTTAAATGATGACACTGACGAAAAAACTTAAAACCCATCGTTTAAACTTCGAACATCGACAGAAGTTTAAATGTTATTCATAAACAAAAAAATAATACGTATAGGCCAAATTAAATCTTTTGAAAAGATGTCGGTTGTTTTTCTAGGACTAAAACAGTTCAGTTGCACTTTTCTTTGTTTTTAACTCGTTCAATGTCAAAAATATGTCAGAGTTGAATAGTTTTCAAAACATCGTCTTTGACACGCTATTTAAGGTCACTTTACAAGCTCAGATTGAAGCACACGCAATCTTGACAACCTCCTTATTGTTAGTGGTCAACAGATAGCTAAAATTTGATTTTGACTTATTCAATGTCAAAAGTATGCTATTCTTGGACAGTTTTAAAAACGTCATTTTGACATGCTACTTTAAGGGAACGATAAACGCGTCAAATTGGAGCACACGACAAAAAACCTCGCAAATTAGATTTTAACTATTTCATGTCAAAAGCACGGACCGATTTTTATCCCGAACGAATAGACTTATTTTTTAGTTAATGTTTATGTTTTGTTTTCGATATTCTTTTGTATTCTTTTTTCTCTTTTTTTTTTTGCAGGGTGTACGTGTTTTTTGTCGTTTTTTTTTCTGTGAAATACATCTTTTTGGTTTAATCACGAAATAAAATATCTACCTATGTTAAAAGTATGTTCGACCTGAAATTTTTTTAAATGTTATTTTTGAAACGAACACGTCGAAAGCGTCCGAGTGAAGTACAAGCTATTTTTAAAACCTCCCTATTTTTGGCAGTCAACAAGTTAATTAAATAAAATTTCTTAATCTCCTTCTTAAACAATTCAAATTATGTTTGTCAAATTGGGTTTGTATTTGTCAAAGCAAGTCAAATTGTGTTAAGCAAGTCAAATTGTGTTTCAAATTTGTGTTTATTGTGTATTAGTTTTTCTCCTTGGTTTCTACACCATTGATAATTCTGTAAATAATAAATTACAAAATAAATAAGATAATAAAAATAATAGTAAATATGAAAATTGATTATGTATATTTGTAGGAGAGTATGACAAAGAGCATGGCAACAACCGATTCCCCTCTGGACATGAAATGCGGAGATTCAACCATCGAGCAGGTCGTGGAGTTCAGGTACCTCGGCAATACTGTGGAGAACTCAGGATCAAGTGAGCGAGAAGTGCAGCAGAAGATTGGGCAAGCCAGTGGAGCTTTTAACCGACTTAAGCCAGTATGGCGATCGAAAAAGTATTCCCTGAAGCTGAAATTGAGACTATTTAATAGCAACGTCCTTTCTGCACTTCTCTCCAGCAGTGAGTGCTGGAAGTTGAATCAGCAACAAGAAAGACGGATCCTATCCTTCGAAAACAACTGCCTTCGGAGGATCCTGAACATCGACTGGAGGGATCACGTCACAAACCAGATAGTCCGCTCTATCTCAGGCCAGCCCAGGGTCACAGACGTCATCCGGCAACGTAGATGGCGTTACCTTGAGCACGTGATCCGTATGAAGGAAGACAGGATCCCTAGGCTGATCCTAGAATGGCAACCCCAGGGAAATCGCAGGAGAGGTAGACCCAAGAACACGCTGCGTCGCACCTACCAACGGGATTTGTCGAACATCCACACGACGATCCAGCCCCAGTGGGAAGATGTTTGGGCAGCGGCGCACATGCGGGATGACTGGCGGCTCTTCGTGGATGCCCTGGGTGCCTCTGGCGGCACAGGAGGATCTAAGGTCTAAAGTAAGGTATATTTGTGTGTTATAATGAATAATAAAACTATACATACACAACCTACATAGCTATAATTCGATTTTACGTACTCTTTGCGCTCTTTGCGCAAAGTTTTCCTCGTTCTTTGTGCTAAAGTTCTTTATTGTTTAAAAAAGTATAGTTGCGAGAAAGAGTCAAACTACAGCGTAAAGAGTGAGGCGCTGCGGAGGGGATAACCCCTTTCATACACGGAATAATTTCTGTTCGTTTTAAGTTTTAGTGTCGCTCCTTACTTGTAGTTAAAAAAAACTTGTTTTTTTTTTATTTAATTAAAAACCTCAAGAACGGGCAATACTAAAACCAAAAATAGCAAAAAAAATCATATAATAAGCAAAATTGAAACGAACCAAAACTAGCTTTACGTTGCCTGGGCAACGTGAAATGTTGTTTCAGTACCTTGTCGGCTTCACCAACAAAAGTATTTCAAGAGCAACACTTTGGTCAAGAATCGGATGGAGGGATTTGAAAACATTGGCTAAAGCATCAGCCCGTACACCTCATGAGGGAAGGAGTACAACAGTAACCTCTCAAACTTCCCCCACTGATGCCAAATCCCGGCAACACACCAAAGAGACAAACTAATTTGCCCAAGTTTCCAATGGCTCAGCCTTGAAGATGGCCGTCCTCTAACAATCTATTCTTACTTGCACTCTCCTCTTTATAGCGGACATGGACTGAATTTTATAGCGGACCGAATATAGCGTCCTTTATAGCGGTTTGTTCTCGAGCGTTTTATTATAGCGATCCTTTATATAGTGGTCCTTTATATAGTGGTCCTTTATAGCGGACCGAATCTTACATCTCAAATGCGTTGGAAGCCAATAGTAGATAAAACCATTTGCTGTGAGTCATATGCTGTCATCATTCTTTACTTTAACCTCCCTTAGACACCTCCTGCTACTTCGTAAACTATTTTCCTAGAATTATTACGTCCATCTTCTACATTGTCAAATTGTGTTGTCTCCAGTTTTATATTGAACTGTTCCTGGAAAGTTCCTCTAAAATTTTCATCCTGAAGTCGATCAGCATCACAACTTACCGGAAGTTAATTACCAATCCGAAATTTCATCTTTAGATTAACTCTATAAGCACTACTAAATGGTTATTTCTACATTTAACATTTGTCCATCATAAATCTTTGTGAAAGCATTGGGCGACTTACTTAATTTACGATCCCTATCCTACGAGTTACGAAGGTCATGTCATCTTTGTAAATTTTTTTTTAGCCTTTCAACGATTATAAACATGGAGTGAAAAAAAAGTAAGCAAAAAAGTATGTCGTTTTTTGCTAGGACTTACTCGGTCAATGGAACTATGTGTATTTACATATATTTCACACATTCGGATTTTTCTTAGCTGGAATCTATCAAAGACAACCCATACAGGGATTCAGGCAGTGGAGTCATTCAAATCGGGCATCATTCCCCAAAAAAAGTTTTAGCGCCACAATAGTCGTGAAGAAAAAAAAAGAAGATGCAGAAGGAGATACTTCAATTTTTCCATTGGGATAAAATGATTTTCCTTGTTGCTCAACATGGGGGACTATAATTCTTCTATTTGCCGTTTTTGGCTATGATGGTTCCAGTGGTGCAATTTTCATTTCGATTCGGGTTCTCGAAGGTTTTCAGGCTATTTTTCGAAATTCCCTTAGGCCTGAATCTGTTTCGTAATAAACTTTTACCATTAAAATTAATCGAAATAATAGTTACCATTACTGAATCAGCTTCAAATGGCAATTTTTCATCATTTGAAATTTTTTTCAAAGCGCGTTTTTAAATTTTCGGTTACTGTAGGCTAGATATGTTTATTAACTAGCTTACGGCTGATATCACAGGTATGGTTAAACAAATAGTTTTTTATTGAAGTCAGAGCAAAGTTGAAACACAAAACGCGCAAAAAGTATTGCTTCGTAGCTTATAAAATAAATTTCAACTAAATTGGCTACTAAAAATAAAAGCTAAAAAATATTGCAGCGAGCAACGCTCAAGATTCCCTGGTGACTAGCGAGAGTTTTTAACCAAATGCGGAACCTTACTCAAATGCAAATCCAAGGAGGCGATAGCCGGCTCACTCCTTGACCTAGACAAAATAGCTGAGTTCAAGTATTTACACTTAAATACGTCCAAGTTGTGTTGGCCATCCTTCCTCCTCAAAATACATTCTGTATTCGCCATTAAAAGGTAATGAAAACAAGGGGTTTGTTACTAGGTCACTTTGTGTACATCAGAGGCGTAACTTGGAGGAACGGAGACTGCATAAGAGGCATCGGTAGAAAAAAAGGTGAGATTATTTTAGAGACATGTTCATAGCTATAGGAAGCAGTTGGAACATTATTTACGCCCACAATAGATAGTGTGCAACTCCTTTTAAGCAAAGTACAATGGCCACTGATATGTAAACGCTAATAAAAATTATACAATAATTACTTGAAGAAGCACCTTTTTAACCTTGAAAATTTTACGTGTTTTTTACACCTTAAAAAAAACCTGATTACATATAATTACGAAGGCGCTGGGACGACGCACGATTAGATTTCAGGTGTTTAAGTGTAAACACTTCAGATTATGCTGATATCAGCGTTTTAGCCTATGGTTTTTCTAGGTAATGGAGTCAACCAGTTAGAAACAGCGAAACTCAGGGATTATTTTTAGAGTAGGGATGCATATGGTTCCGCTTTGATCGGAAGCTCCGGCTAGTCCCCGGGAATCTTGGATTTAAGTCTTACACCGGCAGTGACCTTTTTAAGCAATATTTTTAATTAGTCAATTTGGCTGAAATATTTTGTCAGTTCTTTTTACCTTTTATCTAAGACAGCATGGTAGTGAATGCTGGTAATATGGATTTTATTCCGATATACATTTTAGTTTATAAAATATATTTTAGAATTAAACATACTGTATATATATATATATATATATATATATATATATATATATATATATATATATATATATATATATATATATATATATGCAATTATTTACGTTATATAACAATGCAATAATAATAACTAATATGTGTTTAATCCAAAAGTCCACATAGACCCTATTCACACAGTCAAAATGAAGGAGCACAGTATCTGCGTGGGAGGAATTAGTTTCGTCAAAAATTCTAACGAAACTCAAAAAATTCAACAAAACAAAAAATTTCCAAAAATTTTAACAAAAAGACGAAGCAACGGACGCTACAACTTCAGCTTAAGATCAACATATATCACAAAACGAAAAAAAATCGCAAGGAAGAAAAAAAAACGAGGATAATTAAAGCCAGTGCATAAAAACAGTATAATACAAATATGTCTGTCGAAACGTCCGCTCAATTGTCTTCAGAACAAAACTTGGAATTAAAAATTAAAAAACGGAAATACAAGTACCCAAAACAATGTAAAAAGACAAACCTTAAATAGTATATTATCCTTAGGACTTTAATCTCTTCTTTCTTATCTTATTTCTTATCGTATTTCTTATCTTTAACTTCTGATTTTGGGCTGAGGACGGTTGACTGGACGGTTGACTCGATCGAAATAATTACACTGTGTTCTTTTGTGTTTTCGACGAAATACCTTAAAGGTATTCTTTTCTCAGAACCCACTGCCTTTCTATGACGAACAAATCAACGTTCAAATGGAGATATATCCATTTACTTAGACAGTGAAAACAGGTACAAAAATTTAGATATTTCGATCAGATGTAGAGCGATCGTCGTCTGTAGGAATACTTTTATTATATTAGTATATCAATAGAATATTTCTACTGATGACGATCGCTGTATATGTGATCAAAGGTAATGTGTGATCGACACAAAGGTAAAAAGACCTTTGTGTCTGTTTTCACTATCTAAATAAATGGATTTATCCCCATTTGAATGTTTATTTGCATTATTTTGTTTTCATAGGTTATGATTATCTCTTTTTTCATTGTAATTTAGGTAATTTCGAAGACCACACTACCTTTCCATGACGGTAGATAAAATTTCAAATGGAAGTCCTTTTATTGGACAGTGATAACAACATTCAAAAAATATACCGGATATTTCGATCACATATACAGAGATCGTCATCAGTAGAAATACTCTTTAGCCGGTGTGGTCTTAGAAATTCTTTAATACAAAACAGAGACCTTAGAGATGTCACCTACCGATTGCATATTTGGCACATAAATTCCCCAGAAGAACTGGTTAAGCCTACAACATGCACATTCGGCACGATTTTTGCGCAATAATGATTAGAACATAACAGAAAAACCTTGACAACCATGAACAGTCAAACATAGAAGGTAGTGCACTGTATGAGGGGTTGTGCACCGTCATTCGTAGGTGTATACATTTTCGAGTATGATAATTCAAAAGCTTTTAGGGGATTTTATTAAATCTGCATCCCTAAACTGACTTTAAAAAGTAATCCGGATTTACTGCACTATCAAGTTTTGAATATTGTGCTTCTAATTCCTGGAGAAACATAACAAAATAGGACACAAAACAGATAAACCTAGCAAAGCATAACATAACTGCACGATTAAAATAGGAAACGATCTACAAGATAGAGCCCTGCCCCTCTAATGGGTACTTGAACGAGAGAGGCCAAGGCCATACCCGAGGGGTAGTGGGTTGCCCCCATCCCAAAAAAAAAATGTTTGTCTGATTCGTAAAAACCTAACAAAAATGGATATAAATACACTTTTTTTGCGTTTTTTAGTTTTTTTTTCTACCCCCCCCCCCCTCGCCGAAAAAACCTGGATACGGCCTTGACAGAGCCTTTAGGGATGATTATGTTAGAAGATTTTCCTAAGGTGTAAGAAAATACAATTTATGGCCCGTAATTTTCAAGTTTTATGGGGAGGGAGGTCACTCAATCCCTTCTCTACTTACAACTTTATAGATGAGCTGGAGATACGTGTTTTTTTTTCCTCTCTGTTTTTTCGTGTTGTTTCCTAAGTCAATCCGACTGCCTGATAGGATTTTTTATTTTTTTAAACAGTTCGTGGTAACGAACTGTAAGTAAGGAGCAACCTGGCTGAATAAATGGAATTTTGAAACCAATAGATACATAAAAAGAATTAGATTTTTATGCTGATTTTAAATATATAAGTTTCATTCAAGTTTAGTCGTACTCAACAAAAGTTACGAGCCTGAGAAAATTTGCCTTATATTCGAGAAAAGGTGGAAAGACCCCCTAAAAGTCATAGAATCTTAATGACAATCACACCATCAGATTCAGCGTGTCAGAGAGCCCTAATGAAGAGGTTTTAAGCTCCTCTATGCACAAATGAGAAATTTTTTTCACTTTTTGTCAGAAGAACGATCATGGATGCGTGTTTATTTGTTGTTTTTTTCCCAGGGGTGATCGTGTCGACCCAGTGATCTTAGAACTTTACAAGAGGGTTTATTCGAACGAAAATTAAAAGTTAAAATGCCTTTTTTAAGGGACCAAAAAATTGAAGAGCAACTAGGCCCCCTCCCACGCTCATTTTTTCAAAATTCGCTGGATGAATATTTTGAGATAGCCAATTTGTTCAGCATAGTCGAGATATCTAATATCTATATCTTTGAGAACGATTTTGGCCCCCACAGTCCCCAGGGGATGGGCTGCAATTTATGAACTTTGCTTGTTGTTTACATATAATATTGGTTATTGGTAAGTATACAGACGTTTTCAGGGGGGATTTTCTTCTGGTGGGGGGGTCGGGGGGATTTGGTTACGTGGGATGATCTTTCCACGGAAGAAGTTTTCATAGGGGAATATAATTTCTATGAAGGGGGGCTGGATATCCCAGCACTATTTGAAAAACGATCAGAAATCAAATTAAAAAAAAAACAGGTTTTTAACTGAAAGTAAGGAGTAACATTAAAACTTAAAACGAATAGAAAATATTACGCATATGAGATGGGTTGCCTTTCCTCAGTAGCTCGTTCTTACACTAAAGTTTATTTTTTTACTTTTAAAAGAGGTAATTATTCTAATTAAATAGCCTTTGTGATTCAGGAGTCATTCTTAAACAATTGAAAGAAAAATCAAACTTGGGTTATTATAAGGTTATTATTCGTTTTTAAAAAGTAAAATTATTATACAAATTTCGTTGTGATTATTCATGTACGGTGAGCCAAATTCAAAACCTGTATTAATCCAAAAAAGTTAAGAAATTAAATAAAAAAACGAAGTTTTTCAACTAAAAGTAAGGAGCGACATTAGAACTTAAAACAAACAGAGATTATTCCGTATATGAAAGGGGCTGTCCCCTCCTGAACGCCCTGCTTTAGCAATAAAACGCTAAAGTTTTTTAGTTGTGCGAAAGAGTACGGAATAATTTCTGTTCGTTTGAAATTTTAATGTCACTCCCTACTTTCAGTTAAAAAAAAAAAGTTTTTCATTTAAGTTTAACTTAAAAAAATGAAATTGAACGTCTCTGATAAGAAGAAGTAAGAATTTGTTTTTTTGTTTTTATTTTATATTTTTTATTGGTTATTGGTAAGTATACAGACGTGTTCAGGGGAGGATTTTTTCTGCTGGGGAGGGTTGGAGTTTCGGGTTACGTGGAAGTATCTTTCCATGCAAGAATTTTTCATGGGGGAATATAAATTCCACGAAGGGGGCGCTTTAGTTTTAGTTTTCGTTTTAGTTGTTATGTTAGCTAACAATTCTTTGTTAGCTTGCAGAAACACAGTTACTAGTAAAATTTAGACAAAATTTAGGGGTTGGGGTTGAAGTACGACGAACTTCGAATATGATGTTGGGAAAGAGTCAACTTTTCCGTTCTTCACCGGGCTGTTGTTTCGTTTTTAATGCTTGTTATCTGCAAAGCACTTAGGCTAGCTTTTTCAAGGCATGTTAATGAACACAGATTTTTGTCAATTTTGCAAAAAGAAGAAAGTTTATTTTTCTTCAAAAAGAACTATCTTTTTATATTCTTAGATTAGCTTTTCAGATTTTTCTTTTTATTCATTCCATGACAACAATAATGCAGTCTTGAGAAATTCTCAAATCAGCTTAAAATTTCATCTAATTAATATACTTTTAAGAAAACTTCTCTAGTACTATACAACGCTAAATTCAAAGTCTTTTTTTTGGGCGACAACTTAAACAATACTAAACTAGAAAACAAATTTCTTTTTAAATTCGTACTTCTCCAAATCCATGAAATACAAATAGAGACACCGACCCCTTCCCCTTCCTCCACGTTCCAGGTCTTTGGTCATGAATCACTCCAGTTGCTAAACTTTTTCTAATGGAAAAAGAAATGAACCGACACGGACACTTATCACAAAGATGAGTTCCCAATTTTTTTAGTATACAGTTATATACTCAAGACTTCCTGATATAGGTAACTACAAATTTATGGGTATCAAGGACAAATTAAATTGAATGGTGAGACATTAGTTCAACTAGCAATATATAACACGTATCTCCTTTTTTTTTGACGACTTGTATTTCTGGTGAGTTAATAACCTAGTCAAAATAATATCCCTCCCTCTAGTATGTAAACAAATGCCGCCAAGGACATAACGTTTAACAAAAAGTTGCATGCGAAAGGTAAATATACCCTATACCCTACGAACAAGATATTTAACTTTTTTTTTATTGAGGTTTTTCACCTTGGAAATCAAAGAACTGTATCTTCAGCTATATTTTTTAGGTCGCAATATTTAGTAAAATGTATTAGCATCGAGGGGCTACCCACTGGCATACTTCAGTCACGTTATACCTCTTCATGCCAAGCATGGAACCCCCCGTGGTGGCGCGCACCATCCGGTGCACATAATTTTCAAAAATAGGCCACCTTAAATTTTTGTCTCATTAATTAGTTATTTGATGTGATATTTTCATTCTCTGCCAATTTCACCAAAAATAAGTTTCTGTAAATATATATATATATATATATATGTATATATATATATATATATATATATATATATATATTTATATATATATGTATATATATATATATATATATATATATATATATATATATATATATATATATATATATATATATATATATATGAAAAGAGAAATCACCAATGCAACAGCACAAACACACACAAAAAAAAAAAAAAAAAAGACAGAAGGAGAAAAGAAAGACTGCTTTCTTAAATTAGTGATTAATAATATATATATATATATATATATATATATATATATATATATATATATATATATATATATATATATATATATATATATATATATATATATATTATGAAAAGAGAAATCACCAATGCAACAGCACAAACACAAAAAAAAAAAAAAAAATCGGGAGAAGGGACTGGGGTCGGTCCCTGTGTACTTTTCTGCCCATAACTGTATTTGAGTGGCAACGAAAGGCAGCCCAAGGAAGAGGAAGAACGGAAAATAGTACTTCTCCCAGCAGTGGGATCGAAAATACATCTACACGATAGTCCAACCCCCGTGGGAAGTCGTCTGATCAGTTGCATATATGAGATTCTTTCCTCAGAGAGTACCGGTTCTTTTCAGATGTCCTGTGTCCCTATGGCGGCACAGGAGAAACTAATCAATTTATGCCTCAATTTCATTTTTATGATTTGCGTAGCCAATAAATTTTTAATATTTTTCGTACCTTGTATAATAAAAAATTATTTTTTGTTTATTATTATGCACCGCTACGCTACGGTACGCAAAACTGTGCAAATAAATTTATGCTTTTGTCTGTCACTATAAAGCTTTACGTCTACAAGAATAAAAATAGATCTTAATGGTTGTTGCGATGTAACTACAAATTTAAAACAATGGTTTATGACTAGTTTTATGATTGATGTTGGGAATTAGTCATGGTTGCCGGATTAGAATGATAAAAAAAAATTGTATATTCTTCTCGCAACAAATAAAAGATAAAAGTTAAAAAAAAAAACTATTTTAAAAAGCAAAATGAGGATTTAAAAAAATTGGGTTAAAAATCATAACCTATTAAAATTGAAGAGTAAAATGGATATATAAAGAAAAGGAAGAATATGAAATATAAAAAATATGAAAAGATGAGGAACAAAAATAAAGATCGAAAAACATATATAGAAAAGTCTTCATAGGAATGTTCTCCCATAACGTCATAATGTTCAACTTGAAACTGGCCTTTTGGTTTTTCTTTTTTAGCTAGAAGACAAAACTGATTCTGATTAATAAAAAAAAGAAGAAAAGAAGGAACCACTTGTTCTATGGCTTTCTTCTTTTCTTTTTTTGCATGTATCCGTAGTTTTTTTTAGATCATTGTTTAAATTTAAATCTAAACAATGGTCTAAAATTTAAACAATGGTTTAAATTTAAATTTAAACTTGTCTAAATTTAAATCTGAAGCATTTAAATGTTTTATTCTGATTCATAATAACCCTAGTTGAATTACAAATTGATCATATTCTAACATAAATGCTACCATTTGTAGCAATTTTTAGAATCCTTTTTTTTATCACAATTATTACTGGTTATATAGCTTGAACGGTTACACGCAATCCCTTGCCTAATAATTTGCAGGGCCACTTGCTCGACCACATGTGGTTATGGTAACACCACGTGTGGCACGTCATCACCACAGAACATTTTCCAACCTCTGGCGTGGCAAACTTCCATCACACTCTGAATGATGGATATAATTTTGTTAAAGTGGTTAATCCCTTGGCCTAAACTAAATAGACGAGGAAGATATTTATAAATATCTATCAAATATCCTAAAAATAATGGCACCATTCGAAAAAAATATGAAGAAGAAAAAAAATTAATGGAATTATTTGGTTATCTAGGCCATGAAAGGGTTTAATTGTAAGCAGATAATATCATCAAACAGTTCGTGGTAACGAACTGTAGTAAGGAGCGAATGGAATTTCACATTTTTTGCCAGAAGACAGATCACGGATGCGTGTTTATTTGTTTGTTTTTTTGTTGTTTTTTTTTCCCCAGGGGTGATCGTATCGACTGAGTGGTCCTAGAATGTCTCGAGAGGGCTCATTTTAACGGAAACTAAAAGTTCTAGTTCCCTTTTTAAGTGACCAAAAAAACTGGAGGGCACCTAGGCCCCCTCCCACGCTCATTTTTTCCCAAAAGTCACCGGGTCAAAATTCTGATATATCCATTTTATTCACCATAGTCGAAAAACCTATAAACTATGTCTTTAGGGACGACTTACTCCCCCGCAGTCCCAGTGGGAGGGGCTGCAAGTTACAAACTTTGACCTGTGTTTCCATATAGTAATGGTTACTGGGAAGTGTAAAGACGTTTTCAGGGGATTTTTTTGGTTTAGGGGGGAGATTTGAGGGGGGGGTTACGTGGGAGGATATTTCCATGGAAATACTTCTCATGGGGGAAGATCATTTCAATGAAGGGGGCGCAGGATTTTCTAGCATTATTTGAAAAAAAATGAAAAAATAAATATGAAAAGTATTTTCTACAGAAAGTAAGGAGCAGCATTAAAACTTAAAACGAACAAGAATTATTACGCATATGAGGGTTTAACTCCTCGTTATACATCACTCTTTACGCTAAAGTATTTTTAGTAATTTCAACTATTTATTCTACGGCCTTTGTGATTCAGAGGTCATTCTTAAGGAATTGGTACAAAATCTAAGCTTTAGCGTAAAGAGCGAGGCATCGAAGAGGGTTGAACCCCCTCATATACGCAATAAAAACATACGAATATAGAAGGTCGTTACGTAAATTAATTCGTAAGTTACGTATATTTTTTACCAATGAAAACGTTTGTAAAAAATTAAAGTTCTAGTTGCTTTTTTAAGTAATCAAAAACTTGGAGGGCAACTAGGCCTCCTCCCTCGCTCCTTCTTTCTCAAAATCTTCCGATTAATTGCAATTAATTAATATGTAAGTTTCGTTTTAATTATTTATGTGCGGAGAGCCACGATCAAAACATGCATTAATTCAAAAACGCCCAGAGATTAAATAAAAAAACAAGTTTTTTTTTAAAATGAAGGTAAGGAGCAACATTAAAACTTAAAACAAACAGAAATTACTCCGTATATGAAAGGGGCTTTTCCTCCTCAACGCCCCGCTCTTACGCTAAAGTTTCTTACTGTTTTAAAAATAGAGTTAAGAGAAAGAGTCAAACTTAAGCGTAAAGAGCAGGGCGTTAAGGAGGAAAAGCCCTCCCTGTTGGCTATTTTTTATTTAATTGAAATTAGAGATAAACTGAATGTGTAAATCCTTGCATTGATTGTAAAGTTTAGTTGCTCTTTATTCTATATAATTAAAACAGATAAAGTATTAAAACAGAAAAAACATAAAGAAAATTTATATTGTCAAATCACGAAAAAAAATTCCAATGAAAGACAAAGCAGTAATTTAAATGTCTATCCTTACAGATTCGTACTACCTAACGCGCATTTCCACCACTCGAATTATAAATTTCAAATTGCAAATTTTATAAAGTATAAATTCCACCCATCCTAAATTACAAATTATAAACTAAAAATAAAAAATATAAAAAATGAATATAAATAAAAAATAATATAAATAATAATAAAATAATAATAAATAATAATAATAATATAGGGAGGTGGAAACGGTCCCAAAATCCTTGTCAGCAGCAAATCTACCAGAAAAGTTGCCAGATTTTGACAATACTTTACTGAGATTACCAACTAATGGTTAGTTACCAACTAATTGTTACCACATTTAGTTGTGTAACTAATGTGTTACCACATTAGTTACCACATAGTTATGCTTTTTCAATGATCAGGATCCGTGCTAACCTCTTTGAAGGAGAGAAAGGGAGCCTCAATGCTTGCCATCAGAACAGCTACAAGCAGGGTTGCCGGGTCGCAGGCCAAATTCAAAAGTGACATGTGCTGCACAAGTTTTACTTTTTCCGAGCAAAGGACCGATCTAACCGAGAAGGAAAAATGCTCCTGAATTCCCATTGTTGATAAATCCTCCTGATGGATTTGTGGGATCCCAAGCAAGTTCAGAGGGGGCTAAAAGCTAATTTATTCATTATGCCTAATGGGACTTGGCTTCTTTTACAACTTTTACGGGAGATAGAGAAGTAGGTCCCTAAATACTTGACGTCAGCACGTCTACTGGAATGAAAAAGTAGATCTCAGTAAGACTTGGTGGTAAGTTAGAGTACATTCTTAGTTATGCATTTTTAGGGTCTCTACAGCCTCTGACCTTTGGGAGAGGTTCTCTATCATTGAAGCGGCGACACCCACCGGAGCGGGATGTCTAACGGAAGAAGATACTTTGAAATATGGCGAACTTTTGTTTCTCTCCGAATTATATATATTTAACTGAGAACCTCACAAATGTGAATTGTGCTAGGCTATAAGGAAGTAAGAGGAGCATACGCCGTCTTTGAACTGGGTCGATTCTTTAGCTGTAGGTCAAACCTGGACTTTAAATATACATTCTCATTAAAAAAAAGGGAAAAACTTCAGTTTAGTGATATTAGTACTATGATTTCGCAAGAAAATAACTTAATTAGTTTTACTTTAGGACAGGCAAGTCCAAGAATGTTGATGTAATTTACACTTCCTATTATCTTTGGATAAATTTTAGACATGGTGCCACACGACATGCTGGTCAGAAGAGTCACGAAATTACAAGTCATAAACAGACATTCAGCCTTGGAAAAGACAACTCTTGAATGTACAAATGTATAGCACAAATTGGATAGATAACAAAAAACTATGAAAATTCAATTAACCACAAAATTCGCTAGACTCTTCAATTTGGACTCGGGGATGAACTGTTGGCTTACTAAAATTTCGACTTTTTTTTAGTTTGTTTTTAGATATAATATTTTTCTTTTTAAGCGGTCTATTGCAATACATCGTACATATAAAATATGTCATATTAAACTAAAAAGTTGAAAATCCTACAACAAGAATATAGAAAGTCGGCACCTGGGGAAATTGGCAAGAGCTGCAGAGGCAAATCAAAAGGGGTTATGTCACACAACATGAATTTACCGGTGAGTGGAAAAGCAAAGAGATTGTTTTGGGTTATGTGACTGTAATTAAAGACTAAGTGGGTTTCTTTCTTGCATTTTTTTTAGACATCTACTGCATGTCAACATCAATTCGCGTATCAACGATCCATTTTTCGACTATTGATACGAACGAGAAAAGTGAATATACTGAATTCTGGAACTGGAACTTTTAAAACTAGAACTTCCAAATATATTGACAGCCCAATATGGTCGGAAAAGTTACATTTAATCAATTAATAGAACTCAATTAGTTTAAGGGTCTGTAAATCTACATTTTGCACAAAATTTAGCGGCCACACGGCGACCTTGTTCTTAGCTATACCCGTGAAAAACAAACACAGATAAGTGAATCAGCATCAGATTTTAGTATAAGTTAATCAATGTCCATACGAATTAATAGTGACAGGTATATACACAGGAGTTTTAGGGGAGGGGGGCAATAATAAAAACAAATAAATAAAAAGTGGCCAGGAACTCTGGGAAATTTTGGAATTCGGGCCCGTCCCTACCCCCTGCCCACGCCCCTGGATGGACCATAATTTTATTTCAAATGGGCCTTTAGTTTATTCCATTGTTCGTTAATGGTAACCCTAATAGACAGAGCGGTAAACCTAACAGACGGAAATGGTGACCTTTAGCAAAGTTACGCCAGAGGAGGGTCAAGAGAAACCATCAAGTGGCGTCACAATGTGAATTATAGGCCACATGTCAAATTGAAAGCAAAATTTTTGCAAGTCTTTTTCGAAAAATTCTTAAGCAAAAATGAGACCCCTTTCAATATATATCTATAATGGAATACAAATAGTGATTTTTACTGAAAGCTTTTATTCATTTATAGCACAATTTTGTCGGCCGGTGAAACGAATTTTTGAATACTAATTCGAAAAAAGAAAGAACCAAATAAGCCCCATGGAAGAATTTTTTCAATAGGCGACGTGGAATCTGGATAGTGAAGTGAAATTTAACTCTTGTGAGAACCTTGGCTTAGCAAGGAGTGTACAGACCTAATGAAGATGGAGCAAAGCCTACCCCCCGATAAGATTAAAAACGAGCAGCTCACTTCCATGAATACTGTCAACTGCCATTGCTTCCATAAATATGCAGATGCTTCATAAGCGAATCGAGAGTTGCACTTTACTATTAAACTAGCCAAGAGCATGTTAGACGATAGGCCGTTAAGAGGAAAGACAGGAAAGGGAAGTCTTCTCACCCCCCCCCCCCCCTCACTTGAAAAAACACATAGGAAGAGAAATACAATCGCAGCCTACACTCTTCTTTGAGGTACACATAAAAATCTTTTTGGATCCTTTCTCCAAACCCAATATGTCCTTTTACCCCTCCCCCAGAAAATGACCCTTTCTTGAAATTTTCAATTCATTCCCCCAGTCGTAAGACAGAACAGGGTATACTTACCAAACTATTCATAAAATTAGTCACCTTTTTGATGAAACGTATTGGTTGTATAAATTCATTAAAATAAGAATTGAGAACCATTTGTAAGCTTTCGGGCATATAAGTGAATTATAGTGAATATTCGAGCATATAACACACATCATCGCGTGATGATCAGTAAACAAAAAAACAGCGCTTCAGGTCCCATTTCTGTCTCTCCGGAGAGACTTCAGTTGCCCGTTGAAGAACATTATGCGGATGTTTTCAGCTTAGGAGTTGACAAGGATTTACCGACATTACCCATAATTTATAGGAAGAAAGATGTCGCCTATATGAAAACGGATCTTTAGTCTGTATTATCTTCGGTAAACGGTAAAGATAACTGAAAAAAATAAGTCCATTGTGCACAGTGAACTCCTATGATGTCACATCAAAATTCAGGGGGTTTTATTCTTCAACCCTTACGATTAGTAAACCTACCTTGTTACAAGAAGCCTCGTAGCTTCTTCTGCAATCAGCCCGGCAACTGTAACGTTTTTTGCAACCATGCTTGAAAAACGGGCGTCAAACTGAAATGTACCTAGAAAAAAAAAATGTATGACTAGAGAAGAAGGGTTGGGAGAAGAAGGAGCATAATCCAAATCTAGGATAAGATCCAGGAGTACGGGCATGACAGACATATTGTATAGAATATTGAATTACTTTATGTTTTTTCTGAATTTCATAGCAGTGGTCAGAGTTGACGATTTCAAATGCACTAGTGCCCTTCTTACCCACCATGACATGCTGCTTTACAAGGATTCTAGTGATAAGAACAACACTATAAGCCCATTTTCATGAAGATGAAATATGGATGATTTGCTCTGAAACGGGTGCACAAGCTTAACACATTATCAATAGTCAGCATAATATGAAATATTTTTTAATTTGTAGAATAGTTGAATTTATTGAATAATTAAACTGAACTTATTGAATAATTTGTCGAATTTTTTAATTTATTATTTTATTGAATATTGAGTTTATTGAATAATTAAATTGAATTTATTGAATTTTTTAATTTATTAATTTTATTGAATATTGAATCCAACCATGTGAATCTGTGTTTTTTGCGCTGGATTTGTTCAATGAAAACATGTTTGGTTCCAACCTCATTTCATCCATCCCTCGTAGAACTAAAATAGAACTCTAGCAGCCTTGCCTTGCGACCTGAGTAAATCTGGATGGAAAAATAAATCTTTTTGGTGTTTTCATGAGGATTGGAGGCGACCAGGGTTTCAACTTCCATCCTCGTCGAAATTAGCCTTACGTATGACATGTAAAAGTTTGAAGATTTTTCTCTTGGCAATCCTCTCTACTCAAGTGTAATAAACAGGTTTTAGGTTGTAAATAGTTTCCCCTTATGTCTCTTTCTGTTGAAAGTCTTTTGAGCTTTCCTAACCGAGATCTAAATACTTGGAAGTCAAGGTTCCGTAAAGGATCAAGATGGTAAAGACATGCAATAAATTAAAGTTAAAGGGCTAAACTAGCCATTTTTGAATAATAGGGAAAAATTATGGCTATTCAAAAAGTATTCCCATCCTATTAGATATTGATTCTTGCGCCCAGCAGAAAGGTGCAAAGTCAGATCTGGTGTCTACTTAAAAATATACAGAGCTTAAAAAGTTTACCTCCTTTGCTAGTGGAAAATGTGACACTTTGGTAGCTCGTTAATTCTTCTCATCATCGTTCAACTCCCTAGAAGCTACTTTGGGGGAAAATAATAATATCTTGAGAATCTTGAAAATAATATCTTGAAAATAATATCTTGAAAATAATAATATCCCTAAAATAATATCTTGAGAGAGTTCTAAATATTTAACAAAATTTTATTTTACATCAATGTTGGTGCATACAGATATTTCTCTCATGGAGGAGGATGACCTCCTCCTCATGGAGGAGGACGTTGAAGACGATAGATCGCTATGTTTACTAAATAAACGAACATATAATAAATAGTAAATGTTCATACAATAAATTATGTATATATATATATATATATATATATATATATATATATATATATATATATATATATACGTATATATAAACGAGAAGCAACAAGGACAGCTGAGATCTTCATGAGAAGTGATTTATAAGTGGCATGATGAAGGAACTGGAATTTTCATGGTACTTCTCCAATAAGCCCTTAAGAGGACAAAAGAAAACATCTTAAAATTTTTCGTTCAATCAGTTTAGAAATAGAGGAATTTCATACAGCCCTACCCTAAAGGGGACGGGATGAAAATCAAAAATGAATTTAATTTAAAGTTACAACCCCAATTATACAGATTTTCAATGAGCAGCAGGGCGGTACAACAAAATTCAACCCCGCCACTGACCTATTAACATAATTTTTTCTTAGGAATATCAATATTTTTATGGTCATGCTTAGGAATGAAAAAAGATCATTAGGTATTTTTAAAATAATATATTGATGACAAAAAAAGAATATTGCTGCAGATAGAAGGACTTAAGCATCCGACTTAGCAGTCAATGAAATAGTGTTTAAAGTAATGTAGTTCCATAACATTGATATTATAATATATTATATGATAGATTAATTAATTGAATAATAATAAAAAACTACTAAATTGATTAACTATTAATCAACGAATGTATGTATATATACATATATATATATATATATATATATATATATATATATATATATATATATATATATATATATATATATATATATATATATATGTATATATATAAATTTTGATTATGTAAATAAAAACTTGTAAAAATGGAAAAACTTGTCAGGTTGATTATCACCGCGTTTTTTGGAAAAAAAAAACAAACCTTTATTTATCAAATATTTGATATAAAATTTATAAATATTTGCTTCGATAAATTAATATCAATATTTATTTTTGAGAAAACAAGAATTGTACAAAGTTCTTTAAAGTAGCAAATTTTTATATTAGACGTATTTAACTGATTGAGTATTTCGATGCTATTGAAAAATTGGACATTCTATGTTAGACTCTATTCAATAAATTAAAAAAACATTTAATTTTATACTGATTATTGATAATGGATTTGACTTGTGCATCCGTTTCAGAGCAAATTTGACAATGGGAAGCGGACAATTACAAGAGTGACACAACCCAAAGCAGGAAAGCCAAAAATATGTGGTTTCTTTATTTTATTTATAGAAATATTTATAGCTATTTATTTATTTTTATCCTAAAAGCTATCAATCTTAAAAACAAACATTGATTATTTATGAAAAGTCTTAATTTTAGTGAATTTATCAGCATGAACGGACATGCATGAGTTAACGCCACCACAAAACTAAATAAATATTATTTCCCATCTCGAAGGTCTTGCGGTCCTTTGAATTATAAACCAAATTTCTTGTATACATATAATTTGTATATGAACCTTATAACTGTTTCGCAATATAACTGGATACAAAGTTACAAAATCATACCGTAGAAAGCATAGTGTCTACGTCGCAAATCATTCAAGGAAGGGGTCACCCTTTATTCAGGGAGAATGGATCTATGATGCAAAAAATGCAATTTTTTTTATTAAAAAAAAAGAAACCAAACTCTAAAGGGTCGCTTCTTGAAAACTGAGCCCTCAACGGAATCCTCATAATCCAGAACAAGGCCGTATTCAGGGGGCTAGAGGGCTTGGACGCCCCCCTAGAAATGTTTGTCAAATTCGTAAAAAACATATTTTTGATGCATTTTAAAAGTTTTTTGTGCCTCTTCCTCCCCCCTAAAAAATCCTTCTGTAAACCAAGCACCCCCCCGAAAAAATTCCAGATTTGACCCTGATGCAGAATATCGTATTTGATCAAGTATTCAATATAGTTAAGGTTTTTCAGAAATCAAAAATCTACCTTTTATTAAAGGTTAGCTCAAAATTAACTAGTATATTGAGTATTGATTCCTTGGTTCTCTTATTCTCTCCTTTCATTATGTTGTTGCATGTAACATGTTAGCACAAAAGCCTGTGACACTCTCCCCAACAAGCCCACACAAAAATGGAACTGAGACAACTGAAACCCTAAAAATTTAACTGTGCAACGTTCAAGATTTTTTTTTAGGGGGGAGGGGTGAATAATAAAAAAAATTTATAGTTTGAACAACACGTGCCCAGAAATTCAGTAAAATCTAAAAACTTTAGTGAACTATCCCTTCCCCCCTTTCCTTCGCAGGTCTCTGTCTTAACATAAGTTTATATTGCTGGTAGTAATATAGGAAGCCCTGGAAATAGTTGAACTGTGCCACATTTCGATATTTTTGTAACTGCGTGAATACATTAAGGATACTTTTAGTGTTTGTTCGCCCTTTTCTCCTTGGGTGAGACTGGGCGCTTTAGGGTCTTAGAAGAAGATTTTTTTTTTTTTTTAAATCTAAGATCTCGTTTCTTTTGATTTTCAATACTTCTTCTAAAAAATTCATTTCGGTTTCTCTGGTTCTATACTTTCTTATTAATCAGGGATTTTTCCTGTTTCGATGGTGTGCTTATTTCCTATGGTTTTCTTAAAATGACGGCCTTGTCGAAAACTCCAAGTCGGATGATAAACGTGACCCGATCGACAAAAGAAGTAAGCAGCCAGCTATTGTTATTAATAGGGTAAATCCAGGAATCTGAAACACATTTGGATTTTATAGATGAAAAGTGTTTTTTATTAATTAATTTTGCATTTTTTTTTTTACGGTTCATCGTGGCAGTGCTGACGAAAATGTGGTAAAAGCTTAATAATTTTTATAAAAGAAGAATGTCACAAAATCGTGATTTCAGGTAAGAGCATAACTAAGGTAAGTCCAGAGGAGAAAAAATACTTTTGTTTTGATATACTTGGTACTTCATCTATTGAACACGTTCATAGTAAACCAATCTTTTGGCATAATTATAGGTAAGATAAAAAAAACTTACTTAAACTTTTTCACATGCTAACCAAAGCGAATGCTAACCATGTCTACATTGCGCAGGTACCGATTTCGGGATTCGATGACTTCGGCCAGGGTTGCATTCGTGGTTGGGGGCGAATTCTCCAACACTTCCCTTGCCCCCCACCCTAATGTCTTCGGCTACAGTTTTGGAGCTGAGTCAACTCTGATTGAGCTCACAAGATCACAACGTTTCCCCCATTTCTAATAGCATAGCTAATAACATAGCCCCATAACTAAATAATCAGCGCCACCAGGACTCGAATTGGTACTTGTGTATTATTCAGAACACACTAAATAAGCGAAGTTAGGTTATTTGTGAAACAAACTACGATGCAGATATATTTTAATTAAATATTTTATATATACAGGTGGTTAGGTTAGGTTAAATTAGGCATTTGATTATAATACACCCCGCCCCCTAATGTGTAAATATGTAGCCAAAACTTTTGATAAAGCTAATTGAATAAACAAAATATGATGAAAATATAATACTTTATTAGGAAAATTTTAAAATTACAACTTAGAATTCTAGCCTAACCTAACCTTTTGAGTTTTTTCTTTGTGGCTATGAAACCGGATTTTCTCATAAAATGCACCTGCATCGTAGTTTGTTTCAAGAAACAAACCTAACTTCCCTATTGAGTGTGTTCTGAATAATACACAAGTAACGAACTGTAAGGAGCGACCCGGCTCAATAGTAACCGACTCTAATAAATGGAACTTTTATAACAATAGTCACATTAAAAGAATCGCATTTTGATTCTTATTTTAGATATATAAGTTTCGTTAAGTTTAGGCTTACCCTTCAAAAGTTACGAGCCTGAGAAAATGTGTCTTATTTTAGAAGAAAGGGGTAAACACCCCTTAAAAGTCATTGCATCTTAACGAAAATCGCACCATCAGATTCAGCGTATCAGAGAACCCTATGGTAGCAGTTTTAAGCGTCTATCTACAAAAATGTGGAATTTTGTATTTTTTTGCCTCAAGACACATCACGGATGCGTGTTTATTTGTTGTTTTTTTTTTTTTTTTTTTTCCCCAGGGGTGATCGTATCAACCCATTCAACCTAGAATATCGTGTGAGGGCCCATTCTAACTGAAATTAAAAGTTCTAGTGCCCTTTTTAAGTGACCAAAAAATCGTAGGGCACCTAGCCCCCCTCCCACGCTCATTTTTTCCCAACGTCACCAGATCAATATTCTGAGATAGCCATTTTATTGAGCATAGTCGAAAACCCTAATTACTATGTCTTTGGGGACGATTCACTCTTCCACAGTCCCCGTGGGAGGGGATGCAAGTTACAAACTTTGACCAGTGTTTACACACAGTAATGGTTATTGGGAAGTGTACAGACGCTTTCAGGGGATTTTTTGGTTGGGGGAGGGGTTGAGGAGAGGGAGTTATGCGGGGGAATCGTTCCAACGCTTTCAGGGGGATTTTTTGGCTGGGGTAGGGGTTGAGGAGAGGGAGTTATGCGGGGGAAACGTTCCACGGAGGCATTCGTCATGGGGAAGAAAATTTCCATGAAGGGGGCGCAGGATTTTTTAGCATTTTCTTAAAGAACAATGAAAAAATAAATATGAAAAAGTTTTTTCAACTGAAAGTAAGGAGCAGCATTTAAACTTAAATCAAACAGAAATTATTACGCATATGAGGGGTTCACCTCCTCCTAATGCCTCGCTATTTACGCTAAAGTAACTTTATTAATTTCAACTATTTATTCTACGGCCTTTGTGACTCAGGGGTCATTCTTAAGGAATTGGGACAAAATTTAAGTTTTAGTGTAAAAGGTGAGGTATTGACGAGGTGGTGAACTCCTTCATATACGTAATAAAAACATATTATTATAGCAGTTCGTTACGTAAGCTAATTTACGAAAAAAGTTAATTTAAGCTAATTCGTAAGTTACGTATATTTTTACTAATAAAAACGTTCGTAAAAAATTAAAAGTTCTAATTGCTTGTCAACTAACCAAAAATTGAAGGGTAACTATGCCTACTCCCGCGTTCTTTTTTTTTCTTTAAATCGTCCAATCAAAACTATGAGAAAATAATTTAGCCATAAAAATAAATTAATATGCAAATTTCGTTCTAATTATTCATGTGCAGAGAGTCAAAATCAAAACATTCCTTAATTTAAAAACGTTCAGAAATTGAATAAAAAAAAACAAGTTTTTTTTTACTGAAAGTAAGGAACGATATTGAAACTTAAAACGAACAGAAATTACTCCTCATATAAAAGGGGCTGTTCCCTCCTCAACGCCCCGCTCTTTACGCTAAAGTTTTTTACTGTTTTAAAAAGTAGAGTTGTGAGAAAGAGTCAAACTTCGTAAAGAGTGGGGCGTTGAGGAGGGAGCAGCCCCTTTTATATAAGGAGTAATTTCTGTTCGTTTTAAGTTTCAATATCGTTCCTTAGTTTCACTTAAAAAAAACTTGTTTTTTTATTTAATATGATTAAAGACGCTTGTCCATACGGGTTTTGATTGATTTCTGGCTCCGTTTCAGGCGTCTGAGAGAAGGCCAGCAGCCATCAACTTGATAATTCACAAACAAATATATAATTGACCGCACTATTCCCAATAAAGGTAAATATCTGTATTTTGATTAATGGTTGTATTTCAAGGTGACTGTGCCGTTTTAATTCAAACTACATAGTTCATTCACTAGCAAAGATTAAATCTAACAAACAAGTTTGTACTCTGAGAAATTGTTAAACCATTAGAAACATTTAGATTTTTATCCTATAACCATGATGTCATTAATGCCAATTGGCATAAAGAATGACGACATTTATTTTTGGTGGGGCCAAAAGACGTAAACACATCTTTAGCAGAGTTGCCAGCTACATATATTTCACGTAAAAACGACATATTCCCATGTCCTGGGGCACAATTACATGAAAGGGCCAAAAAATGATACATTTTTGAAATTTGGGTAATAAAAGAGCAAGAGACGCATTTTGTAAATTTATGTCATGAAACGAAACATTTCCCGACTTGATACATATTTTTGGTAACAAATAAAATGTCACTTTCACCAAAATAGTGCTTTTTCTCAGTTTTTGTTCTTCTTTTCTTTTCTTTTTTTTTGAGCATCTAAGTTTTAACAGAGATATCGTAAGTAAACGATTTCCTCTAAAGTAAGGAGTTTATATGTTTATGTGAGTTTCGTGCTTTCACACTAAGTCATTTTGTATGAATGCTTTATATGGACTTTTTTTATTTTCGTTATATTTGATGTTAGCTGGCTACTTGGAATGAAGCTTACAAAGCGTCATTTGGGCAATACTACGACTGGTGAAAAAAAACCTCAAACTCTTTTAGATTTCAAGAAGGACACATTTTAGCTGAAAAATGACAAATTTTTGGATGCTCGGGAAACACATTTATGGACCAAAAAGTTGGCAACCCTTATCATCAATACAGGCTTAAAAATTATTAGCACAGGTTTAGTAAAGCCAATTTTTATTGAAAAGACCGCCATTTGCAATTATGTAGTTTTGAGTTTTATCGATCCCTAAATTTAAAAGAAGGAAATATAGACGAAAAAAGAGCAAAAAAATTAAGCTATAAGCACATGATACATGATGTATTTGGGAATCAACAAACTGCTAATATTTGAATTTTATAGACGAAAGGTGTCATAAAATTTAACTCATTATTTTTGCTGATTTGTTTTCACGGCTCAACAATGAAAAAAAAACACTGAAAAGATTGGGGCATTGCCCTAATAACTTTATCAGTTTGAAACACCTAAAAAAAGCTTAGGAAAAAAGAATTTGGAAGTATCTATTTAAAAGGAGGTAACTCAAAAGGTGATATGTGACACTTTTTCCTCAAAATATTTATATCCCTGCATATTAAAGTAAAATACGCTCGATAGATTGGTTCAATCTATAGCCCTATTTTTTTATTTTAGTACCAATTTGATTATAACTTTTTATTTTGTCTAAAATGTTATATTTCCTGACGATCAAATGCTCGTAAATGACAAATGGAAAAACTAAACGTTATCCATGTTTTTCGCTTTTCTACGAATATGTTTCGCGTAAAACACTGGCTTTTAAATTATTTTTTTATTTATAACAAATAAATCGATTAAATAAAATAAATATTATTAATAAATAAATTATTAATAAAATAAATATTATTAATAAATAAATGATAAATAAATTAAATAAAATAAAGTAAAAAATTAATTTATAAAAGATAAGTTGTCGTAGGTCAAAGCTGCACATCTGAACATTTTTACCTGATGACCTGATTTTTTACCATTTTAACCTGAAATTTTAACTTGATGAAAAATCATTACTAAACATCTTTAACTTGATTTTTTTTTATCTTTGCATCTCGGTATGGATTAACAATATTTTAACAGATGAATTAGCCTATAGGCTTAATTATTTGGAAAAAAATTGAAAAGTTGGCAACAGAAACTTGGCGGCTGTTTTTGTCCTTGCAAGGCTAACTAGCGGATATATTTTAGCTGATAGAAGGGCGTGGTCTGTTACACTTTCTCCACCCTGCTAATGGTACAGGCTCTAAATTGCCAAAAAATGATTAGAAAATTCAATCATAAAAAATATTTATCGGAGTTCCCGGACGTTTTAATGCTATAGAATCGCTTGAAATTCTACGAAAAGTTGAAACTACTATTCATTATTAGTTTGTACGTTGTCTTGCAAACGCAACACACATTCTATAGAAGGGAAAACGTAAAATCAGTTAGCTACATGATTTGGTAAGAGACTCGATCTCTAAGGAGGGGGGAAGCTAAATTTATATTGACAAGGGGAATTTTAAATATGGATGTCTTTAAGTAATCGTTATTTAGCGAACAAATTTTTCATTTTTGTACTGCTCTTTTAATTTTTGGGAGAAAATTTAGACTCGCCTAACCCTTTCTGTCGTTCAGTTTGTTTTAGGAATAGACAAGCATGTAACGGGGGGTCTTATTTGTAATAGCCCGACGATTTGTGTACACATTGGAAGGCATTACAAATCACGATTCCGTAAGTTGATTATAATCTCTTGGATATCGGAACCTTGGATAGAATTATCAGACTCTTTAACTATCTTTTCCATTATTCTTCTTTTTTTTTGCATTAAACCAAACAAATAGAGATTGCTTCCCTATATTCCTGTGATAAAAATGTGCTTTAAATGTATACCAGAAAGAGAAGCCAATAAAACCCTCCTTTTTACTAAACTGTGTGAAATTTTAAGAAAGAACAAAAAGTTTTTTAGGCTCAAGATGTTTTATAATTGGAATTATAATTTCTTTGTGGTTAAATGGTTTCTGACAATTATTTAGTGGTTGAAATTACTTTAACTCATTTGTGTGGAGCTAAATAAAGTTTATCTGCTTTTTAGCGTATGTAATTTTTAACGAAATGCCATGAAAAGTAATAATGGTGTTCCAAATTAGTGAAAATATTACTATCTTTTCAAGAAAAGTAGGTGTTGAAGATACAGCCGGATGGAAACAACCATGACTTTACAAACAGGTTGTGCATTACATTTTGGGGAAAACGAACAAGAATTAGACAATTGGCAGCTTGGCTTAACTCAAATTCAGGACCTCTAGTTCTATAGCTACCTGATTACATTTTTCCATCACTCTAATTATGTGTTTCACCAAGTTCAAATTTCTGGACAATATTGACATTTTACAGAAAGCAGAAAAATCGGGTATCCCATTGAAATAGGGAAAAATTCCCTGGTTCATAAGAAATACAAACCAGAGAAGCACAAAACGTGTTTTTTTTTCAGAAAAGAGTAAGATTCAAATTCAACGGAGGTTACATCAGAAACAAAATACAAAAAGCGTGGAACCTATAAACCTAAAAGTGTCCCGGTGTCCAGGAAGCTAAAAGTGTCCAAAGAAAACTAAAAGCGTTCTTTGGCAACCATGTTTTACAATACCAACTGACCCAATAGCAACCTGGGGCAGATATGCAGACCAATGTCAGGGATTTAAGCAAGAACATTCTGTACAACGCCCTAGTACAACCCCATGATATTTTATGTATTGATGTGGCCTATGCTAAACTCTCATTTGTGTGTTTTTCAAACTGACGGGGTTTTAGTCAAAGCTAAAGATTTAACAGATGATCGCACGTATATGGGCGGTTGATTCGCTCGAACGTCAACCAAACAAGCAACAAGGGTTGTTTAATCTACGAAAATCCAGGAGGAGGGGCAAAGCGCATTTTTTTAAATCTAGGGATGAAATGTTATTATTTTTCGATTTTTTTTCCAATAAAAAGGGTATGTTTCAATAGAAACACAGAAAAGAGGAATATCTTTTAATCCAAAGAGAAGGGGTAACTTCCGAATCACCCCCCAAATTGTCCCTTCCTGCCAGCAACAGCTATTTAATGGAGATTTTCCTGTTTCATGCAAACACTATGGAACCCTTAATGCTGACTTTAACAGCTAAAATGTAAAATAATGGTCTTACCTGCAAATCTAGATAAAACGGAAATTCTAGATTCTTCAATGGCTCGTTCTACGTCTAATTTTGATATCTTTCCTTTGCCAATTGGGGCAACAGTCGCCTGCTGAAAAATATAATTTTTAATTAGAATATTGCCACATACATTTTTGATATTTTACAAAATTGCCTAATTTACTCAGAATGATACTTGAGACCAAGGGGACAACAACCTTTGCTGTGTTGTTAAGAAAAAAAGGAAAAATTCTTTTTCCTAACAGAAAAGGAAATAGCTTTAGGCTATAATTAACACATTAGCCCCTTCACCTGGTTTATTTTTTATACCCTTCAAAAGCTGGAAATAAATAGCACTTTCAAAGTCTTGCACCAAACTAAAAACTTTTGAACGATCCTCCTGCAATTAGTAATAAAAATATTACAGTTGATAAGTCAAAACTGATCAAGTTGGGATTTAATTTATTTGTAATAGATTTCATTCCCTAAGCACAAATGTGATTATGGGCTAGATCACATTTATAATAGATTGCTGGTCAATTTGTAACTGATCACAAATCAATTTTACTTAGTTTTCCTAAAATTCTCAACAGCAGGTACGATCTTTTTGGGTTAGTGCCTAATAATGGAAAAAACAAATTCTTTTTTTCAAGTGCCAAAAACTTAGAACAATTTTAGGATTCCAATGGACGACTGGGCACCAAGGCCTCCTCCCTCCCAAAGCGCATGTCCTTGCTCTACAGTTCACAATCATTATTGAATCGTCTTTTATAAAATATTGAAAACTAGATTGGACAGCCATGGTTAAGAAATTTTGAAGTTCACAAGGTTCTATCAGTGGTTAAACAGGAACTACAACTATACCAAGATCATGTCTCAACAGTTTTATTGCAATCCGTATATTAAATTTTAAAAATATTGGCAATTCCTTTTACTAAACTAGTATCTCTTGCGCAATATCCGTACAATTTTGTGTCAAGTTTATATAGAGAACCCAAAAGCATTAAGTATTGCCCTTGTTTCAATTGTCTTAAAGACTGATGTGCATAATTCTGTCATTGAATAGTTTGGATAAGTAAAATTTTGATTAACTTTCAATCCTAGAAAATGCTCATGTGCTACTAGAATATTGTTTCCTAATTTTTCCCAGGTCCTCCTTTCTTTCCCAAAGTTATATTCCAAGTGCGTAGTTCAACCTCATATTAGGACATATAGAGTACATGGAAGTATGTAGAGTGGGTGGCTTAGGAACTGACCCCCCTGAAATCCATTTTTTTTTTGTTTCTGGCCACTTTCCTTAATCGCTGGAAATAAAAACAAGCATGACAAGCCGGAATCGAAACAGGTTGGAATTGTTCCTTGCAAATTCATTCCATGCCTAAAACAAATTATCGCATGCGACTTGAGAATTGAATTAATTCGTTTTTATAATAAGGATTTCTGCTACTAAGCCAAAAGCGCCGCAAGTATTTCCGTTAAGAGCCATGTTAACTTCGCGTAGTCAAACAGTTCATGATAACGAACTGCAGTAAGGAGCAACCCGGCTCAATAGTAACCGAAAATTTAAAAAAACGGAATTTTGATAAAACATATAAGCTTCATTAAGTTTAGTCTTACTCATCAAAAACTACAAGTTTTCTACTGTTTGAAAAAGTAGAGTTATGAGAAAGAGTCAAACTTTAGCGTAAAGAGCGGGACGTTAAGGATGAAATGCCCCTTTCATATACGGAGTAATTTCTGTTTGTTTTAAGTTTTAATGTTGCTCCTTAATTTCAGTTAAAAGAAAACTCGTTTTTTTTTATTTAATCATAGTAGAAGAACGAAACTACAACGTCTGTATTTAACATTCGTTAATTGCTGGAAATGAAAACAGGATGTGAATTACTTATTGCAAATTGCTTTAGGCCCATCAACAATGAGACTTAAATAAAGCCAGGATTAACTTGCACTGATTCGGGTACTTCTCCATTATTCAGAAAACACCCAAGTTAATTCAATTTATAGATATAGGGTTGAATCAATTAAGACACTTGGGAGATAGATAGGTTTTATATAATACGGGCTGTATATTTGTACCTTACGGGGGGGGGGGGTTAAGCATAGCGAGGCTACATGCAAAATTTAACTTAGCATAACCAAAATACCAACTAAATATTTAATTAAAATATAGATACAATGTTGTTTTCCACTGAGCCGAAGTTAAGTCTCTCCAAGTACGGACAGCAATAAACCGGTTATTGTCTGATATTGCGAATCAAATCTTGGTGTTTTCTGAATAATGGACAAGCACCCTAATTTAACCCAATTATAATTTTTCATAAAATTTTGTCTGCCAATCAGAAAATTCTAGTATAAAACTGATCGTCTCAAATTAGAACTACCTAAATCTCGATATTAGTAAAATCTATTCGTAAATGGACCAAAACAAGTTGTAGCATATGATTCAAGTATTAAATTAATTTGTCTTATAACAAAATTTCTACTGAAGCCAAAAAAGCCACAACTATTTCAACTTCTGGTCATTTTCACGGCCGTAAAATCACAGTAAAAGAAAGTTGACCAGTCATATTTGTTTAAGACGAAAGACAGCAGCAAATATGAGGATCGCAATCCACATTTTTAGAAGAAGAACAAAATATCCAGTGGAATTTTCCCGAATCCGAAATACTCCAATCACGACGGTTTCGAAATTGACTTTTAATGAGGGGTTCACATTTACATAAATTATTTAGGTAGAATTTACGCTACAAAAATGTTACATAACAGTAGAAAACTTGGAAATGTGTTTCAGGGTTTTGGGGTTTTTAAGGACTAATTACTTATATAAGAAATATTTCTCATGCATCTAAGATATGGCAAAATGGTTTAGATTTATATAGGAAGAACTTTCCAAATTTTTGTAAGCGGAAAATCATCACATTTTGAAAAAAATACCATCTCAAAATTTACTGAGTATAAAGTAATATTGGAGAAAAGAAATTGAACAAATTGATTCATCTTTCTTTGTTGTTTTTTGGGAGGAGGGGTATTGACAAACAAAAGTCACAGAACACCTTTTGGGTTAGGAAAGTTGATATGTCTTTATACCATCCTTATTTGATAGCATACTTTTCACACAACTCTTGTAATGGTGGCTTTAACGATAAAACATGGGAATTTAAATCCTATTAAAACATAAAATAAAATTTAAAAATAGGACGTCTCCTTCTGCAACCTCTTAGGTAAAATTAATTTATTTCGATCTTTTCTTTGAAATTTTGAAGGGGCGGTCTGCTTTCAAAAATTGTATTGGCCAGGTTACGGTTACGTACTTTATACTTACTGGAATTGTGCTAGGCATTGCACAAAGTTTATGATGGGTAGCACTAAGAGATGACGCGGCGGAAGTGAACCTCGCGTCATGTGACACTGAGATGACCACCAGATGGTGGAGAGTGAACGACCCCTCCAAATTTTGCAAAAGTGAGGAAGCTAAGATTCTTAATAATATAAAACATTGAATAGTATGGTTTGTAATAATTTCGCGTATTTATTTACATCATTCGTCATGTATTTTTCCAAAGCTTGTTTATTGGGATTTTCCATTGCAAAACATTGAACAAGTTTTTAAAAATTATATGCAAACTAAACTTGTTTTAAGATTTAGGTACTATAGGATAGCAGTTGGACCTTCGGTAAGGTCAAGGATCAATTTATCTGGGCAAGCAAGAATTTTACACCATATAACGCAACCCAGGGCGCCGATAGAAAATTTTACAGGGAGGGGAATAGACGCCAAAATAGCAGTGATGATTGGGGGACAGGGAATATATTTCAGGATATTTCGTAGGATTAAGTTTATTTGTCAATACTTTTAGGGGAAAAGCTCTCAAATAAAAAGAATAAATAAATTACAAATAAAGTGAAACAAATACAGTAAGCTTTAAACAAGAAGGATTCCTGGCAAAGGGATCAATTTGTTTAATCAGCAATATATTTAATTATTACGCATTGAATCTTAAAAGAAAATCAAACTCAAAACCAAAATTACAGAAAGATTTATTGGATCCGTAGATTATAACAGATGTAGACTTGTCTTAGAACGCCTTAGAAGTTGTTAAGTTGTTACGCCTTAGAATACGAAATACTAAAAAACGTACTAGAGATACTTAGAGATACTAAAAAACGATCCTGCCTGCATAGATACCACGCTTTGATCTTATACACGCTTTGATACCCCCCCCCCCAAATTTAAATCCCCTATATATTCACACATTAAAAAATAAAATAGAATAGCGAAAGAAAAACTTAACTTAACTATCCGGCTGTCAAATTGACCCTCTTTTTTTGTCCTATTCAACTAAAAAAATAAACAGGGTTCAAAAAAATCCTCGTCACAAGAGAATCTTATCAAATAGTTTTTGATACAAAAATGGAAGTCAAAAGTGACTTGAGCCAATATTCACAAAAACTAAAAATAGACTTCTCATGACAATTGCTAGACGGACAGTATTGGCTTTTTATGCTGATTCTAAATGTATAAATTCTTTCAGTTTATTGTTATCCTCCCAAAACCAAAACACTGAGAAAATTCGCCTGATTTTTTAAAAAAGGGGAGACAGCCAAAAAAAGCAAGCGGTCTCATTTAAAATTGAATAAAAAAACAAGTTTTTTTAACTGCAAGTAAGCAGCGACATTAAAACTTAAAACGAACAGAAATTACTCCGTATATAAAAGGGATTGTCCCCTCCGCAACGCCTCGCTCTTTAAGCTAAAGTTTGACTCTGTTACAACTCTACTTTTTATTTTAAAACAATAAAAAAAAACTTTAGCGTAAAGAGCGAGGCGACAACTAGAGTGATAATAACTAGATAAATATAAACACGTCAAGGGAAAAAAATGAAGGATAATAGAACACAAAAATGTATCAGTTCTGGGGAAAATACAGGTATTCCCAGCATTTCGTTCAGGGGAAACATTTATGATTATAGTCGCTTCATATATCAACTCATGGGTACTCTTGCAATGCAAGCAAAAGTTACCAGCATAGTTGTCCCAAGATTACCCCTTATTGTTTTAAATTACCCCTCGTTGTTTTCCTTGTGTTTTCTATAATTATATGAACTTTCTTGTATGCTAATAACTGCACTAAATACTAATAAAACAAATACACATTTAGGATCACCATTAAAAACTTGATTCTTTGATTTAATATTATCAATAGTTAGGCTCTTATGCTTTTGTTATTGACAAATATCGTTCTTTACTTACCATTCATTACTATGAAGAATTAAATTCTTTTTTTGTTACTCCATCCAAATCACATAGAAAAAATGATTTTGGGAAGCAGGAATGGGGTCACTCAGTCACAAATTAGAACTTATATTTTCCTTATTGAGGGCCAAAATCTATTGGCAGGCAGCGAACAATTGGGAAACACACATTTTTTCTATGATTTTTCGCTATTCTGCTCTCTTTCCTTTGGTTTCCTTATAATTACTTTATAGTCCCAAATGTCTATTGGGGAATGCTCCCCCCACCCCTGTCGGCGCCCATGAACGTAACACTTTTAAGAAAAGGATCAGGGTCAATAAGGAGATGTTAAGTTGCATTAAATAGATAGATTAAGAAAATATTAACGTCGCTAAATGGAGAGGGAGGTACAACCACTCTTCGCAGTTAGTTCTGTAAGAGCATACGATAAAAATGTACTATGCAAATAATAAATAATAAACAAATAATAAAGCAAACTTTAGTTGCATTCAAAATTCGATCAAATTTATCGCATAGGACTCCCACAAAATGCAGCTTATGCAAATTATAGTATTTATGTATTATACGAGAAACATATAATGAAACAAATGAAATAAAACAAAATATGATGAAAATATAATACTTTATTAACAAAACTGTGAAAACTATAACAAAGAATTATGGAAGGGAGGGCCACCCAGAGCACATTATCTTAAATGCGTAGGTACTTATGTATTATACGAGAAACACCGAGAAGTGAAGTTTGGTTAATGCTAATGAAATAATACAATATATAATGAAAATATAATACTTCATTAACAAAATTGTGAAAACTATAGCAAAGAATCATGGAAGGGAGGGCCACCCAGAGCACATTATCTTAAATGCGTAGGTACTTATGTATTTTACGAGAAACACCGAGAAGTGAAGTTTGGTTAACGCTAATGAAACAAAACAAAATATGATGAAAATATAATACTTTATTAGCAAAATTGTGAAAACTATAACAAAGAATTATGGAAGGGAGGGCCACCCAGAGCACATTATCTTAAATGCGTAGGTACTTACGTATTATACGAGAAACACCGAGAAATGAAGTTTGGTTAATGCTAATGAAATAATACAAAATATGATGAAAATATAATACTTCATTAACAAAATTGTGAGAACTATAGCAAAGAGTTATTGAAGGGGGGGGGGGCTGCTCAGAGCGCATTATATTAAATACGTAACTTAAACTAACCTAAGCAAAATAACAACTAAAAATTTAATAAGAATATAGCTACAGTATATTTTCCCAGCGAGCCGAAGCTAATTGTCTGGCATTATTACTGTACAAGACGGGTAATGTCTCATGTTTGCGATCCAAATTCTCGAGTGTTTCTCGTATAATACATAAGCGACATTTTTTGTCTAACCAGCTCTTCTAGGTTCTCGAGCAAAGACGGTTCCCATATACGTAGATGCAGATATTTGTAAAGGAGGGAGCCAGCAAGATAATGGATACTAGATCTGGTCAGAACTTCACTTAACACTCCTTTTAAGAAGGGAGAATTTCACCCTAGAGTGAAATTCTACGTAGCAATGTGGATGGCCCCTAAAATCACGATTGAGAACGATACGTACTTCAAGATGGCGAATGTGGTACACACGTCTCACAGTCATTTTAATCAAGTAACCACCCGGTCTCACCATTTTGACCAGTGCGCTGGCACAATTTGAAGATTTTGAAAACTGTGCGAAGCATCCCAACATTGGAACCAACAGTCCCATTTCGGTCACATGCACAGTGGCCGTCTTCAGCAAATCAAACTGAATAGATTAATTTTAACTGATGAAGGCAGTCACTGTGTATGTGACCGAAATATCCAGAGAAATTTATTTGTGTTTCATTGTGAAAAAAGTGATTTTCCCTAATGAAGTGTTTTTTACACATCATGGAAAGGCAATGCGGTCTTTGAAAATACCTAAGCTTCAATTTTGCATTATTAGTTTAGGATATTTACTCGATACGCTAAATTTAATATTTGAACGGTGATATTTAGGTCAGTTACAAGCACTGAAGCAAAATCGGCCTGAAGACAAACTACCGATATGTCATAAAACTTTCATAATTTAAAGTGCAAAAACTTTTCTTATTGTTACTCCATGACAATACAGATTTTCAAATGCCAATATGCCCAACTTATTTTCAAACAGTTCGTGGTAACGAACTGTAGTAAGGAGCGACCCGGCTCAATAGTAACCAAAAGTCTAAAAAATGGAATTTTGGTACCAATAGCTACATCAAAAGAATTGCATTTTAATGCTGATTTTAAATATATAAGTTTCATCAAGTTTAGCCTTACCCATCAAAAGTTACGAGCCTGAGAAAATTTGCGTTATGTTAGAAAATAGGGGGAAACACCCCCTAAAAGTCATCGAATTTTAACGAAAATCACATTATCAGATTCAGCGTATCAGAGAACCATACTGTAGAAGTTTCAATCTCCTATCTACAAAAATGTGGAATTATATATTTCTTGCCAGAAGGCAGATCACGGATGCGTGTTTATTTTTTTTTATTTTTTTTTCCAGGGGTGATCGTATCGACCCAGTTGTCCTAGAATGTTGCAAGATGGCTCATTCTAACGGAAATGAAAAGTTCTAGTGCCTTATTTAAGTGACCAAAGAAATTAGAGGGCACCTAGGCCCCCTCCCACGCTGATTATTTTCCCAAAGTCCACGGATCAAAACACGTTCGTGCCTGTATACAAGCTGATGGAGAGCTGTCCTCCCTCTTCGACATCGATTTCGGGGTGAGACAGGGCTGCATCCTGTCCCCCATCCTCTTCAACTTTGTTATCGATTGGATCATGAAGCGCGCCATGCAATCTGCCAGAGGCGTTGAAGTAAGCCCTGACTTCTCCATCAAAGACCTTGACTACGCGGATGACATTGCCTTGCTAGAAAACGATATAGATCATGCGCAAGCCATGCTGTGTAATGTTGCTGCTACTGCAGATTTGGTTGGGCTGAAGATCAGTAAGGATAAAACCAAAATTCTGACAAATTCTGAGGATGTACTCACAAGGGGCATCTCTATCGACAACTCCCGTTTAGAGGTCGTTGACCAGTTCAAGTACCTGGGATCCCTCATCGACATTTCCGGCGGCTGCAGTACGGAAGTCCAGAGCAAAATATCATCAGCATCGATAGTCTTTGCTCAACTTAGGAAGAACCTGTGGAGACAAAGAGACGTCCTACTAAAAACAAAAATCCAGATCTTTGAAGCAACCGTCCGCTCCGTACTCCTTTACGGATGCGAGACATGGCCCCTGAAAGCAGCGGATGTTCATGCTCTCAAAGTATTCGACCACTCCTGCCTGAGACAAATCCTCGGTGTCTCCCTCCGAGACAGAATTAGCAACGTCGAAATTCGTAGACGATGCCACCAGAAGCATGACATTGAAGCCCTAATAAAAAAACGCCGCCTAACTTGGTTTGGCCATGTTTGTCGGAGGTCAGATGACACCCTCACTAAAAAGGCGCTATACCGCAAACCCCTCGCACACTGGAAGAAGAAGCGAGGTGGACAAGTCAAGACCTGGCTTAACACACTCAAGGCGGACCTAGAGCCGATTGGTGGTTTCCGACGACACGGCGGAAGATGGGACAAGCAGTGGCTTGAAATATGTGCACCACACACACACGACCGAGCGGCTTGGCACTCAACCGTCTGCCAGATCATAGCGCCAGGGAGAGCTGAAGAGCTTGTGTCCTGAAACAAGTACAAGTAAGTAAGTACACGGATCAAAATTCTGAGATAGCCATTTTATTCAGCGTAGTCGAAAAAGTTTATAACTATGTCTTTGGGGACGACTTACTCCCCCACAGTCCCCGTGGGAGGGGTTACAAGTTCAAATATTTGACCAGTGCTTACATATAGTAATGGTTATTGGGAAGTGTGCAGGCGTTTTCAGGAGGATTTTGTGGTTGGAGGCAGGGGTTGAGAAGAGGGGAATATGCAGGGAGAACTTTCCATCGAGGAATTTGTCATGGGGGAAGAAGATTTCCATGAAGGGAGCGCAGGATTTACTAGCATTACTTAAAAAAAAAAAACAATGAAAAAGTTTAGTATAAATTTAAGCTTTAGTATAAAGAGCGAGGTACTGACGAGGGGGCGAACCCCCTCATATATGTAATAAAAACATAAGAATAGAAAAGTCCTTTACGTAAGCTAATTTATAAGTTACGTATATCTTTTACTTATAAAAAGATTCGTAAAAAATTAAAAGCTCTAGTTGCCTTTTTAATTAACCGAAAATCGGAGGGCAACTAGGCTTCCTCCCCCGCTCTTTTTTTCTCAAAACCATTCGATCAAAATTATGAGAAAGCCATTTAGCCAAAAAAAAATATACAAATTTCGTTTTAATTATTCCTCTGCGGAGAGCCAAAATCAAAACATGCATTGATTCAAAAACGTTCAGAAATTAAATAAAAAAAAACAAGTTTTTAAATGAAAGTAAGGAGCGACATTAAAACTTAAAACGAACAGAAATTACTCTGTATATGAAAAGGCCTTTTCCTTCTCAACGCCCCGCTCTTTACGCTAGAGTTTTTTACTGTTTTAAAATGTAGAGTTAAGAGAAAGAGTCAAACTTTAGCGTAAAGAGCGGGGCGTTGAGAAGGAAAAGCCCCTTTCATATACGGAGTAATTTCTGTTCGTTTTAAGTTTTAATGTCGCTCCTTACTTTCATTTAAAAAACTTTTTTTTTTTATTTAATTACACGTATGGACGAATTCGCTTTAGAAGGTCAAAAGATGTTATCTGACAATCTTCAAACTGAAAATTGTAGTACAAACTCTTAATATGAATGTTCTATCAATTGGTTCATTCCATTCTTCCGTACCGCACCGTATTTGCTACCAAAAAATTCCAGTTTTGGAAGATAAGATCCCAAGAGTTTAAATCACGCTAAAATAAATATTAATGTCCTTTTTCGCTATAGTTGACATACATAATCTGCAAAAGATGACACAGTCTGGGGTGCTGTAGGCTGATCTGCAATGACGATGGCAGTGATTATTATATTAGGAAAAAGCACTAAATGCAGAATTTATTGGTATATTTCTCAATCTTCTATCTGATTTCAGTACTATATTATACATTTATCATGGATCGAACCAACTGATAGAAAGATAAATTTTCTATTACTTAGATAGGTAGTATGTGAACACACCACTCGATGCGTCTTTTCTTGATCTTCCCAAATGTACTAATCACTTCCTTTGCAAGGGTTATTGAGCCCTTAAAGGGACCCTTAAAGGGACCTTTAACGTGACAGCTTGCTCCTTATTGACTGCCAGTTGAAATTGGTTGCAAATAATCCACTTTAAACCAATCATAGATACTTGCTTACCACAATAAAATCAAACAGCTTTACTTAACCCCCCCCCCTGATGGATATATATATATATATATATAGAAATATATGTATATATATATATATATATATATATATATATATCCATAGCCCATTGTCAATATTCACACTATTTTTAGAAGGACGCGACTACTCTTCCCACCGATGGATTAGCGTTCACTATAAAATAATAAAGAAAAAAATTTACGCTATTTATAAATATAGTTTGAGTACAAGGAGTCGACTGTATATTTAATTATCAGTAAGGGGGGTTAAAGTGAAGTAACACATTTTTCGGAATGAGATAAGTGAATGTTTATGATCGTTTAAGATAATTTTTAGAATTTCTGGTTGCCATTTTTTAATAGTGAACAACGCGTCACTTTTAGGGCCCCTTTGAGAGCTCAAAATCTGAGAAGGAAGCGATTAGTATATTTGGAAAGAGCATAAAAAGACGCATCCAGATGTTCATTTACAACCCCACTAAGTCGGAGAGTAAAAACCCGAAATCTACCAATATAACTTTTATTGTTTAAAAGGGTGGATTATACCTCTAAAATGTTTCACATAATACCTTTCGAATTACAACAACTAAAATAAATAAGGGAATAAAAAGTTAGAGTGACTTACAGGTATTTGAGGGTTTTGATTTGGAATTGTTTGTTTAGACCCATCTTGTCTCTCGACAGCAAGATTCGGTGCTGGAATAATCTCAATGGACTGCACACAATAACATAGAAATATACAGGCGTATAAGCCTCCGCCAGTCCATCTGAAAAATGTAAGCCAATTAAGAAAATTAGATTTTTATCAGTTCGTATTTAGCTAATGAACAAGTTGAATGAAGGACAAGTTAAATAACAGAAATATTTCCCAGCCATTCACAGATCTTCACATCTGAAAACCTTCGTTTGATATCCCTTTTTCTAGATTTTGAAAATACATTTTTAGGCATTTTCATTAAAAACAAAAAAGAACAAAATTGCTCCCTCTCCTTGATTTTCAAAGCTATATTTTTTTTGTATACTCATTGACAAAAGAGAAAAAAAAATCCTTGCCACCCTTCATTTTTGTAAATTGGCAGCAAGAATCTGAACTACTATTCTACCGGCCAAGACCGTATCCAAGGAGGGGGATCGGGGGTTTAACCCCCCCCCCCCTAAACGTTTATTCCGCTCATAAAAACGTGACCAAAATGCATATAACCAGATTTTGATACGTTTTTTGAATTCTTTTTTGTAGCCCCCACCCCCGGACAAAATGCTTTTTGTACCCCTCCCCCAACAAAATCTTTTTGTACCCCCCCCCCATCCCTTCAAAAAAATCCTGGATACAGCCCTGCTACCAGTGCAGAGTTTCGTCAGGAATTTGTAGTTCTTTCAGGCCTATTTGAAGAATAATCGCTAAATCTTGCTTGTGGGTAACAAAATCTTGACAGGGGTGGATTGAAAAAAGAAAGAAAGAAATGAGGGTACAAGAAAAAATACCCCCCCCCCCCCCTGGATCCGCCACTGGATCTTAAAATTCAAAAACAACATAAAGTTCCAAAGAACATTCTCTAATTTTTCAGGGAAGGAGGTTGTAATTCCGCTCTAGAAAGCGGAATTCAACCACGTATTTTCGTACAGCTTACTAGATCCGATAGAATTTAAAACAAGAGCTCTGAGACACGATATCTTTCCAAACTTCAAATTTCATTAAGATCCGATCACTCATTCGTAAGTAAAAAATACGTAATTTTTTCTAATTTTTCAGAATCAACCCTCCTCCCCAACTCCTCCAAAAAGAGCAGATCCGTTCCGGTTGTGTCAATCAGGTATCTAGGACTTCTGCTTATTTTTCCACAAGTTTCATCCCGATCCCTCCACTCTAAGCGTTTTCCAAGATTTTAGGTTCCCCCTCCAACTCCTCCCAATGTCATCGAATATGGTCGGGATTTAAATAAGAGCTCTGAGACACGATATCCTTCCAAACATCAAATTCCATTAAGATCCCATCACCCGTTCGTAAGTTAAAATACTTCATTTTTAAAATTTTTCCCGAATTAACGGGACCCCCACTGCCCCCCAGATGGTCAAATCAGGAAAATGACTATTTCTAATTTAATCTGGTCCGAACCCTGATACGCCTGCCAAATTTCATCGTCCTAGCTTTCCTGGAAGTGCCTAAAGTAGCATAACCGGGACAGAAAGACAGAATTTGCGATCGCTATATGTCACTCGGTTAATACCAAGTGCCATAAAAACCGATAATCCAATTCTTAATCAAAAAGATGCAATTTTGTAGTTTTGCAGACTATGAAGTAAGTTTAGCAGTTTTCAGTAGTAGTGGGTGCCAAATTTAATAAAAGAAACGAGGGCGAAAAATCAGCACAAGAACGTAAAAAAACATCTGGCACCGACCAAACAGCTTAAGAAGGCGTAAGTTTCTTGTGAAGGTATCTGGGAATCAACGGGCTGTTTATTTTTGAGTTTTTACGGACGAAAAGCACTGCTCTTCTTTATTTTCACACTTGAACGTGGCAACACTGACAAAAATATTGTACTGCTTAATCAAAACTTAAAAACGGCGGTTTCCAGGTATGAATTTATCAAAGATGAGTTCAGGGGGGAGGCATGTGTTTATTATTTTGATATCTTTTAAGTTAAAAAAAACTCGTGTTTTCACTTTTGTGACGTACCGATCTGTAGCAATTGTATACTTTAACCGGCTTATTGACTACAATAATTGATACAGCAGCAAATTAGCCGCGGGATATGCTTAACGCTGCACCCAAAACTACCGTAAAAATATGCATATATGCTTATTACACTATGTGCAATACAAAAGCCACACGCGCGACGGTGAACAATATGCAATAAACAAGGATTGTTATTGATAAGTATATAGAGTTTCTAATTAGCTACTAAAAGACGTTAGTAGGATCGTGTGCAGATTTTCTGTTTGGTGTTGAGGGGGTTATAAAAAATGTATTCGAGGGGAGGGGTAACTAGACAATCACCTTTCTGGGGGGGGGAATTATTTTAAGATTTTCATTTTAAGACTAATTTACGAGTCACAGAAATATTGCTTTTATGTTTCAGGAGAAATAGTCTTTTGGCTCGTATAATTACGGTCCAATTCTGTGCTGAACAAATATTTCGAGAAGAGAGAAGGCTAAACCCGCTACCACTTTGGACGTTGGCCATCCAAACGTAAATTCTGAGTTGAACACATATTTCGAGGAGACAGAAGGCTAAACCCGCTACCACTTTGGACGTTGGCCATCCAAATGTAAATTCTGAGTTGAACATATATTTCGAGGAGACAGAGGGCTAAACCCGCTACCACTTTGGACGTTGGCCATCCAGACGTAAATTCTGTGTTGAACAAATATTTCGAGGAGACAGAAGGCTAAACCCGCTACCACTTTGGACGTTGGCCATCCAAATATAAATTCTGAGTTGAACATATATTTCGAGGAGACAGAGGGCTAAACCCGCTACCACTTTGGACGTTGGCCATCCAGACGTAAATTCTGTGTTGAACAAATATTTCGAGGAGACAGAAGGCTAAACCCGCTACCACTTTGGACGTTGACCATCCAAACGTAAATTCTGAATTGAACAAATATTTCGAGGAGACAGAAGGCTAAACCCACTTTGGACGTTGGCCATCCAAACATAAATTCTGAGCTCAACAAATATTTCGAGAAGACAGAAGGCTAAACCCGCTACCACTTTGGACGCTGGCCATCCAAACGTGAAGCATATTACATGGAACCGCAAGCTTTTAGTAAATCAGCTGCAGTAACTAAAAAGGTATCATTGTAATCAATGAACCCCCTTGAAGGAAGCAGCAATACAATAAAAAAGAGTAATCCCATTTTATTCCCAGATCAACACTTTCCAAATGCATTTCTGAAAGAGCGTTCTTCAAGTCTATAAACTATAAACCGATAATTTTGATAAACCGGAAGAACAAAGACATTATTTCATAAAAGCTTGCAGGACTTGGACCCATTTGTTCTCCAGGGTTTGCATTTGGGGGAGGCTAGAGAGTGATTCCCCTCCTTGATTTTAAAATCTGTTGTTTTTCTTATTATTTAATTGAAAAAATGCCCCTCCCTTTCCCAAACCTTTAAATGTGCCTATTTTGTACCTTTATAACAAACTTAAACAATCATCCTTTCCTCCCTAACATTTTAGCGCATTGTCGCCCCTTGCTTGTTCTCCTTCCTGCCTTTTTTCACGGGGAAATATGTAGAAAAAATGGTGTTCTCGTATTCTAACTATTCATAACTTGAAAGTGAATGCGTATAAACATAACACGTTAGTTTGATGCATTTCATTGGTCTTAAACACGGAAGTCTTGAACAATTTTACAATTGTTAATTTTCGAGCGAATCTTGAAACACAAAAGGTGCGAAAAGAATGTTGTTATCAAATAGGATCGAAGTAACCGTAAATTATGAGCCGTTTTTAGAAACCACCTCTGGAATTCAAATTTTTCCCAGAAATTCGCGGTGAAATAATGAAAAAGAGCACATCCTACAAGCACAGCAGTGATATTGAGCTGAGTGACATTTCATGATTTAGCAGAAATAAAATGTATTCTGACAGATACACGACAGGCTAAAAAGAAGGCGCAAACAAAAACGTAGACGGTAGCTTATGAAAAACCGAGTGGCGCCAATTCACGAAAATGCAGGGGGTGGACATAAGCAAGGATTGTTTTTAAATAGAGATAAAAAAGTGAATTTTTAAAAAAAATTTATGGGGGCTAATTTTGTCATTCTTTCGATTTTTAGAATTAATATTTTCTTCAAGAAAAAAAACTAATTTTAAATGTCAATGGTGTGGGCAGAAAATCTAAGACCTCCCCAAGCGACACCTCTGGGAAATTTTGAAAAAAAAGAGGATGTGTTTTTACTCTAGTGTAAGCGTAATCATCCAAATAGAATGTTATCAACGTAGAAAATGTCAGGTTTTTTCCAATTTTTCTTCGCAATTTTTTCGGCATATTAATGAAAAAATACCTATGTCAAGATTAGAATTTTTATTGGCTCCGTCAAGCGTTCAATTGCTAAAAGCCATATACACTTACCACCTGGAAAGACTTAAAGGATTTTAGAAGTCAAACCGCAATTAGTTTCAGTTTTAACACACAATTAGTTTCAGTAAGATATTATTTTAAAAATGATTAACTGTCAATTTCAAGGGCTTCCACCTCACTTTAAACAAACGTTTAAACAAATTAAACATTAAATATTAAAAATTAAACAAAATTAACTTCCACAAATTAGACAAACGTTTAATACCGTTAAAAAATTAAGTGGACCGTTGTTTGGCTGAGGTTGTTTTTTTGATTTTTTTTTTTACTCTGAGCCAAAACCTTACACAATCGATAATGAAATACACTATTCGCTTTGTTCAGAGGTTACGGCAAGAAAGATGTAAATGAAACACGGTTATGGCGGGATGACGTCAGCTTTACAAATAGCGAAAAACGGCATGTCAAATAATCATACATCAGGGTGTCGGCTGTTACTGTAGATAGGCATCCGTACCTTACGCGCGGAAATTTATTGGCAAAATTCTAGTTTAGTGACTTCTTGCTATCTCGGAAAGTGGTTAGGTTAGGAAAAAGAAACTTTCAGGGATGTGTCTAGAGGCTAAAATATTCCCGGGAAGGTATTTTGAAGTACCTACCTCCACTCCTTCTCCGTCTAGGTGGCCTTGACCTTTGATGACCTTTAAAAATATGTGTGTTATAAAAGTGAAATCTTGCAAAATAGATCTTCTGCTTGAATGAAGTACAATAAAATTGTTTTCAGCTTCACAACTTTGCTCAATCCTAATTTATAAGGTTTTAAAGATATGCAAATACATTTCCTAATTTTGAAAAAAAAAAACATTGATATGGCTGAGATTTCTAATGAAACAACAGGAATTACATTTTTCAGAACTAAAGGTAGTGAAAAAGCAACTGGTAAATGAAAATTAAGGTAAAATATTGTTTTGTCAAAATTTCAATGGGTATAGACCTGTCATGTAGGCAAATTTCCGGGCCCTCTAGATGGAGAAGGAGCGGAGGTGGGTACTTTAAAATACCTTCCCGGGATATACTTTAGCCTGTAGACCCTTCCCCGAAAGTTTCATTTTCCTAACCTAACCCCTTTCTGAGATAACAAGAAGAGACTAATCTAGAGTTTTTTATTTCATTTCAATATCATTTATATTGAAAATAATCTGCACATCAAAACTGGCAGATTTAAATTTCTCTGAGATAATTCTAGTTTTCGCTAGTTCGCTATCTTGGAAAGGGGTCAGGTTAGGAAAATGAAACTTTCAGTAATGAATCCAGGACCAAAAACATACGCTGGGAAGCTATTCCCAAGCTACTATGCTAATCCTTTTTTGATTTCTAAGTCTTAAAAATTTTCCTACTTGACAGGTCAATTTACTTATTGGAATTTTGACAAAGTAATATTATACCTTAATTTTCAATTTCTTTTTCTCTGGTTTTCGTTTTGAAAAAGCAATTCCTATTGAGAAAAACATTTAAGCATATCAAATTTATGTTTTTTCTAAATTTACAGATATTTGAAACCTCAAAAATTAGGATTGAGCAAATTTGTGAAGAGATGGTCGGTTAGAGAAGAATCGGTTAGTCCTGGCAAGACATAGTCTCCAAAAAAGCCCAAGGAAGCATCCAAGACTTTAAAAAAGTCATTAAGATTTTATGCCGCCTCTTCATTTTTAACTCAAACTCTATTAATACAGAGGAAATTACAAACAAAAAACTTACCCCAGGTTTCCCATACTTTTATTCCAATGACACCTTTCCTATCCTTTTAAAAAACTTGTTATATCACTTTCGTTTTTTTCCGTGGTTACTTAAAACGAGTAATTCACTAAAAACGAAAGTTCCTTGTATCACTTATGACGACTGATACGTAACTGATCAACAAGGGTACGGGTATCTTGATAGTGTCTTAACGTAGGCTTTACTTCAAGTTAGCGCAACTACCTAGCCTATTGCCGAACAGCTAGTTGACCTTCTGAAGGGACTACCGGGTCCCCAGTACAAAAGGGGTACTTATCTAGGGTAATAACCCCAGACATGTATTCGTGTTAATGACCTAAACATCAAGAATGAAAACTGATGCTTCTTCGTTTGATCGCATTTTAATAAAAGGGTCTGCCATCTTTCTTGCAACTATGAGCTTTTCCTTGCCATTTAACAAACCTTGAACGTATATTATGTAAGAATTAGGGCATTTACACCACCAAGATACGTCAATTCTTTTTTACTCTTTCATTGAAACTCTAGCGAATAAAGAACCCTATCGGCGTAATATGCTGCTTTAAAATGAAACCTGACGCATCCTTGTCTAATGACATTTTAATAACATAGTTTGGTATTTTTTTTTATTCTCTGCTGATTGGAGGTATTACTAGCTGTTCCATAGACCTTAAAAATACTGTATCTAAAAATTAGGCTATTTACACCAAATCTAACATCTTTTCTTTTTTGCACTCTTGGAGATGCTGGTGAGTAAGTAGGCTCACACAAAGTTCGTATCGTAGAGTATCAGGAAGAAGTTGCGCACATATCTACACAGGGGGAGGGGTGTACTCCTCGAATATACTTTCATTCATTACCCTTCCCCCTTCTCCATTATCAGAGAACAAAAGCTTTTTAAGGTCATAATGAAAGAGATGTCAAGATGGTTAGGTTTTGCGAATTAAGGATAATATGTTGGCAAAAAACAAAACTCCCAATAGCAAGTGAACAGGGGCTAGCAAAACAGTAAGACCTACTTAAATGGAATAGGATGAGGCCACAAAAAGAGATATACTTTCCGTGCGGTAATCGAAAAAAAAATTAAAGCCACCCACTTTGACTCAACATGCTCCATTGACTGGTCTCAGTTTTCCTACCAGAGGAGCCAATACTTGAGAAGGATTTTGAAAATAAATTTTTCGGGATATATATTCAAAAAAGAACTAAAAATACCCCCACCCCAAAATATTGAAAAATACATTTTATTTGTGTCTCGACTAAGAAAAGGAAAACACTCCCCACCAGGCACATACGCGGGAATTTTTTCGGTGGGGGGGAGGGCCCAAAACCTTAGAAACAGCAGATATAAAGTAGCACTTTTTTTTTTTAGTAGCTAAATAAATGCAAAAAGCACGTGTATCGGAAAATACAGATTAACTTTAATTTGTAGAATTGTAGCGGATGGGGGGGGGGAAGACTGAAGCCTCAAAAGTACGTTTTAGGCCCAGGTTATGTTCACAGCGATTTAGAACCAGTGATTAACCTATTATATCCCACTGAAAGGGAGGTTAACAGTGCAATATGGGTGCTGTGGGGGGGGGGTAGCTCTTCTATTGCGAAAACGTCGATTTTAATGAAAAATGATAGTTTCCAAAAATTGATCCATTAAAAGGTGTACTTTATTCTAAAAAGGGGGGGGGATAAACGCCCTAATATCAAGGATAATTCTATTTTGCTGTGGAAAGCAAACTCTCTTTACAAAAAAAAATAACAGTACAATCGCTAATTACTTCAAAGAGGGTAAAAAGTTAGACAGAAAATGGGTTAATAATTGGGCAGTAACTTGACTGGATAAGTGCATGCTGTAAAATCCCCCCCCCCCAAAAAAAAGGCTTCACACATGTATCTAGATTCTTAATAAATGTCCTACTTTTGCCAGAAATCCCAAAAAACCATGGGGAAATTAAACATTTCACAAAACTTCGGGGGGCCCAGTCCCGAAGGCCCTCCCCCCTGCGTACGTGCCAGCCCCCACCCCTAATCTTTTGTGAATTGGAACCCCAGTTTTCTGTATACTATGCTGAAGACTTCTGATGCATCTTATTTATATCAAATTCTTAAAATTTTCTGGTTTTTTGCTTAAATGGGGAAAATCCCTTGTTTCACTGGCAGAAACAGTCGTAAATTGGGGCTTTGGCTACCACAATCTTTATCGTCTGTTTGAGATCTACTGATTATTCCTTGTACGTACATCTCATTCCTAGTAGAATTCCAAACCAGACACAAATAAATTCTGCTCACAAATAAATGTAAGCTGTACTGCAAATGCAACATAATACCGTTTATGCCCTCCTCTGTTTGTACGAGCTTGGCTGCCTTTACTAGCTCTAATTTATATACCGGGGCTTTCCGGTTCTCTCCTGAGAAGAATTCGTTGATCTTCTACAAAGCGGACAGGTAATCACGTATTAAATTAAGGAATCCTTCTAAATTTGACGAAAAATTAAATTCAAGGATAAATTCCCTTAAAAGTGTCACTTTGTTTGAATAGCACTAAGGGGTTTCACACTCTCTATTGTTGATGTCCCTTCTATTAGGTATACTCTCACCTTATATACATGAGCAAGGAATTTAGGTGGGATTTTCTTGGGGGGAGAGACGACATTTAAGGAGGCAAAGGCTGAAATTTCAGAAAAAATATAGGTAAATTATAAAGAAATTATGAAAGATGATAGAACGAATATGCAAAGAAATCATGAGCTTCTGAGGAGTGACACAGCCCTAAAGGATACCCAGATCCTTCAGGGACATAACTTGCTAAGGGGCAGGGGAGTAACTGCTCCTACTAGATCTAAGTTTTCCTCCCCCACCCAAGTTCGCCCCCCAGCTGAAATTTAGCTTCCTTCAAAAATCTAGTCAAAACTAAGATTGGCCTGCCTAATTTAAGCATCAACAGTAACGGATCAGTTTTCTTTAGTATATATTTACCTTTATAGTACTATAAAGTATCTTTATAGTACTATATACTACTTTCATGGTACCAAATGGCTCATTTTTCAGTTTTTACTGTCATTTTCACTTGATTTGGGAAAATTGGCTCCAATGTTGTCCCCTCCCCGTCTAGTATTTGGACGAAATTACGCCACTGAACTCCTTCGTACGTAACCGTTTCCAAACGCTTCTATAGTGCTTATATCTGGCTTTGCGTAAATTCCTCTATAGATCTATTTTACGCTCAGTTACATTATAGTCAATTCCTTGTATTCACGTCAATTGAAGTGGAAATTTAGACAATAGATTTACAAGGAGCTGTAATAACTGCAACACATTAGGCAGCAGATACGGGTATAAACAAACGTGAGTGCTCTGTAAAGGATACGCTAGTGTGTTTTTCCAACACGCATATTAGGCTGTAATCCTTATTTTTAAAAACGTGATTTTTCACTATTTTGGTCCTGCTTATTAAGGTTTAGCAATTTTGCAATCCTATTGCTAAGGTTTAGCAATCCTTGTTACAAACTATGTAAAAATTACACAAAACTTTTTCTTGTGTAGATCAGGGTATGGAAGGTATACATTTCTGGAGGGGGTCACACTGAACATCGTTTTTGTGTCTATAATTCCCTCCACAAGCTAAGCTCAGTCTACTAGTCCATTTTTCTTGTAACTTGATAAATTTGTAAATTGTGAGAAAAATACACATATTTTGTTTAAATTCACTTTATTCAATTCTCAGCAGACATTCCATACAGCATACTTTTTCTCTTAAAAAGGGCACAGGAACTTGAAAGTTTCAATCCAATGATTCCCCTCAAAATTCTATACGGCCATCCCTTCCACAAGAACCTTATATGTTGATAATGGGCAAATAGTATAACTCAAAGGCCTTACCTAAGGGCTTCGGTGGGGGGGGGGGGGTTGTTACCCAAAACAACGTAATTGCTGGATCCTTAAACTATAACAAACAAAATGGCAATCTCAAAATTTCTATCGGATGCAATTGGGGAAATGATGGGCGTGGGGACAGGTTTTCAAAGAAAAGTATTGAGCTTTATTAAACCAAAAATGGACCTCACAGCAAACAGAAATTACAATAAATAACCAATTGAAATTGAGCAAAAATTAACATGAGTAGGGCTTGCCCTACTCATGTTAATTCTCAAAACCTCAACCATGCCTTCTCAAAACCAAAACGTAATTTGCCCTTTACTGAAAAAATTGACTGTGGATTGTCAGTTTAATATGCATATATTGATATGTAGGTTTTCAAAAAAGCATTTAAGCAATATCATAGGCAGCACCGCTCTATAACAGCTAGCAATAATAATAATAATAATATAATAATAGCAATGATTTATTTATCCACCATCTATAAAAGACTACATTGGAGCGAGGAAAAATAAAAGAAAACTGAACTCACTAATAAGAAGAAAACAATAGTTATTATTGGAGAAAAACGTACTTCCGGGACTGTGGTTCCAAATCAGGGGCGATATTCCAGGATTTCCTGGAATATCGTAGGAAATGGAATTTCCTGGAAATCATATTGAAGCAAGCTTCAATATGTCGTTCAGTGTGCCAACCTTACGTTATTTACTTCGCCGGTGCGTCTGATCTACTTGCCTAGAGTTATACAGATAAAATTAATAAGTGCTATTTCAGATACGCAAAGTTTCTATGCTTTATTTCTAAACGACACCGAAATTTTAAAAAAATTAGGAATCCAGTCAAAGGGTATCCGTAAGAAGTCTGTGATAGAAGTGATACTGAATAGACGTCGTTTTTCTCCAATAATAACTATTGTTTTCTTTTTATTTGTGAGTTCAGTTTTTTTCTTTTATTTTTCCGGCTTCCGCTCCATTATAGCCTTTTATAGATGGTGGATAAATAAATCATTGCTATTATTATTATTATTATTGTTATTATTGCTAGCTGTTATAGAGCGGTGCTGCCTATGATATTGCTTATATGCTTTTTTGAAAACTTGCATGCATATAATTTTATCATTTAATTGAAACTTCCCCTAAGCTGTCCCTACAAGTTTCACATTAACGCCCTTAGTATCAGTAATTACATTAACTGCAGTGGTAGTGTCAATATTGCTTTGTCACCTTTTTGAAAATCTACATGCCCATAGTCCGTTTTAATTTAGTTCAACATCCGCCTAAGTATTGCTTTAAAGCTTTACCTCAATACCCTTAGCTTGTGTAGTAGCAATAGAAATAGTGGCGTTAGTTAAAGTACGCACATTACACCTTGGTTTCTTCAACATCCCTTTCACACACGCTGAAAGTTTCAACATAATACCATCAGCCTTTCCTAAAGCATTTCTGATCGGTCCATTTGACAACCTGTGAGGGCATAGTGTGTTTTAATTTATTTCCATACGGTTCAAAAGTTTCCAACCCTTAGCTCTAGTAGCAGCAGTAGTAGTAGCAGCAGTAGTAGAACCAGCAGTTTCCTCTTAATGGTCTTAGCCTTACAGTAGTTGCAAAAGAGGTAGTAGTTGAAGTGGCAAATTTAGCAGCGGTAGTAGTATTAGTAGTAGCATGCGCCTATTGCCTTTTGGTCAATTGATCCTCCAACTTCCAATTGAAAATTCCAACGTAATACACTCTTTTGACAATGTTCAGACGGATAGAATCTTTTGATTTCGTTTAAATTTCTTCTCAATATTTTAAATGTGTTTATCGTTGTTATAGTAACATTAGCAGCGTGGAAACATTGTCTATTTATCAGCCGATCATCTCCCTTATCATTTCTAGAAGATCCAAATCAATACTCCTAGTAATTGCTGAGTTACGCCCTTTTGACAACCCGTATAAACATAAAGTGTTTTGATTTAGTTCAACACTCCCTCAACCTTCTCCAAAAGGCTCACTTGAATGTCATTTGCCTTTTTGGAAAGTAAAGGTCAAACATGCATATCTTTCTCGATAACATATACTTTGTGTAAACAGTGATCAAAATGCCTAATTTACGGCCCTTGCCCTGGGGGCCGTGAGGGGGCTGATATTCTCAAAGACATAATTACTGGATCTTTCAATGACGCTACAGATAATGGACGTCTCAAAACTTTGATTGGATGTTTGTTTGGAAAATGGTGGGCGTGGGAGGGGGGTTGTCCTTAATTCACCGTTAACTCTTGAACTTCCAGTTTCCAGTCAAATAAGCCCTCTCCAAAGTTTACGCAACCATCCATTCCTAAAAAATCCTCATATGCCCCAAGGGCATAACTTACAACCATTGTCCCAGGCCTCTGTTGGATTTTGTCAACCCTGGAGGTTTTGTTATATGTTCTTTGGACTATTGTTAACAAATTTTTTCTCGCAATTTTGATCAGATACGATTGGAGAAAAGAGGGCTTAGGGGTGGGGCTAGTTGACATCCATCACTTAAAACTTTAAAAGGGAATTGAAACCTTCAATTTCTAGTTAAGTGAACCCCATCTAAAGTTTATACGACCACCCCTTGCATAAAAACCTTTTATGTCTTCGGGGCATAACTTACAACCCCTGCCCCCCGGTTCTGAGGTTTTTTTTCAATCGTGAAGGCCTTGTTAAATAATCTTTAGACTATTTTGGACAAAATGGCTATCTCAAAATTTCTATCGGAGGCATTTGGAGAGGCTGGATGCCTCCCAATCACTCTCGACAACTAAAAGGGGTCTAGAGCTTGCAAGTTACAATCGAATGAGCCACTTTTAAAGTTTCTACGACAACGCCATCCATACAAAGTGCCCTGGTAAAAAAAAAATACGTTGTGCCCACATTACTCTTTACTTAGGTAGCGCTATTTTGTAACTGTAATAGCTAGGGCTAGGGGGACAACAGGACCCCCACATCTCTTAACTTAAAATTTAACCAGTAGTCTGTATCATATTTTGTACTTCATATGTTGTCTTATTCAAAATGTTAGAGTGTCAGACCTGCTTTGTGATGTACACATCACAAATATAAACTTTTCATACCTTCTCTATAGTGTTAATAGTCATTTTGGGACCTTTGACAGGTTTGTAATAAAGTTGCAAGTCACTTATATCACCATTCGTCTAGTATGGAAATCCTCTCTATAATGACCTTCTGCTTTTATGATTTTTTTATGAAATAAACATAAAATAGCACTTAGATATATTTGACTATATGTTTATAGTTTTTAGGCCTTGTTTGGTTTACATGTCATTAGTCAAACAGATACACAGTTTGATGAGAACCTCGGGTTTTACCTAACCTTATAGACAAAATCATTTTTCAAGAAATTCTTTATTTAAACATATAAGGAAAAACCAACCTCTTCTAACAGCTCCATAAAGTTAACGATCGATAACGTAAAGGGAGATACCTAACAGTTAAAAAAAACTAATTAGAAAAGAAAATAACAATCACATAAAACTCAATTTTTAAACTAGCACTAAATTATTTGTCATGCCCTGGATTGAACTGGCAAAGATCTTTTTGTAGAAATAATCTATAGGCATAAATTAGCGGACAAAAAGAAAATCAAAATATCTATCTAATTAATTTTTTCTTGATCTTTTAAATAGAACCAAAGATCTTTCGTTCTTGTCTGTCAGCCAGTACGCATCCGAGAATCTGAATCTATGAAATCAGATAATAACCGGTTTATTGCTGTTTGTGCACGAAGACAATTAGCTTCGGCTCAGGGGTAAACTACTTTGTAGCTATATTTTAATAGATATTTAGTTTGTAATTAGGTTAGGTTACATTTTGCATGCAGCCCCGCTATACTTAATCCCTAATTCCCCTTAATGTGCAAATATACAGCCCAAATTATATATACCCTATCCATCTCCGAAGTCTCTCAATTGTGTGAGCCCCGTTCCTGTAGATCCAAATTCTCGAGTGTGTACCGGCTAACAGACAAGCACCAATCTTTCACTAATTTTGCAGAAGAACGACAATCAGTGGAAATTATTAATATTACCTTAGGTCCTAAAATATATTTCACGGAGAAGTGTCATAAAATGATGAATGTTATATATGCAGGAACTCCACGACAGGAAAGGAGGCTCAATTGAACAGAATTTGAAAGGGTCCAGCCACCTTTTCAAGTAGCAAATAAATTGTATCACAGCTGAGTTTGTGGTGATAAAAATAAAGTAATTAAATAAAGTAAAAAAAAAACAATTTTCGACTAAAGAGGATGGAAATGCTTTCAAGAGAAAATTCTGAAATAGGTAATCCATGCAGAAAACCTTCTTGTTTCAGAGGTCACACATCCTTGCAGAACTTTTATAAAAAGCGGGGTGATGAAGGACTTATGACCCCCCCCCCCCCCATATTTACAATAAGACTATACATTGTAATGAAACTCACGAGGTTAGATTAAGAAGAAAAAGGTTTTTAAACAAAAATAAAAAAGCGGCATTAAAATGTATTCCTTAATCCTCCATTCTTTACCCTGATATTTAATTAATTTAGCTTCCAATGCTTCAATAACTAGTGTTCGAGCCAAGACTATATTCTGGAATTTTTTCTTGGAGGGACGGAGTTTAAAAACAAAATTTGTTTATAGGCTTTTTTGCTAGTTCTCTAAGAGATGAGAAAAATTTCAAATGAAATGGTTTATTTACTTACGTTTGCTTTAAACTATAGAATGTTCAGTCCAAATGTTTTGAAAAGTGACCCGGCACATAAACCTTTACTATTTATGTCTTTATTACTATATTATGTATTGAAACTGTCACATTCTAAACTAGACCTACGTTGCCTGAGCAACGTGAAGTGTTGCGGCAGCCTTTGTCCGGCTTAGCCGAATAAAGTGTTGCGAGAGCAACACTTTGGTTTTGTTTTTTTGCTATCGGTTAAACGCTGAAGTTTTCAGCCTATCGAAGCTTTTAAAACGTTATGATCAAAGAAGAACGCGATCAGTAATCACATGATCAAAGGCTATTCCTCAGCGTTGAAAAAACAACAATAACAAAAGAATATCGAAAGAAGGGACTAAATTGACTTTGCAGCCAGTTGAACTTTATCCTTTTCAATCGTAGACATCGTGACGGATCAAGACATGGAACAATATCTTATATAATCTAGTGGTATTATAAAGCTATCCGTAACTTTTCAGAATCAAAATACCATAGATGACACTCTATTAATTATTACGATACTGCCACGTTGTTTTACGTTATCGTTTGTACCCGTTGCGTAAACACTTAATTCTAGGTTACAGTAAGTATGGGTAGGCTAAACCAACTAGCAAAAGTTACAAACCCCTCTTCACTAAAGATGATTGTAGCCTAATAGACGATTATTACTTACAAGTCTCCTACATGTCTTACCACTGGAACCAACTCGGTCTTATCATCAAATACACTGGAAACAAATAATAGGTACACCAAATAGCGAAATTTACAAACCCCTCAGTGCCAAAGATGATTATGAGCTAACAGCTGAACTTTTCTTACAAGTCCCCTTTACACGTCTCAAAATTGGTATCGGCTTATTTTTGGTTTCAGTGTGTACCCTACTACTGAAGTTGTCAACCCCTTGAAACTTTCAAACTAGCATATCTCATGAAGGAATTTTTGTATCAAAAAATGGATGCCATATGCTTTGATCAGCTCATCAAGAGCTATCGATTGCCGTCGAAAAAAAAATTCTATCTGTCTTAGTTCAAAAGTTGATTTTTTTGCCGTAGGCCAACTTTCTAACGTCACCACTTAGAAAGGAGCAAAGGATAAGCTCCAATTTCTTTAGCAATGACAGAACTTTTAAAGTTTAAGAGGTACATCTGATAACATTTCTCTACCTCAATCCCAAGTCTGAAAAAACAAATGATAAACCCAGCGAAAATCACGGCAGCACTTTCGGACCCGTGGGAAAATGCCGCTTTTTTGCTTCTGTAAATTTTTCTATTTATCACTCAAAGAAGATATATTGGCTGTAGGGCCGGGTAACTGCCACATATATTTAACACTTATAGATTTTAGTCCATCTTCAATTTGAAAGTGGTGCCTGCCTGCTTGCCTGCTAGAACGGAGCTTTCCACTCGAAAGCAGAAACATGATTTGATGAAACGAAAGCTTGGCTGCATAACTTCAGATACTTCTCTCTGACATAGTCTACATAACTCCACTTCACTTCGCACACCATAGGCTCTGGCTCGTGGACAAGCAAAAACCATCGTTTTTGGCCCCAGGCAAGAGTTCTACGGAGCTTTCCAAAATGTAATGCCATATTCATCAATCCGGCCTGAGGTCCACACTTTCCGTAAAAACCACACAGGTTAGACTTTTACCAGTTTCCAGGAATAAGCCGACATCGGTGGCATAGGAAAAAAAAAAAAAAACGGACAAAACCAAAGTGTTGCTCTCGCAACACAGATATGTCAGTAAATCACCAGTCAATTGTTAGCATAAGAGACGGAGGACTAAGATTTATATGTGTTCTAAGTTGAATAATGGTATTTACTTTCATTTGAATAGAATTATTCTTATTTAGTTAAATATATAAAAATGTCAAGTTCTTTTCCCATATAAGAAGGAAGGTTTCATGACACGACAAGTTTCAAACAGTTCGTGGTAACGAACTGTAGTATGGAGCGATCCGACTCAATAGTAACCAAAACTCTTAAAAAATTGAACTTTGATATCAATAGCTACATCAAAAGAATCGCATTTTAATGCTGATTTTAAATATATAAGTTTCATCAAGTTTAGTCTTACCCATCAAAAGTTACGAGCCTGAGAAAATTTGCTTTATTTAGGAAAATAGGGGAAAACACCCCCTAAAAGGCGTAGGATCTTAACGGAAATGACACTGTCAGACTCAGCGTATCAGAGAACCCTACTGTAGAAGTTTCCAGCTCCTATCTACAAAAATGTGGAATTTTGTATTTTTTGCCAGAAGACAAATCACGGGTGCGTGTTTATTTGTTTTTTTTTTGTTTTTTGCTTTTGTTTTTTTTTCTTTTCCCCAGGGGTCATTGTATGGACCAAGTGGTCCTAGAATGTCGCAAGAGGGCTCATTCTAACGGAAATAGAAAGTTCTAGTGCCCTTTCTAAGTGACCAAAAAAATTGGAGGGAATCTAGGCCCCCTCCCACGCTCATTTTTTTCCCAAAGTCAACGAATCAAAATTTTGAGATAGCCATTTTGCTCAGCATAGTCGAAAAACATAATAACTATGTCTTTGGGGATGACTTACTCCCCCACAGTCCCTGAGGGAGTGGCTGCAAGTTACAAACTTCGACCAGTGTTTACATATAATAATGGTTATTGGGAAGTGTACAGACGTTTTCAAGGGAATTTTTTTGGTTTTGGGAGTAGGGTTGAGGGGAGGGGGCTATGTGGGAAGATCTTTCCTTGGAGAAATATGTCATGGGGGAAGAAAAATTCAATGAAAAGGGTGCAGGGCGCAGGACGAATTTGGTCACGTTAGAAAAAACGTCAAATTCAGAGCTTAATATACAATGCTGGGTATTCGGAGCCTCTCTATTATGGAGTATAATTTGAAAATAACACAACTATACGAGCGATAAAACATATATACCACAACCATGACTCAACTAACGAAAGAACTGCTAAGAGATAACACAACTATAAAGCGAAAACAGGTGAAAACTAACGGGAAAATAAATGAACTAAGAGGTGGAAGGGGCCCAGAAAAAAAATATAATCCTTTTCTAATTTTGAGCCTAACTTCCGCAAAGGAGTAATAATGTCAGAAGCCCCGAAATACCGAATTATTTTCTTTTCAAACAGTTCGTGGTAACGAACTGTAGTAAGGAGCGACCCGGCTCAATAGAAACTCAATAGACCAAAAAAATTGGAGGGCACCTAGGCCCCCTCCGACGCTAATTATTTTCCCAAAGTCAACGGATCCAAATTCTGAGATAGCCATTTTATTCAGCGTAGTCGAAAAACCTTATAACTATGTCTTTGGAGACGACTTACTCCTCCACAGTCCCCATGGGAGGGGCTACAAGTTACAAACTTTGACCCGTGCTTACATATAGTAATGGTTATTGGGAAGTGTACAGGCGTTTTCGGGAGGATATTTGGTTGGGGGAGGGGTTGAGAAGAGGGAGATATACTGGGGGAACTTTCCTTCAAGGAATTTGTCATGGGGGAAGAAAATTTCCGTGAAGGGAGCGCAGGATTTACTAGCATTATTTAAAAAAAAAAAACAATGAAAAAATAAATATGAAAAAGTTTTTTCAGCTGGAAGTAAGGAGCAGCATTAAAACTTAAAACGAACAGAAATTATTATCCATATGAGGGGCTCACTTCCTCCTAATACCTCGCTCTCTACGCTAAAGTATTCTTAGTAATGTCAACTATTTATTCTACGGCTTTTGTGATTCAGGGGTCATTCTTAATGAATTTGGACAAAATTTAAGATTTGGTGTAAAGAGAGAGGTACTGAAGAGGGGGCGAACCCTCCCATATGTGTAATAAAAACATGAGAATAAAAAATTCTTTGCGTAAGCTAATTTATAAGTTACGTATATCTTTTACTAATAAAAAGATTCGTAAAATATTAAAAGTTCTAGTTGCCTTTTTAATTAACCAAAAAATTGGAGGGCAACTAGGCTTCCTCCCCGCTTTTTTTCTCAAAATCATTCTATCAAAATTATGAGAAAGCCATTTAGCCAAAAAAAAAAAAAATATGCAAATTCCTCTGCTGAGAACCAAAATCAAAACATGTATTGATTCAAAAAAGTTCAGAAATTAAATAAAAAAAAAACAAGTTTTTTCAACTGAAAGTAAGGAGCGACATTAAAACTTAAAACGAACAGAAAGTACTTCGTATATGAAAGGGGCTGCTTTCTCATCAACGCCCCGCTCTTTACGCTAAAGTTTTTTACTGTTTTAAAAAGAAGAGTTGAGAGAAAGAGTCAAACTTTAGCGTAAAGAGCGGGGCGTTGATGAGGAAGCAGCCTCTTTCATATACGAAGTAATTTCTGTTCGTTTTAAGTTTTAATGTCGCTCCTTACTTTCAGTTGAAAAAACTTGTTTTTTTTTTATTTAATCATACAAGGAGCGATGAGTCTAATATGGATCTTTTTTTCGGCCTCACCATATAGAGCGAATGGTTTTAATTAATTGGAAGAGGAATCATTCAGTATTAAATTTCAAATTCTTCAACCAGGTGTTAGGACGAAATCCGATCCAAAGACAGGTTGCCACGCTTCATTACCATATGTGCCATAGGGGTCCACAAGTCTATTTTTTATTAATTTTTAATTTTAATATTTGACTTTTAAGAAATGGCCACGAACCTAGGGATTCCACCTAGAACCCTCTAATCATACATGCCGAAAAACCTTAAATTCCTCTGATTTCAACCAGGCCTCATATACCCGTCATTTCTAAAATGTGTACTTACTGTGTTTTGGTTTTGGGAGCCTTTAATGCAGTATAAGTCATGAGCCTTTTTTAAGAAATAATTTGATAATAGGAAGTTATTGGCAACTGTAGAAGGGTTGCCCTATGATAGAAGCGAAGACAGATAAAAGGCTGGGACTAAGAGACACGAGCAATTTCTTCCCATGGGCTTGGACTGTACCGACCAGAGATATCCCTAGCCAAAGTAATGGGGGAGGGGTCTGAGTGGCTAGTTATTCTTACTGACAAATTTGGGTAACATTGCTATTATAAATAAACTGTTTTTTTTTTTTGCTTTTTTTCAATGTAAACGATCTTCTTTCATTGATTTTCTGTCATATCGATTATAGTCAGAACGTAGTTTACCAACTGACAAAAAACCGGATTGGAACCTGATTTCATCGTTTACGTTCAGCTTGTTTTTCTGTCAAAACTGCCCACACGCGCAGTGTCGAAGTGGGCTAAAATTTCTGTACCAGTAGGCATCTGAATGTAATATTTTTATAGTACAAGAATAAGCATTAATTGCCATAAGGTACTGAACGCATTTAATATACATTTATCGTTTAACATATTATAAGGAGGCTAAAGGTTTAATTCTTATTAAATAAGTAAAATTAAAAAAGTGAAATTCTTTTTATAATAAATAAAATTGAGCAAGTAAATTTGAATAATGTAATATGTATTTTCATTTCAATGCTGTAATAACTGGAAAAGAGAATATTTGTAATATAATTCGCTTTCAGTGAAGCGCCAATGACGCTGTAGGCTTTAGATTTTTAAAGTTAGGAAAGGATGCAGTAGCTAAATTCTTGTTTGTAGTGAAACTAAATTTGTCGTGAACGGTCTTGGGAAGAAATAAAGTTAAACTAGATATATGATAAATAATAGCATCAACTGCTGAAAATCCCATCGGTTCAAAATTTGATTTTACTGTAATTCTATTTTTTATTTTAAGTGTATAAATAAGTGTAATAAATACGGAAGAAATTGTTTGCAATAAAGTATCATTTTCAGTAAAGCGCCGATGACGTAGTAGGTTTTAGACTTTAACAGTTTTTTTTTTCGTTTTTTATCATTAGGGAAGGAGACAGTACCCATACTATTCTTCGAATCGATTTTGTCGGTTTCAATCTTGATTTGCATATTTAATTAAAGCTGTATTCGTTTTAAGGTTTATTTATTCATTTATATTAGTATATGTTGTATGTTTATTTACTATGATTGTTTATTAGTTTCTGTTCGTTTCGGGTTTCATTTATGCTACATTAGTAAAATATTTGTGTTCGTTTTAAGCTTGATTTGCATACTCAATTTAAGCTGTACTCGTTTTAAGATTTATGTATTCATTTATATTAATACAACAAAAGAATAAAAACCAGAGCAATACGAAGCCGGAAGAGTGGAAAAACAAGAATAATGCAAGAAGAGATAAGAAAACTAGAAACAACATTTTTTAAAAGGGAAACCAAAAACAATTGCTCCCCCCTCCCGCACAAAAAAAGCAAACTAAATGTATTTAAGCTACTCCAACCAAATCCAGGTGCTAAGAGTCCAGATTCTAATTACTTTTAGTTTTAATGACGAATAATTCTGATTTTCACCTTCTCTTCTTCGCTTGATTAGTCACAATCCCTTTTTTCTTATTGTTAGACGTTTCTATTCTTTTTTGGTTTTTATCAGCATTCAACATGCCTCGTTTGACGAGTATTTTTTATTTAAAAAATCAGCTTCCTTTTTTTTTATCTTTGCTTGTCCTTTTTGGTGACCGGCATTAAACACCCTAGAAAATACCCACCCCCTACATAAAATTCTCCCACGGAAAATGCCACCAGTAAATAGCCCTCCCTGGATTCCCCGGAAAATTCCACCCCCACGCAAAGGACTAGAACTCTCAATTTCTGATCCAATGAGTACACTCCGAAGTTTCTGTGACCATAAGGCGGAGGTGTGGACGAGGAAGGAACAGTCCTCCTCCTCTACGGAATAAATTCTGCTCATTTTGGGGTTTAGGGTTATTTTTTTCTTTCATAATAACAGCGTAGACCAGATATATTCCCAAAAATTGTAAGGGAGTAGATATCAATTTCACATTTTGATGTGTTTTTCAAAGCTTCTTTTGTACCGAATAAAAAAATCTTTGCTGAAAAACACCCTTATGTTGCCTTTTTGCTGGTAAACTTTTCCACCGGGAATGGGATTACCGGCATGATTTTAAAAACAATCAGAAATTAAAGTCTTTTTCAAATGAAAGCGCACTAAGAAAATTTTTCATCCCAGATCTGCAAGAAATTTACTGGGTTGAATTTTCAGCTAGAATGGAATTGTCTTGGGGAAATTTCCCTGGAAAGGAGGGAGGACATTTTTACGTGATAACAACTTCCCAAGGTGGATTTTTTCCGTTGGTGAAGGAATTTTTCATGGAGGGGGGAGCCAGACTTCTCGGTGTTATTTAAAGCGATGAGAAATTAAATTTTAAAAGATTCTTCAAATGAAAGTAAAGAGCAACTACAAAACTTACAAGGACTGAAATAATTACGTATATGAAAGGGGCTTCCCTCCTCAAGACCCTGCTCTTTACGCTAAAGTTTTGACTTTTTGTCCCAATTCCTTAAGAACGACTCCTGAAACACAATGGCCGTTTAATGAGAACATTAAGCTTTTTTTTTAATTTGCAATCACCTGTTATGAAAGAGTGTCGGTGGGTACAGCGTGGGGAGATGGGATGATGCCTGAAACCATCTTGAGGGAGCCGGGTGATCTGATTAACAAACAGAAATTGAAATTTTAAGAAATAAGTTTTTTCAACTTAAAGTACAGAACAACATTGAAAAAGACAAAAATTAGTCCATATATGAGTGGGGCTGCACCCTCTTAAATCCCTTGCTCATTAAACTAACGTCTCTATTGCTTTGACAAACGCTTTGACAACGATTCTAATTAAACGACCGTAATGTTTTTGAAGTCCTTCTTAAAGAATCGGGGAGGAAGTCAAATTTTAACGTAAAGGGAGAGGGGCTTAAGAGGTGGAAGCCCCCTCATATATGGAAAAAGTTTGTTTATTTGAAGTTTAATGTAGGTCTATACTTTTAGTTGAAAAGCGTGTTTTTTTTTTCTATTTAATTTCATAAGACGGGTAACTGTATTGAAATAAACGACACATCATTCGCACAGGATTCAAATTACTAGATAATTCTTCTGGGCTTGGTCTGATTTCATTGGCATTTTTGGGATGAAAAATCTCTTCCTAGCTAATTTATCCACTATGGGTTGCCTCCCCGTAGTAGGATAATATTTGTAGGCATGGTTATATAATGATTCAGAGGTAATAGACTTGAGACTCTCTGTGCAGGATTTCGACTCTTTTTGATTAGTATTGTCAAGTGCAGAAAACCATGTTGTGACAAAGAATGGACCCAGGATTCAGAAATTAAATAAAAAGCATTTTTTTTAACTGAATGTAAGCATTAACATTAAAACTTAAAACGACCTTGTCTCCTCAACGCCTCACTCTTTACGCTAGAATTTTTGTTGTTTCAAAAAGTAGAGTTGTGACAAAGAGCGTGTAAAGAGCGAGGCGTTAGGAAGAGAACAGCATTTTTCATATACGGAATAATTTCTGCTCGTTTTAAGTTTAATTTAAAAAAAAGAAAAGCCTATTGCCTACATATAGAACTTGTTATTGGGCAGTAAATAGACATTTTTCAGAAGGCGAATTTTCTCTGGGAATTCTCAGTGGTGGGATGTGGGGGATACTCTCCTCTTAAATATTTTGCTCTTTACGCTTCAGAGTGACTTTGTATCCCAAACCTTTACGAAGAAAGAGTGAAACACAAGGTTCGTTAAATTAGAATAAGATATATTTATATAAGATATATATAATATATATAATAAATATAAATATATATAATAATATATAAATATATATAATATATATATAATATATAATATATATAATATATATATATATAATAAGATAGCTTTTTGAACATTCTAAATAACATTAGCGTGAAGAGTGAGGTATTGTAGAGGGGGGGGGGTATCTTCCCCATATCGTAATAATTCATGTTCGTTTAATTTTCAATTTTGACCCTTAATTTCAGTTGAAAAATCCTGCTGTTTTGTTTAATCCCTCAAAGGCACAAACAATTCTCAGGGGGAAAATTTGAAATGCCGCTGATTTTGAATAATCAAGAGTTTCACTTCGAATGCGTGAGCTAATTGCATATAGGCAGTTAGGTTGCCTCTGCATTGCCTTTCTCAACGTAGCGTTAATCTGCTATACAAGGGGAGAATGTAACATAAATTGTGCAAATAAAGTAAAAATTTTCCTGGGGCTCTGACCATAGCTCACATAGCCCATTCACTCAAATGAGGCTTATTTATTCTAATTAAAAAAAATCAGCCATTTAAATAGTGGCTGGATAAGCTAATATTCTACTGAATAAAATTTGTATCCTACTGACTGAAAAAATGGGGAAGGGTGTGCCCCATCCCGCAAGACGTGAAACTCCCGCCGAAAACTATAGTGCATGATACCAACTCACCCCTGCGACCAAAAACGTGTCCACTAGGCGTACGTCAGAAGATTCTTCAGTCTGAAGTACCTTTAAGGAACAGATTATTCTTTTCTTTTCTTTTAATATCAAGGAGTCAAACTTCAACTAAAAACCAAGCAAACTAAAAGTACAGAACTTTATGGAACTTTTTTTTCCAAATAAGACGTGAACTACCTTCAGAAGGTTTTTTTCTAAAAAAAAACTGAATTCAAAATATGGAGTCAAACTCCAAGATTGAATCAAGAAAATTTAGTATGAACAAACCTCATTATTTATAATAAGCAATACTATGATCTCTCAAGCAATGCTATGATCTCTCAACCATCGGCCCTAAAAAATACAAAAAGCATTAAAAGAAATGAAAAATGAAAATAAATCCTACAGGGTAAATTCGAAAAAAAAATAGCTGAAAGAATGGAGCAGCATTAAAGCTTAAAACATAAACTATTCTGTTTATAAGGGAGGCTTCACGCTCTACGAGGTTTCACTCGTTATGCTAAAGCTTTTTAGTGCTTTCAAAAAGCTTTTTATTTCGAATAAACAGTCCTTGTGTTCTCCCAGTTGTTCTTATTTATGACAAGATCGAATATTTTATCAAAATGTTCAACAAATAGCATTTTTATTGAAAAAAAATCTTAGCTGTGTTTATCACAATAGGAGGAGCATTATTACCCCCCCCCCGTCACCAATAATAAAAGCGTAGACCTGAAATATTTACGTGTCTGAAGGGGGGATTAGATATCAATTTCTACCTTCCACTCCCCTCCCCCTTCCCCAAAACTCATTCTGTATTTTTCTGAAGGGCATTAAAACGCATTCTTTGAGCCGCCTCCCGCTTAAAAATTGACCCATCCCTTCTTCATCTGTGTCTGAATTTGCATTTGGCTACTCAATTTTAAGTTTGGAGAGATTTTTTCCAGGAGGGGAGAGAATTTTCCGTAAATGAATTTATCAGACAATGTTGAAACAGCCACATGTGCAAGAAGGTATTTTGTTTTCGAACTTCTTATTTTATCAGTTTTGAAGCTGCAGAAGTATAGCTTACTAAAACTTACTTACCTTATAGCTTACTTATCTTACCTTACTTACTTACCTTAAAACTTACTTACCTTATAGCTTACTCGAGCTTTCTTTTTCAGACATCCATTTGAAGCAACGGTGCTTGCATAGATCACCTACAGCTATTCAAAAGGCGGTATGTTACATCACAGACATTTTACAGGGGAACAAATTGAAAAAATAAAATTCTGTTATTTTTTTTTTATTTTGCTGTTATTTATTTATTATAAGCATGTTCAAACTCCAGTTGGACTTATGGACCAGCATCTTTCCCTGCTGTAGAATTGGAACTGGAATTCTAGGAAGTAGAAAACAGTTTGTTCTTAAAAACACCGAGAGACAAAATATCTTTTAAATTCCCGTGTCCCGTGTCCCGAATTTACGGGACACTGGACAATTTAACGGGCGAATTGCCAAGAGCAAACAGCGCAAAAACAAAGTTTGCACTCCAGTTCACAGGAGAGGAGGAGATGATCTCCAAATATGTGAATTATATGGCAAATATAGGAAATTAAAAGATGAATCTAAAAACCTTCAAAACTCAAAGAGCTGGAGTTGTACATGCATGTTCAAAAAGAAGTAAAAATTGATTTATTTTAGAGTTAGAGTCGGAGTTATATTAATTGAAAATAAAATTGAAGTCAAAGTTGATGTCGGACAACTTTCAAGCATTTTTCGAATCTTACTTACCACGTTTTTTTTTATCCTGGAAATAAAGGGAGGCCTTGCGTCTCAAATCTAAATATAGCCATAAAAGTATAGAAAATTGAAAACAGTTTGTTATTTAAAGACTCCAAAAAACAAAATAAAATTATCAATAAAATAATTCACTTAGTGGACGGAAGATAGCATAATCACAGATCTCGTATAAACACCCCCACAATACAAAAATAGTATAAAAACTAAACAAAACATTTATTTCATTACTGAAGAATTCTGGAATTTCTTTATTGCTGGTTTGGTCGACTGAGGTAATTCAAACGGCGATTTTTAAACGAGATATTTATACAGGGCCTTTATAAAGGGACGAGGGAAATTTAAATTTTACGTTTAGGTTAGGGAATGAGGGAAGAATTACATTTCAAATTAAAGGGGGGGGGGGTAGTCAACAGAAATTCAGAAAAGGTATTATTCAATGAAAAAACTCGTCCCTCCTCAAAAACAGAGGAAAGATGGGAGCAAAAATATAGGACGGGGGTAAACTAATAAAAAAAAAATATCAACAAAATTCAAAAACTCAATAAAATCGTTAATAACTAGAATTTTTCAGGCATTTCATGCCTTCTCGAAACCACGAGCAAAGTCAAATATTTAAATGGTTGCATGGAGAAGACAGAACAAGAGATACTGATTTCTTAAAATCAAAACTTTAATTAAATATCTTTTCTTCTTAATTTTTATTGATGAGGTGTTTTTCGTCTAATTAGGGCGAGGGAGCTATTCCTTTCATCTAACCGTTGCCTAAATTAATAAATTTAGCACAATTCTTGCAGGAAATGATTTTCATATTAAGAGAGATTTTTTAGAAGAGAATTGTAAAAAAAAACATTTACCCATCCCCCATCTTTCCACGCACGGATGCAGTATTTTAAGGATAAGATATCTCATGAATAAGCTTAGTTCTAAGGGTTGCTCATAAACCAAAAAAAATGTTTTTTTTCCAAAATTCTAAGAGGTATATTTCCTGGTAGCCTACTTTCTAAGAGAAAGATAGACCAAATCGTTTGAATTTAGAACTTGCCTCAACATTATTTTGATACTTAAACAAAAAGAAAAACGAAGATGAATTTTAACACGTATTAGCAAAAAAAGACATTAAACAATAGTCAAAACTGCATTCACGAGTTTAAATGGGACTTGGCACTAGACAATTTACTCTTATTCCAAGGGGTCGGGGCTTTTGGCATTCTCACTCTTTTTTCTAAGCCCTCTTCTTCTTTGGCACTATGTTCTTGAAGATCACAATTATCTAGCCCCTCAGCACTTTTGTGAACCTCGACTTTACATATTTCAGGGCGAGTTTTAAACACTGGTTTCAAATTAGCCCTATTTGGTGAATATCCGCTATAGTTCGAATCTGTCATAGAGCGTCCGTCCGCTTCATCACGCTTTAACATCTCTGTGCCATTTTCTTCATGAGGGTGGAGCCACTTGGCACCGTGTAAAAAGTTAACGGCAGGGCGTTTTGGTGGCACAGGTGGTATGACGTCTTTAATGGCTTCATTGACTGTGAGTCGCTCAAATGAGTTCACTGTGTCATCACTGTTTCCTAGAGTACGTTCTTCATTAGCGAGTAATAACTTACTCAGAGGTGGGGCTATACCGATCCCTACACGTCTTTCGTGATAAACGTCTGTGATTGGTAATTCACGATTTAGTCGATTAATCTGATTGGCTAAAATATGATCTTGAATACTTTTTTTTGTTCCAGTTTCACTAGCATTATAAAATATTTCTGGCTCAGCCTTAGGATGGAATGGCTTTAGTTTCATGTCGGCAATTCGCTCTTCAGATCGAGTCAGTAAAACTTCGCGTTCTGTAGATCTATCCCTCTTTCTTGCTTTCCCCACTTCACTTCTAACACTTAATCTATCAAGGGCATCTAAGGACCCAGTTAAGGGTAGAGTTAACTTGCTTGCCCTCTGAGCCATTGTCTCAGAATCGACATGGCCCAATTTGGGTCGAGAGCTTATAAAGGCACTCACTTCACTCACTCTAGTATTTGTCTGAGGCTTTGTGATTGGTTGCCGACGAACGGTGGACTGGCCTGACTCCCAATCGTTTACAGAACTTGCACTACTTGACGATTCGGGCCGAGCTATCGATGCCGAACCTGTAAAAGGAACACAAAATATAAAAAAGTGCATGAAAATCATGAATAAATTAAGGATAGATAGACGAGTTGACCGTTACATTAAAATTTACGAGTAATACTAAACTTCTAAGCCATTTGATTTGTTACTTTATTTGGCAACACTGAAAAAGCGGCGGAAGTGAAACCCGCCAAATTCCAATAGCGATTAAGCAAAACTTGATAAATAAACAAACCCAAAACAAGAGAATTTAGATAGTTTTGGAGGAAAAATTGTACCATAGGAGTTATCTGTCCTTGATTTATCTACATTTGAGTCAATTGAAATAATATTTACTAATAAAACAAGTTAAATAATAAAAGTTAATAGAAACCTTGGATAAAACCTGGCAATTACTCTTTTACTCCTTGATTCCCTTAGTGTTTAAAAAAGAGTCAATACAATTATGTATAGTGATGCTTAATTGCTGAGCTCTTGTCCAGCTTAACCTTCGTTCAACTCAACCCCTGTTTAAATCATCCTCCACTCAACTCATCTCATTGTAAGCCTAAAGCAACTCAACCCCCTTTTAACTTAGCCCCACGTAACTTAACCCCGTGCAACTATTCCTTATAAAACTCTACTCATTAAAAGTCTAACACAACTCAACCCCTTTTGACTTAAGCCAGTTTAACTCAACCCCTTTCAACCCTTACCACATAACACTCAACGCATTATAAACCTAAAGTAGCTCAAACCCCCATTTAAATCAACCTCGATGCAACTTAACCCCACTAAGCTCACTGTAAGCTCAAAGCAACTCAACTCCCTTTTGACTTAACCCCATTTAACTCGACCCCTTCAACTCTTCCCTCACAGAACTCAACTCAATTAAAAACCTAAAACAAATCAACCCCTTTTGACTTAAGCAAGTTTTAACTCAACCCCGAACAACCCTTACCCCATGACACTCAACGCATTATAAGCCTATATTAGCTCAACCCCCTTTCAAATCAACCTCGATACTACTTAACCCCACTAAGATCAACTCACTGTAAGCCTGAAGCAACTCAACTCCCTTTTGACTTAACCCCAGTTAACTCGACCCCTTCAACTCTTCCCTCACAGAACTCAACTCATTACTAGCATAAAGCAACTCAACCCCCATCTAACTCTATCCTCATGCAATCCAACTAAACCTCCATACAGCTCAACCCCATGCGACTAAACCCCCTGTTTAACTCAATTACCCCTTTTGAGCAGGAATCTCCTTTGTGCTCCCCAGCTGTGTAGGAGTACTACCAGCTCCCCTTTCTTCCAATAATACTTTATAAGTATTGATACGTAAAAACAAAATGTTAAAAGCGAGCACAGGCAAGTAGAGAGGGGATGGGGGTAGGAGGGGCTTGGCGACTAACTCTGGTCTAGAAATCGATACTGAACAATAGAAGATGGAACACACATTATCAAAGAAGTTCGCATGAGTCATTGACAAATTTCGGACATATAACTCGATTGACCATGAATCGTTCCGTTCTACTTGACTACTCTATTCTAGCAATCAATGCTCTACCTATAAAATATGCGACATAACAACCAACTAGAGTAATTCAAAAAGTTTTATGTGATGAAATTTATTGCTAGAGTAATTTTCATAGTCTACATTCTTAAACTCAGCATGATGCTAATAACGTTGTTTCTGTAACTGATCCCTAGTTTGTTTTGTTCCATCGTGGTATTGCTTAATTTTTTTCTTTGCTTTTTTATATTTATATTTCGTAGCGTAACGTTTATTTATATTGTTGTTTATTTTTTTGATGATTATTGATATCGATGATTACTGTCCCATAATGATATTTTGTAATGACTTTTTTGTTCTTTGTTTTACATTACTTTGCTATTTCATTTAATTTGAAGGTTATAACTAAATAAATACGTCAATTGGTGAAATCTGCCTTTCCGTATCTTACTTAGTTTTCATGATTCTTCAGCTTTTAATTTTCTGTTTTAAATACATTATATCCCGTTTTCTCAGTCTCGAGAACAGTAAAATAATACAGCTTCTGATCATATAATAGTTTTGACTACCGTTTATCTTAAATGCATAAAAAAGTAGCACAAGCAAGGAATTAGTTTTTTGGGGGGATGGAGGGGGGTGAGTGGGATGAAGGGCTGTGGAGAGGAACGGGGGAGAAGGCTGGGCGTGACTGGAGTTGTATTTGGATGATGGTTGTTGTCCTGGGGGTGTTAGGAAGCAGGAGATTGTTTTTTTTATTAATTAATTTATTAGTTTGTGATGTTTCTAGGAATGTTTATGCAGGTAATGGCTACACGTTAGCAAGAATTAATTTTTTCAGTAGCGTAATGATTTATGTTTGTAATGGTTTGAATTTGTGTTTATTATGTAAATAAAGAAAAAAACTACTACTACTACTACTACTAAAAACTCGCTGTAGCTACCTGAGAGCAACACAGCTACGCCCACTCTTCCTACAACTCAATTTATCTAACTCAATTTATTAGAGCTATCGCTCTAATTTTGTTTAATACCTTTCTTACAATCTCTTCAATCACTGATAACTACTTGTTACTTACACTAAAGTACTGGTTCACAACATTTGAGTCCAAAACCAACGCAAGAAAAAAAAAGAAAACCAAATATTAGACGCAAAAGTTTACCTACAAAGAAATAAGTCTCAATTAGAATTGAAAATAAAAATATAATAGTTCTTCAGCTAGGTCAGATTCAGCCAAGTTTCACCTTTTATTAAAAAAACAAGGATTGAAAATTTCAAATTTTTGTCATCATGCATTTAAAGCCAAATAAAATTATGTCTTTTTTTCAAATTAATTGAATTAATTGTATTACGAAGAAAAAATCAAAATCCAGGGGTTGGGGGATGAAAAAAACTATGGGTGCACACCCCCCCCACCTCCAAGTGACGCCAATATACTTAGCTATTCAACGAATTAGTAGTCAGCAAAAAACAACCTCTCTATCAATAATTCCTCCTAAGACAAATTCTCACCTGAATTTCCTGTTTCACTTGCTGGAGATGCATTCCCTCCCCTTGTGTACATAGCTCGTATCCTCGTTTGATGCGCAAGCGTCAAAGACATCTGCAAGCTGGGTGCCGGAGACACTTTTTCACCCTTACGACCTTGAAGAGTTTCCACCGGACTCGGTGTAAAGGCAGCATCCGATTCCCGTCCCCGAGTCTCACTCGCCGCAGCCGTTCGTCCGTCCGGTTCTCCTCGTGGTTTACTTCTAACATAGGAGCTGAACGCGGATTTGCTTCCGAGAACAAGTGGCACCATGCGCCGTGGCGGATAAGAAGGTAATGTCGGGAGGGGAGCTGCTGGTTCCTCATCACTCGATTCTAAACTCTCTAAGGAGCTTGAATCCACATTCAAAGAATTTGGAGCATCGTCTGTGTCTAAAAAGAAAAATAATTATTTGGGTCTGAAATTCAGCTTTTAACAAATCAATTATTAAAAAAGACTATTTAGAATTATTTATTTATTAGCGCAAAAATCAAATTATTCCAATTTTGAGTTGATTTTTTCAAATAAGCCAGCCCCCACCGGCTGTTGTTTCTACACCAAAATAAATCCATGCGCATATGCCTTTGCAAAACACGTGGTATTCTTCCTTTTGATCATTCTTAGTCAACAACATTGGCAATAAAGATTGACTAACTTGTGATTAAATTCAAAAAAGGAATGTACCCAATAAGAGCTTCAAACCCCTCATTCTCTTGAAAATAAAGGATTCTAAAATTTCCAAAAATCAGACTTGAATTCCCCTCACTAAGAAAAATCCCCACGTTTTGGCCTCACGTTTACACACGCTTAAGCCAATAACAACCAAGTAATAAATTAGTGTTTACCCACAAGAGAAAACATAAAAACATAGAAATAAAAAGAATAAACAAAAACGACAAAAAGACAAAGAAGCGAAATTGTGAAACCCGACCATCAACAATATTTAAATGAATATAGTCCAACCTCTCACCTTTGGACAGACAAGAACATATCATTTGCAGCAATTAGAAAAGCGGTTGCTATGCATCATACATTTTACAGGAGTGAGGACAACTTGAAAAATGTATTTGATCTTTTTCTAACAGAAAGAGGTCACAGGAAAGGAAAGATTGTAATGCTTTTTGTAAAGGAGAAGTTTGTAAAAGGAAGATTCGTTTTGGCCTCCAAGATACAACAACAAAAAATATTGACATCATTTAAGCAAGTTAATATAGCCGAAAAAAAATCAGCAAAATGGAGCTCATTGGAGCAAAATAGTAAAAAAAAAATCGAATATTTAAACAAGACAGAAAAGGGAGAAGAACACATAAACAAAAAGGAAAATCAGAGTTTTCGAGATCCAAATAAAACAAAATGAAACAGATCAAAGCAATCGATTAAACTTTTCTTGTTTTGTCCGGACATAAGGACTAATTACAGAACAAGGGCAAGACTGATTAGCTGCTCTATGTCCTGTTCTGTCTTAGCACCGCTCGATCCAGGGGGCTCTGGGCCCCCAAGATTTTTTAGGGCGCCCTCTTTCCCTGCTTTTTTTTCTTTTTTTCACTCTTTTTTTGAATAAATTCGTCAGTTTGGTCAATAATTAGTGCCAGGCTCTTTGGCTTGTATGGTAATAACGGAAACAAAAGAGGCAAATTTTGAGCATCAAATACAACACGATTACAAACACAAAATAAAACCACAAAAGGAACGTGTAGTTTGTTGACACATGGTAGATGTCAAAACACGTCAATGGCAGGCGTAACCTTATCCTTTATGCAAAAAAGTTACAAAAAAGAGACAACAAATTAAAGCTAAGATTATAATTCAACAAATTATAATCAAAATAAGGTAATAAACTGGGACGGGCAGGAAGCTACAATGAATATAATCAATGAAGATGAGCTCTGGGTCGTTGACACATGACAAAAAATAAAAGCAAAGTTTTATCCTCATTTTATTGCAACACTGAACGCAATATATGGATTATGATTTTATCTAAAAAGTAGGATTAGGCCTGGTCTGTACATAGGGATGAAGGGCAGTGGCGTGAATATACAGAAGTATGAGGGGTAAAATTTTTCCAATTTTTCATTGAAAATACAAAAAATTCTCAATGTTAGTGCCCAAAAAAGTTAATTTTCAAATCTAGGGAGACAAAAAACTGGGAGAATCCCCCCCCTACTTGCCCCACCAATTAACGCCACTGATGAAGAGCATTGAAAAGTCCGGAATACTTTCAAGTTTTACTAAATCTTTAGCGTAATACGTGTATTTTAAATGATTTTAATGATCTAAGTTATTGTGAAATGTCCAATTTTTCTTTCACTTTTTGTGGTTTTTAGTTTACAGATTTGTATTTGTTTATTTTTGTGGTTTTTAGCTCATCGTTAGTTCATCAAAGAGTTATTGAGTGAGTTGGATTGTTATTGGTTTCTTTAATTTAATATTCGTGTTATATCTCGTTGATAACGCCTATCACACACTAGGCTGAAATATTTGCTTTTGTTGTATTTCATTCACTGTCTTTAGAAAATTTATCACTAATTTCTTATATTTTTACTTGAGTTATATTAATTATTCTTGGCAATTCAAAAGTAACAATAATATCAGAAAATACAAGAATTACTATGTATTGGCTGCAGCGATTCAAAAGGCTATATGTTACTTAGGCTTCATTTTATGACGCTGTATATTATGCTCAACATAAACTTTAGGGGGCAGTAGAAACGCAAAAACGCGTTTTTGCGATGTCTTAATTTTGTTGTTATTAGCAGATAACGTTTACACAGTAGAGGTCATTTCAAACCTCTAAGTTAAATCAGAATTAAAAGGTATTTTTTTTAAATATAGTGGGGCAGTTTGTTTTTTTCGATATCAAATCCTTAATCGCCCAAGCATTTCTATGTACCAGAAAATGAGATTTGGAAAATTTTCCAAATCTGGAATTTTTCCAAAGATTTCAAAAATGCATTTGGAAAAATTCAAATTCCTAAATATCTTGAGAACAAAACATGAGGGATAATGGATAAGTCAATTGATAATTAAATAAGTCGATTAAAAGTTGTAAGTCAAAGTTCGATAAAACACATGCTACATAATGCCTTTTGAAAAATTTAGTAGGATAGCAAAAGTTGGTGTAGAGGAAGAACGTACAAAGCTTTATTGGTCTCATGGGATTTGGTGCGGAAATGAGTTGTTAACAGTAGTTGTAGCAAGTAAAGTGGCCAAAAAAACTGAAATTTTGTCACTTGCTTTAGTATTAACAAAATTGATTATTTGTACATTAGAATGAAGGGAAATAAGCAATAAGAAGTGTCACATAAAGAAAAGCTAAATAATAACAATGAAAAAAAAAGATAAAAAAGCATAAAGAAAGCTAAATAATAATGATAATACAAAATAATAAATAAATAAAAAAAAACATAAAGAAAAGCTAAATAATAATAAAAAATAAAATAAATAAAAATAAAATAAAATAAAAACAAAAAAAAAAGCATAAAGAAAAGCTAAATAATACAAAAAAATAAATAAAAAATAAATAAAATAAAAAACGAATAAAAAAAGCATAAAGAAAAGCTAAATAATAATAATAATAAAAAAATAAAAATAAAATAAAAAATAAATAAAAAAGCATAAAGAAAGCTAAATAATCTAAAAAGGGACCAATTTTCGTGCTGCTGTCTCGCAGAACCCCTCCAGCTATTTGGTACCCCACAATACTTGAAAGTTGGCGGGCTATTTATTTTACTTTCAAAAAATAATGGTGAATAATAATTTGTCAACTGATTCATGGGTGTATTTTATGAGCCTATTTAGTAATAAATGGTAACAAGACAGCAAAACCGTTTTACTGGTCAAAAACCAAGAAAAAACGAGATTGAATATTTATAACGCTCCTTTCTGAACGCTCCACATTCCAGTTGGTAAAACTGTACCAGCGACATTTTTTTCGACGGTTAATGCTGATAAAAAAAAAATAAGCAGAATACAATAATTTCGCTAGTAGGATAATTTCGCTCTCAGGAAAGCAGTGACGTGTTGTCGCTCCATCAAACAAATCAGACTTCGCTCCCTCGATTCAAACGCTCCATAGTCCAGTTAGTAATTGTGTAGCGTTAATTTTTCTTGACGGTTAATGATGGTGAAAACAAATAAACAGGACTGGATAATTTCACTTCCAGGAAAATTACGGACGTTTTGATTAGGATAAAACTGAATTTTCCATTTCTAAGCGTCAGAGAGTTGCACACAGTCCCCACAGAAACCATTCGACAAACCACAGAAATTACACTAAACGACACAGGAGCTCTATACCTTGTTTTTTTGCGGAACGGGATAATTACACTCTCAGCTCAAGAATTCAAAACAGCAATGAGAGAATTTAAAGTGAGATCTTTATTTTCTTTGTAAAGTGTTCTCACTGCGCATGACAGCTCGCCATTGCTGGCTATCCCAGTACAGTCAAAATTGTTGGCATTTTATAACTCTCAGAGAAGCATGATTATACTTGGAATTCAACAAACAATAGATGGAGATGAGCTTTAGGTCGTTGGCACATATTAAAAACAGATAATATCCTCATTTATTGCATCATAGTGATTTGAAGGAAAACGTGTATGTATTCTACAACTTAAAAAAATATGTACTATTAACGCCGTGATTAAGTGAACTTAAAAACATCGAGGTTCAAAATTGAAGTTAGGGTAGCCTCCTGTCTCTCAATCCTCTAGAGAACGTCGATTGTCAAAAACCCTTCAAATATCACTTATTCATTGGCAGAAATAGTAGGTTAATTATACCAGCTAGTCAATCTGGCCTATAGGGGTGTTATCGGCGACCTGAAACGATTCTTTCTGGCAAAAAACTTGTAAAAATTTCAGGTTGCTGAACATATTTTATGGGACTGTTCGAAAACAGGAAAATACATCGAAAAATGGTTGCAATCGTCTTACAGGTTATTGTCTTCTGCTTATGATAGTATCGATTTTGCTCTAAAAGCAATATCTTTCACAGAGTACACTTGTGAAAAAGAGCTAGACATTTTCTCAGAGTAGCATCTTCAAGAAGCTACGGCCTGATATTAAAAGCGGTATCTTCCGCCAATGAATACTTGAGTACTTTTTAAATATAAATTTTTCAATTTTAACATGGGATTTTCGGGTAGAACCAGTTCACTTAATCACAGCCTTAAGGAAGAGTCAAACGTCTGAAAAATACGTGAATCTACTGTAGTAACTGCTGTTGTATCTACTGTATTAACTGTTCATGGATTTGCAAATTGTTTTAGTATACTTACTAAAGTTTTACTATACTTACAATTTAAATTAGATTTGGAGTTGTTACTTCTTAAGTCCAGAATACGACTGATAATATCCTTTTTGTTCAATGGGAAATCCCATATTTGGAGGAGGGGAAGAAAGAGGACTCGTCAAAACTTTTTATGGCTCGGCACGTAACTAAAAACCGCAGGAATTCAAGAAATTCAAATGAAAAAAATTCAACCGCATTTGAATTTTTTAGGGGGGGGTTATCATCTCCCTGCCCCTCTGGCTGTGAATCCAGCAGAGTCAATGTTGACATACAGCAAAAACAAAACCAAGTTTACTCTCATTTAAAATAAAGGGACAGGGGAGATAGTCCATTGAAACGCACCTCATACTCGATAAATATGTACATCACAGTTAAGTAATGATAAAACTGTGTTCCGAGGGGCAACCCACTTTCAGAAATCATGTACGCCACGTGGCGTGTATCAAGCGTAGCAAAAATGTGCCAAAGGTAGCGGAAACTCTGCAAAGCGTAGCGGCACTGTGTCGCACTAATAGCGCGCTGAGGTGTGATGTGAGTGTGAGGTGTGATCAGATGGCGGAAAGTGGGCGTCACCTTGACGCGTCCATAGATCACGTTTCTTGCAATTAACAATAAATCTGATTAAGGAGCCTATCACGAAACCACCCTCAAATGCTACCATCTTATGCAATTGTATTCTCGGATTGTAGAGTCGGAGGGGCCAGTAGCAATTAGAGCAATAAATAATAATTATAGCTTACCAAATAAGGTAACGAGGGCTTGTAGAGCAAATTGTGCATTTCTTCTGCTCGCTTGTTTACTTGTCCTCAAAGTGACCTCATCTTGTCCGACTTCCATGAGGTCAAAACCAAGGGAAGCTAGCAGTTCATGACCACCTGGAAGCCTCCAAGAGGTAACAGGCACGCGCACTTCGACCGTTTCGGCTTCTAAGTCACGTTGGGTTGTCTGAGAAACGACGTTCCTCATAACAGCAATTATATCGTCTGCTGATTCTGGGTTGGCCAGCAGTTTCGTCAGAGCACAAAGTGAGCTTGTTGAAAGACCTGAATAAAAGAAAGTTAGACGTAGGTTGAGGGTATATGGTATAAAAGAATGGGTATATGGGTATAAAAGCAAATTGAGCAACCTTGGATTTTGATTATATGAAAATTTTAAAAGCGGATTTTAAAAGCCGAGTGCATTTGAATTTGTTTCTTATTTGCTTTGAAGCATAGTAATTTGAAATACATAGTGATTCAAATGACAGCATAGTGATTTGAAGGAAAATGTGTATGCATTCTACAGCTTAGAAAAATACGTAGTATTAAGGAAGAGATGAATGTCTGAAAAATACGTGAATCTGCTAGTAGCAGCCGTTATAATTACTGTACTAACTGTTCATAGATTTGTAAATTCTTTGAATAAGGTTTCAAACTTATTCAAACAATCTGAATAAGTTTGAATTAAACTTATTGATTGAATTTAACTTATTGAATCTGAGCAAACGAGCACATATTTTGAGGAGAACACATTTGCTCCTTATTTTGAGCACACATTTGCTCCTTATTTTTTATTGAAACGATTTTTTGTTGAGATGTTGAAATGTTTCTATTGAAACATTTTGAGGAGCACACATTTGCTCCTTATTTTCTATTGAAACGATTTTTGTTGAAATGTTTCTATTGAAACATTTTGAGGAGCATACATTTACTCCTTTTCTATTTAAACGATTTTTTGTTGAAACGTTTAAATGTTTTGTTGAAATGTTTCTATTGAAACATTTTGAGGAGCACACATTTGCTCCTTATTTTCTATTGAAAAGATTTTTTGTTGAAATGTTGAAATATTTTGTTGAAATGTTTCTATTGAAGCATTTTGAGGAGCACGATTTGCTCATTATTTTCTATTGAAATGGTTTGTTTTTATTTAGTAGTAATAGGATCCAGGGAATAAAGAGGCTATTAAGCCCCTTCTTTGACTCATCAAAGTGCTAAGATCCTACTTCTTTCTGCTCAGATTATTGTTTTTTATTTCATTTAAGCGCAAAGATCTTACAGCTGATTGACTAATAGAACATTCAAGAGAGAACCTTCAAAGACCCGAATAAAAAGACATAAGAAATAAAAGAAAGTTAAACGTAGATTGGGGGTATATGGCGCAAGCCCACCAGAATGTTTAACATCTTGTCGCTTCAACCCCAAACTTAAGAGGTTTAGAACTTGTACAAATGGTAGGCTATCACGAGCACACATTTTGAAGAAGGTTCAGAAACTTAATAGTTTAAAATTTGCTCTATAACATCTCAAATGGTCCTTGTTATTCACCTTTACTGGCGCTTTTTTCAAAGTTGCAGACCCCCTCAAAAAAAAATCTTGCGTACCTTCCCGAGTCACAATAAAGGTAGCCAAAAAGTAAGAATGAGCTATAATAATCTCATTAATTACGTCAATCAATGCCTCTACACTCAACGACCTTGGTTGAAGTGGCAAACTATTCCTTTTATAAATAGTTCAGCTTCCCAAAAACTGGTATAGCAATAAAATCAAGCGAAATTGGCTAAAGATTATAAATAGATAGATAGATAGATTTGTACACACGAAAGCTGAATTGGGCCACGAAACCCAAATAACTCCAAAGTAATAACAATTTGATTTTCAACAGCATTTCCTATTGCTATTATTTCTTGCCAGTAAAGATGAAATGTATCCGAAAGGCGGTAGTAGAGCTATTTAAGAACAAATGGCAAAAAAGATGCAGATGATAGAAAAGGTAACAGAAAGGAGGAGAGAGAGAGAGAGAAATATGAGGAGGGGATAAGATTAGGCATTTTATCACGTACTTAATTTAATGGAAGATGCAGCAGCCCCCTGTAAAATTCCCAGCTGAACTAAAAAAGTGATTATTTTTCACTTTGTCTCCATATGAATAGTGACCAACCGGATTTTTTTTTTTTAAGGAATTGTTTTTTTTTTTCACGGAGTTGTTTTAGTTTGCACACAGTGCGTCTGAAAAGAAAACAACTGTGACTGGCAGAACCATGAGAACGTGTAAAATAGTCCCAAATAAAAAAGGGCCCAATAAAAGATCGTAGAGCCCAACAGTAATTTTTAAACTTCATGTGACTAATCATCATATAGGTTCTTATACATAAATTTAAAGTAAATATACATAAAATAGCAAAAACATTAAAATCTAGAGAGTATATAATGGGTTTTGGGCTGCAAGGATTCCCCAAACCGGTGGCGTCAACTCGAAGGGGAGCGGGGGAAGGATATTTGGTAGTCCCATTAAATTTTGTGCCCCTCCTTGAGATTTAAAAACTCTTCTTGCGTTTGTATTGAAAAATACCCTCTTTTGTGTTTTCACTGAGAAAAAATCAAGAAAAAACCAAACAAGATTGCTAACCCTATTTTTTAAGACACATTCCCCCTCCCCCAAGCACTTTCATGAATTGCACTGTCCCATACGTTCGCGCCTACTGTTCGGTTAAAAAGGCAACCAAAAATGTGTTTCATACAATAATGTCCTTTACACTTCTTTCTCATAGAAATCAATGATTAAAACCTATCCAAATTACCTAATACGGCACCATAGAAGTACATACCGACCGCTCCCTTCACGCACCACCCCTATAGCAAGTAAATTTGAGTTTTCGCTTCAAGAGCCACGACTTTATGACAGGGAGCTATTAGCCAAGATTTTATCCACCGAATTGAGTAAAATATGGAGCAATAAAACTGCCAGCTAGCAACGCTTATAATGAATTAACAGACCACTTCGCAAGTAACACAGTTGATAAAATTGCCGAACCTAGAGTTTGACCCCCCCCCCAACAATTTCATGAATTGACAAACCTGCCATACATAAATGCCTACTGATAGGTTTAAATGACAGCCAAAGTGTTACTTTATACGGTAGTGGATCTACGCGATGTGCCCCTCCGAATCTCAAAAGTTGTACTTATTACAGGACTGGAGAGATAAAAATATCGTTGAGAAGCTAAATTTTCATTGCTGCATCCCCCTCCTCCCAAACATCATTTCCTTATCCAACCGCGACTTTGTACAATAATGTCCGAAACATTCTTTTCTCATCCAAATCAATAGGCCAATTAAAATATGTCCCAAATACACAATACGACAAATCAGAGGGTACATGCTACCCTCTCCTTAATCCACTACCCCTATAACAGCTAAATTTGTCGGATCAATAGCCGCAGTATTAGACAGGAAGCTATTAGCAAAGGTTTTATCGATCAGACTGAGTATATTCAACAATAAAACTGATACGAAATAAAAAAAAAAACTGCAATAGTTATAACGTGTTAACAGACCACTTCGAAACTACTACAGTTGACAGCGATATAATCTCTTACCTGGGTCATTAACAATTTGGGTAGTTTCTATAAACAGAGTGAATACCCTCACCTAACCTTGGTAAAATGAAAAATATACTTAGCACTTCACAACTCTATGCTAAGATTTATCTCCATGTCAAATTATTCAACGGTTTTAAGGGGATAGACAATTGAAAGGATGCTACATTTAATTTGGAGCTTTTTACAGTATTAAGCGTTTGTTAATGCGTGCCTGGTACAAGTTAAGGCACTTCCGTATTATATGGTACACACTCGAGATATGAAGTTTGGTTAATCATAATGAAATATACCGAATATGATGGAAATACAATACTTCAGTTACACAATTATGAAAACTACAACAAAGAATTGAGGTGGGGCGGGGGGGGGAGCCCAGAACGCATTATATTAAAAACCTAACAAAACCCAATCAAAATACCATCTCTATATTTTAAATATTTAATAAAAATATACCTACAATGCAGATTTCAACTGAGCCTAAGCTAATTTTCTTTAAATGCTGCCAGGCAAAAAGCTGTTATTGCTTTATCTTAAGATCCAGATTCTCGAGTGTGTACCATATAATACGGAAATACCCAAGATAATGCAGTAATACAGATAAAAAATTCACGAAAACATCATTGGCCAACCAAAATGTGCTGAAAATGCAATTTTCAAAAAGATTCACATCAAAGGTTCGGATGTGGGGAATTCAAAACACTATCATTTTAAGAAAGCGCCCAAATGATTAAGAATGCACCTCTATTCGCAACCTTGCTACACACTTAAAGATAGTAACATTTGTACCAAAATACTAGCACAAAAATTCTGGAGAGATTCGAGGAGTCGCTTTCTCTCAAAAATCATGTACACCGAGTGGCATGTGCCAATCATGGAAGAACTGTGTGGCACACTTGGCGTTTTGAGATGAACAGCAGGTGGCGGGAAGTCAATTCCCCCTTTAAGGGTTTCCCGACAGAATTAGGGAACATTGACATCTGAACCTTATTTTAATCAAAAGACTAATTTTAGAGACTTGCAAGTTATTTTAGACACTTTCACAGACTATTTTTTACCGTCACTCTATACTGTGCATGTTTTTTTTCAACGCCAGAGATGGCGTTTTTTTTAAATTAATTAATTAGACAACGCTAGAGATAGACACAGATTAATAGATATATGAAACTTATTCCAGGGGCTTAAAGAAATAGTTGTCAATTAAGTAAGTAGCAACTAAACTGAATTGATAAGATCTATATAAAAACGAAGTTTCACAGCTTTCGAGAGAAGAGTATGGATCCTTTTATTAACTTCCCTCGGTGATTAAATGCTTTAAATCCAATGTTTTCGAGAACAGAACGAAAAGAAAATACAATATCACACTACGAATAGTAATATATTTTGAGCTTTATATATATTTTTTTAGATTATAACTTAGTATTTACTTTAAAATTGCCGTAGCAGATTAAAAAAAACAAAAAACAAACAAACAAAAACAAGGGTCTGATGCAATATGTATTTAAGAAATCAGCCAGTAAATAAGCATTTATTTCTGGGAGGAGTTGGTGGAATTTTTAAGGAGAAAAGGCAAATTATAAAGAAATATATAACATTATGGATCAATCGCAGAAACCTGAACCTTTCAAAGGGAGGCAGGCCCTCCGTGCCCCTTGTTAAAGTGTCTAACATAGTGAAACGAAGGAGATTGTTCAATAATAAAAAAAGCCAATTAAATTAACATTAGAGCGAATCATAAACCAAATCCCAAAATAATAGAATTTTTAGAAGAACCAGATCCAAAGCCTCCCTTCGCATGTACCTCCACATCTCCCTCCCTGCGTATGTAGAACCAATAATGGTTCTAGGAAACCAATAATGGAAAGAGGCTTCCTAGCAAACTAAAAATAGGCACAGGATTCAATAATTTTTGGATAGACTAGGGTTAACCATATTGACTAAAATCTTATTCAATTCAGCCCCAAGCTCTAGGGAAGAGTTTGTGAGAAGCCCTTTATCACCGACCCTCCCTCAAAATTTGCACTAATTATAGGCCTACTATAAATGCAAGTTTTAAACCCCTCACATTTGAGAGTCAAAGCGATAAGATATTAACAGTGCAGGTGGGCTTACGCCAAATAAATTTAACAAATCATCGTCTAAGAAAAGCCAAACTCAATTATGTGAATTATTTTTTTCAAATTCATACTTATTAATGAGTTGGTGAAATGAACTTCTCTAACATAGGAGGAAGAGTTAAGGTCTTACTGAGAAGGGCAAGGTTATAATAATCAAGCTGGACAATTATTTGACGTTTTCCGGAAATCAGAGTAGACTATGCTTTTCCGGTGTCATTTGAATATATTAGCGGCGTGTTCCCACCAGGGGCGCCAATTCACGAGAATATAGGGGGGGGGGGGTAATGATCTTTATAAATGTATTTTTACAAATAAACGTTCAAATGGGGATAAATCCAAATATTTAGACAGTGAAGATAGGTACAAAAGTCTAGATATTTCGATCACATATACAGCGATCGTACTTTTGTACCTGTTTTCACTGTCTAAATAAAATTGATTTATCCCCAATTGAACGTTTATTTGTTCGTTGTAAAAAGGCAGTGTAATCTGAGAAAAAGATGCCTGATTTAAGGTGCTACGTCAAAAATATACAATATATTTTTAACTGAAGATACAAAAAAATACTACTATAATTACTACTAGTAACAACTCGAACAACTCACTGTATCTTTTCCATCTATTGGGAGCGAGTTTTTTTTTATAGTTTTTGAATACAAATACATAAAAAGGTATTTTTCAAAATCTAGGAGTGGAGAGGGACAAAAAAGGGTAAATTTTCACCCTCTCCCCTCCCAATTAGCACCCATGGATACCACCTTCTTAAGAAAAATTGTTATCAACAGTGACTTTACTAACAGTTGCGTTTTTGCAAGGTGACAGAAAATTATAGTTATCAATTGCTCTACCATTGATACAATCATACGAAATGCTGTTGGCAAAATTTTTTGATCAATTTTCAGCATAAAATAAAAATAAAATTGAAGAATGGAAATAGAACTTGCAAATTTCTCCATTTACGAAGTAGCAGTGGATGGCTTTTGTGTCTTACAATTTTATTTTGATCTTGTATCAGGCACGTACAGAGTGGGAAGGGGGGCACATGCTCCCCAAAATCCTAAGTTTTTCCCAATTTCCTTACATCTTCTTATTCGATTATCAAATATATTTGTTTTCAATATCTCCCACCCACAAATTTTTTTTTGAATACTTGTTGTGTAGTTTGATGAAGTTTTGAGGTTTAAATTCTACTTTAAATCTCCGTTTACATTTGAAGGTTCAATCACAAGTTTCACAGGTTGATCATTGAGTTTCCCGTCCAGTTAATATGATTCTGCGAATTATTACCCAGCGAATTTAATATGTCCCTGCGAATTGCTAGTGACACATAGGTACTAGTAGGCAATTGTTTTCTTTGGTTAAAAGAAAATTGGTAACAATCAGGGGTGTAGCTCCAGTATTTTTAATGGGGGTGCAAGAGAGGTGCCCATCCAGAGAGTCAGGGGCATGAACTATGTAAAAAAAAATTCTCCGAATTATTGAGGGCAACTGCCCCCTTTCCTCCTCGAAACGACACCACTGGTAACAAATGTTTGGTCCTCAACTGCGACTTATTTTTAGCCATATTTATATTTTAGCAAAAAATACAAAATTCCACATTTTTGTAGATAGAATTTTGAAACTTCTACAGTAGGATTCTCTGATATGCAGAAAGCGCCGGTGTGATTTTCGTTAAGATGCTATTACTTTTAGGGGGTGTTTCCCCCTATTTTCCAAAATAAGGCAAATTTTCTCAGACTCGGATAGGTAAGACTAAACTTGCTGAAACTTATATATTTCAAAATCATCATAAAAATCCAATTCTTTTGATGTATCTATTAGTATCAAAATTCCATTTTTTTAGAGTTTTAGTTTTTAGAGACCAAACGTTTGCCCGACTCATAAAAATGTAATAAAAATGCAAAAAACACATTTTTGATGTGTTTTAAGTTATTTATAAACCCCCCTCCTCCGAACAAAACTCCTGGATACGACCTTGACTGCGGCATTGGTAAAAATGACGCTACCAATTGAGGGCAATGGTAGTTTTTTATTGTTTTAAAAACAAGAGTTGTGAGAAAGAGTCAAACTTTAGCGTAAAGAGCGAGGCGTCGAAGAGGGGACAACCCCTTTCATATACGGAATAATTTCTGTTCGTTTTAAGTTTTAATGTCGCGCCTTACTTTCAGTTGAAAAACTTGCTTTTTTATTTAATTTATGAACGTTTATGAATGTTTTGGTTTTGGCTCACCGTACATGAATAATTAAAACGAAATCTGCATATTAATTTTTTTTTGGCTAGATGGCTTTCTCATAGTTTTGATCGGAGATTTTGAAAAAAAAAATGGGGTGAGGGAGGAGACCTTTTAATTTTTTGTAACTTAAAAAGGCAACTAAAACATTTTATTTTTTTATGAACGTTTATAGTTATTTATATTTTTATAACAGAAGGAGTTAGCAAAAAGGGTTTCGGAAAAAAAGTTTGATAAGTTTATTAAAATCATATTGATCCGAAAAAACTGACGACTCTTAGCCTGTCTCCCCACCCCATGGAAATTAGCCAAGGATATCCTCCTGTTTTTAAAGGGCGCATAGTTATATTTATGTTCTTTGTAAATAATTTAATCATAAGCCGTTTCAAAAAACAAATCCTACTCAAACCATTTTTGGTAATTTTTCAGTTAACGTTTAGCAATTTTTTTTTTAAACTGAAAAGACAAACAGAATTGAACTCTGTTTTTTTTTATTTCCATTTTAATGAAAAAAGTAATTCAAGCAATATTTTAAGTAAGTATTTATATAATCTGAGGAAATAACTGAAGTATAAAGGTTTGAGCAATTAAAAGAGGTAAAATTTTTGACTCATCCCCCTGTCTGTTATCTAACAATTTTCGAAATATTTTTTTATGATACATTTATAATTTTTGTCTCTTTGTTCTTCTTTTCCGTCAAATCCGATCCCCTACCCCCCGAAAAAAGACTTTTGCTGGTAGGCTTAAATTAGAAGATTAACTGATAGAATATACTTGATTACCTCAAAAGCTGAAAATTAACTTTTATAAAAAGTTCAAAATTACACAACAACACAGAAGCTTGTGAAAATTTCAGATCGAATAGCGAGATAAGATCCAGGTAAAATCAAGTCCTTTCATGGAATGACTCCAAGTACGATAAAAACGTGCAAAGGCAAAAATATGACTTAAAAATCGAGAGGGCGCCCACTTTCAGAAATCGGGTACACCAGGGGACCCGTGCTAAGCGTCGTAGAAGGTTGCCAAGCACGCCGGAACGTACGACAAATGAATCGCTGTGCCAAACGTGACATAACAGTGCGGCAAATGTGGCGTTACTAATATGTGCACCAGATCGCGGGAGTGGATGTGCCCTTGCTAGGAATAGCTGTACATGACAACATTTTCCTTTCCTGTCATGTATTCACTTATGCATAAAACATGCAATGTCTGACCTTAGAGAAAGTGGACAAGGACGCAAACACAAATACATTTTGGATACGTAATTAAGGAAATAATTGTTGAAACGAAATGGACATATAAACATCATGTTTACACGACATAATAAAAAAAAATCCCTTGAAATAAGTGAGCCGTAAAAGTAAAAAAAAATCTAGAAAGAGGGTAAATAAAGTATCTCAGACGTGGCTGCATTATAGACATGAGTGTGACCATTACGGTCTGTGACTACAGCTATAAGTTTGTTCACGGCAGGCAAGGCCGTATACAGGGTTGGGAGTTGGAGGGGTGCTTGGGGTAGGGGTTTTCACCCTCTTCTCCAGAAACCTTTGCCCGACTCATAAAAATGTAATGAGAATGCAAAAAAAACGCATTTTGGATGTATTTTTAAGTTTTTTTTTTAATCCCCCTCGTCCGAACAGAAATCCTGGATACGACCTTGACTGCAGCATTGGTAAAAATGGCGCAACCAATTGAGGATAGTATTCATGGGTATTTAGTTCAAAGTGGAGTTAAAATTGTTTATCAAATATTGTTAAACTGAAAAGAGATTTTTTTTTAATATTGAAAGCGAAAGTTTAAACTAAGATCCAAGTGGCTACTCATAGAGTGCCTGCCATCTATATGTAAAAAATATATAACTGACGCAGAAAGGTTATTACTGTTGCAAATAAAAGAAAAAACGGAAACAGTGGTGGATCTCAGTTCGCTTTTTAATGGAACTCTTTAAGCTCCAGTTTAAAGAATAAAAAGGAACTAAACACAACTGATCAGTACATAACATACTGCAGTAATTTTCCATTTCGTGAAGAAAAAGACGAGATTTATGGTCACTTTTAGTCATTTTAGGAGTCCACTTTATGTCATGTGCGCCAAATGCAGGGGCAGAGGGAGGACCAACTAGATATTAAAAAGTACATTTTGGGGTGTTTTCATTAAAAATCAAAAAAGCAAAAATGCCCCCCCCCCTCACATAGTTTTAGAAAAAAAAAATTGTATCTGTATTTTAAACATATAACAACAGAAAATCCTTGCCCCCTCCTCATTTTTGCGAATTAATACCCTTGCTTTATGCCTCGCATAATGTAGAGTGGAAATCGTTGCGTGATCTCAAAGCGAAACATTCGTGCCGAAAAATCAGCCGAAAAATTGGCAGGAAAAGGGAGGTGATTTTGGAGGTCCACAGGCCTACTCTCCGGATCGAGCCATACAAATATAAGATCATGGCGTGGTAATTCAGTAACTAATTATCATTAATGGCTATCGACATCTAGAAGATAACCCAAATAGTAAGACAAGGCTCAATAACTCTGCCACGGGAAATTTGAATCATCCCGAGTGTCTTGATGTAATTTTACCGACATTTTAAGCCTAATTATATAGGGTCTTTGGCGTAATTATATATAAATGACTATTGGTACAGCTTGTGCGTTAATAAATGATGAACTTCCTTTGTGACTTGGGATTTCTATTACCTAATGTTGTAAATTATACCGTTGTCAACGGTTTGTACCTTCACCTTTACCAACTATTATGCTGAGCAAAGTACACTTCTACAACACCTTTGTCTTTTATGTAAGAGTACAGCTACTTGAATTTTTATGCTTATTCGTTATTTTTTAGTTTCAAGTTTCTACTTTTAAGTCTAGTTGTTTACCTTCCAGACTTTTTTAGACTTTTACCTTCCAGGCGTTTTTTTTGAGGGGGTGCTAAAAAATTTTTATTTCTCATGATTTTTTTGCTTTTTTGTCTTTTCTTTCCTTTACATTCACAAAGAGGAGGAAAAAAAATATAACACCTTTGAAGAAAAAATGAATTTTATAAGCATGAATGAATGAATAAGTTCAGTGACTAAACCCGTACAGAGTAATTCAAAAATATCATGTAAAAAAATAGAACTAATAGTACAAAAGAATAGAAAAAACAAGAGAGAGGCAAAATCGACTAAAACGGCAACCTCTGGGTCAGCAACCTTGAATTTCCTAATACCGAGCGAATTTCTATACCACGGAGGCAAATGAAGCAGATTCTCGGCAAAACCATGAATCGGATTTTAACTCTTGTCAGTTACAGTTATAAAAACAAAAAAGAAAAGAAAAAGAAAAAGACCTGAAAGAAAAGACAAAGAAAAAAAGAAACTTATTAGCACCTTTTGAATTACATAGTCAATTTGGGATGTACAGCAGGTACATAGGAGATAATGCCAGTATATAGGACCGTATACAGGATTTTTTTTCGGGGGGGGGGGGGAGGGAACACAAAAAACCTTAAAAAACGCATACAAATTTGTTTATATCCATTTTTGTTCAATTTTTACGAGTAAGACAAACATTTCAGGGGGGGTGGGGGTTCAAACACTCTAACCCTAAAAGAAGTCAAAAGAGATTTTGGAGTAGATACAATTTTGGATACGCAAAAAATTAATAACTATTGAATCAAGAGATATATTGTTATCAGCAGCGGATTATATACTCAACAGCTGAGAACATTCTTGTAATTTTGAATGACTTACCCAGAATCACTTACTGGGCAAACTTAGCTTATTACGATGTTATTACCTTATTACTTCGCTGATGTACCGAGAATTACCGACCAAGAAGATAGCCGACCAAGAAAACTAGCAGGGGCATCACGCATAGTGGAGGCCAACTCCTAATATTTTCAGCCAACAGAAAAAAATTGAGTGGTCAAAATAGTGGCTCGAAGTGCCATTATTATACTGGCTTAAACTTTCTTTTAGGGTAAATGGGCTGATGGAAATATATGACGTAAAATCAATTAAAGTTGATAGGCCTTAGTCGGTAAAAAACAAACAATAAGTTAATTTTAATTGCAAGATCACCCAAGTTAGTCGGTAAAACGACCAACCAGTCGGTAAAATCCATTGCCCTCCCCCCAAAATAAAACATTTGGTTAGTGACGTCTCTGACAATCAGTGGCGTTAACTCAAGAAAATATAGAGGGAGGGTGCAAAATTTTTTTTTTCAATATTTTGGTTTTTTCAATGAAAATGCAACATTTTTCGATAAAAATCCCCTCTAGAAAGATATTTTTTTAAAACTAGGATGGGAGGAATATAGTAAGGCACATGCTCCCCTCCCCAATCGACACCGCTGATAACTATTGACTTAAGGAGCATAATATTTGCAGCAGTGGGTCGGGTACAGCACAATGTTTTAACTTTGAAACGACTTACCAAGAAGGGCTTGAAGACTAGCAGAGCATTGAGACAGCCTTTCTCCAGGATCCGATTGGGGGAAGAAAACAGCAGCGGGTATATTATTAGTAGCAGGTTCAAATCGAAATCCAACCGAGATCAGTATCTCCTTCCAACCCAGTACTGGGCCAACCTTGTTCTCAATTGACCTTTGTGTTGTATACATTGCGTTCCTGTGACCTCGAAGGATTCTTTGTAGAGACTTTTCGACCTAAAACAGTAGATTTTGCAAAATTAACACCCATTTGGATTCACACGGGACATGTAACAAAATATATATTCTATAGGAAAAAAGAAAAATTTGGAAGATATATTTTGTGTCTTTGGATGGTATTTAGGGACTAGTTGTTTCTACACTGAGAACCATTTTAGGTCAAAAGTCCATTATAACGACTAAAAAATAAATTTAGGCGTACGCATAAAAACAAATAATTCGAAAATTTTTAAACGTAAACTTAAATGTAAACTATAGCATTTTAAAATATAAATTTAAAAAATTTAAGATACTGTAGCAAAAAAAAAAAATATTAAAGTAAAATTTGATTGTCCAATTATTGAGAATAGATGATACAACGCAGATGATACGTGAGAATAGATGATGCAACGCATTTTAGACATAAAAAACATTTATAATGTCTTGAGAGCAAATTAACCAGGACTTGGATGCACCAATCGATTAAATTAAGATTTGTGTGGGATGCGTGGTCGATCTAAGATTTACATGAAATGTTACATGCCGTCTTTTGAACTACCAAAGTCGATATAAAAGTATTTAGCTATCCAAATAACTCATATTGTACCGATGCCTGATATGAAAGCTACATAAAGTAATATGTAACATTCGACTTGAGAAATTTAAAGAACAGACTGTGGTGTCGAAAGGAGTTTTGCAAAACACCATATCAACAATGTCAACGCATATTCCAATGGAGTTTTACGTCATAGCAATCGAATGCCATAGCATCGTGAATGGCATATGCCATTAATTAAATTAACCAAAAATTAAAATATGAATCTTGTGTAAATAACTAAGCTCATTATCAAATAGCTTAGAATAACATGAAACTAACGTTCTTAGTTTAAGTCAGTAGGCTACAAATCAAATTGGGACAAAATGTAACAAAACACCTTTTGAATTACCATAGCCAAATTACAAGTCCAAAACTGTCTTTCATAATATGAACCGGTAATGAAAGTTATGTAACTGATAGTGACGAGAAGTTATGTAACAAAAATTGGGATAAGAAGGAACAAACTAAAAAATCAATCGAACAGATTGGACGGTAAAACGTCACATAATGCTTTTTGAATTACCGTACCTGAAACAGTTATATTCATCCACAACATAATAAACTAAAAAAAAAAATATTTTGTTAAGAGACCCTTTTAGTAATTCTTACCCAAGATTGCAATATGAGAATGAGTGTTCTTTGGAAGTAAAAAAAAATTAAATACAAACGATACAGCATACATCTAAAAAGTTAAATAAGTATGGGGCAAATTTTCAGCTTAAGGGATATGTTCCCTCTGAAACCAGCAAATTTTTGACAGGTCTGCAGCTATACATTTCACCAAAAGGACGAGATAGATATGTATCGTTGCATTCATTAATAGTAGTAGTAGAACAACTTTATTAGAAATAAAACATTTCTTAATCAATAGCACAGCATAAGCGAAGCTTGCGAGGCTGTGCCAAATTCAAGAAAAATAAAGAGAGAATATGGAGAATGAGAAAATATGGAGAATGAGACCATATACTATCTATACTCAGTTTATTCCAAAGCTTTGAAGCTCTAAAATTTAGTTTTAAAATTAGTCTCAAATATGTCAGTATTGTGATAGCATTTAGACTTGTTTCTTAAAAAATATCTTTACTTGCTTGAAATGCTTGTTTGCTCGGCAAATGGGAGCCATCTAGATTCTGAGATTTTAACAAAGTTGGAACATGTCAGAGTTGGCAATATCCTGGTTTTAGGTAATTCTTACAAGGTGATACATTCTGTTCTGCTTAAGAAAGTTTTCGGTAGAATCAATGGTAAAGAACGCCCCCCACTCAGAAATCCATCCTAAAAAACACAACCTCCCTCTGTAACAAAATAGAATTCAGTTACAGGGGAAATAAATGTATATGATTGTTTTAGTCAAATGCTGCTGACTTAAACCAAGTTTTAGTCATTACTAAACTTACGAAGTAAGTTTAGTAATTACTTACGAAGTAAGTAACCTTTTTCCCACAAGCTTCAGCCAATTTTCAACCTATTTTTAATCTGAAAAACCTTGTATACAAAATTCCAAAAGTTTAATTCCGTAGATGGATAGAACTAAATCTCAGCTGGTGAATAATAGTCAAAATTTCCTTTTTCGTTGATTTTTAAAAACCGTAGGAGAGCAGAAAATAACCTACCAAATCAAGTAAATGGAACATAAGCCTTAAGTAAATATATTACAATCCCTTTCGTAACTTAGGCTCAAGGAAGGCACGGCTCGGAAAGAGAGAGGCGGCTTCTCAAGCCTCTGCCCCAAAGACATTTTGAGCTTTTTAGCGTTTTGGTAAAGCTTTAGTTTTGTCAAAAGCTGTCTAAAGAAGAAACTATGCTGCGAAGCAGCATATACATATATGCAATCACGAAGGCTACATGCAGTAATACGCACTTTAGACAGCTTGTGACGAAACTAAAGCTTTACCAGCGATTTTACCTATAATTTATTAGGTTTTGAATATATGACTTAATTAACATATTTTTGCGTTTTCTAGAGCATTTACTCCCTTCACCCTAAAAATAAATCGCTCCACCCGAATCTGGCTTAAAAAATCATACAAATTTTAAAAATTAAAAAAGGGTTTCGGAGTTTTGGCTGCTACTAGCGAGTGGCTTCAAAAGAGCCATAATACTTACAGGCGCCTTTATTTCGTCTTTACTAAAACTAACGCATTTTGGGCGTCACAAAGCAAGTAACTCAGAAAAAGAAGTAAAGACCTAACATCTCGATGATCAACATAACAGAATTTAGAAATATTAAAAAGACAAAAAAAAACTAGACAATGAGTTAAAGCAAAAATATGCAATAAATATAAATCACAAGCAGACTAGAAAGAATTAGTGAAAGAAAGAAAAAAATTAAAATAATATTAAAACAATCCCAAAAGAAGGGGCATAATTTGCTATAGGGCAGGGAGGAATCTGCCCCTCCCAGACCTCGGGTTGCCTCCCAAAACCCAGTTAGCCCCCCCCCTCCCCAGCTGAATTTAGTTTCTCCAAAAATCTTGTAAAAACTATGGTAAGCATATATAATTCAAGTATCCACAGTTTTCTTCAGTATCTTTCTATTCTATCTTTTATTCTACCTTTAGCATCTTTGCCTTTTTGTTACTATACGGCTCATTTTTCAGTTTTCAGTCATTTTTACTTGATTTAGGAAAATTGGCTCCAACTTTGCCTCCCCCCCAAGATTTTGACGAAAGTACGCCACAGCCCAAAAGTGGTTTAATATTAACCCCAAAAAGTTAATATTAACCCAAGAATCCTATTTCAAACATAAATTTTGAAACAGCAAAAAAGGTTCTAACATAATTTTTAATAATTTTTATTCAAAGTCTTTTGAATTAACTAACTTTTTGTAACGTCAAATTCATTTTACAGATCTTAAGAAAAAAAAACGACACCTCTTAATATTAAGCCTTATACGAGAGAAACTACTTACCAAATGCAAAATGACACGGAGAGCATCGCGACATTTTTCTGGCGTCTTCAAGAGCTCTCCCAGTGCGGCACCCATCATCGCTACTTTGTTTGATAGCCTTATGTCTGATCCAATAAGCAAGAAGCCAGCCCAGTTGGCCGGATGTGCAAAGTGTTTTGTGTGCTGAACAGTTTGTTGAGCCTCTGACAGTGCTCTGCTCACTCGTGAGCCCTAGAAAATTATTACTCAAAATTATTATCTTAGTTTGGTAACAATACACTCAGTGATAATATCTAGTCTTATCTGACAAAAAACCAACCACATTAGTGGGATATGCAAAGTGCTTCGTTTGTTAAACAATTTGTTGAGCCTCTTAATTATCCAACCCTTTTCCTCCCTACCCCTGACAATTGTTCATTTTTTTTCAAAAGAAAAATGTAGCGACTCTTTTCTTGAAAACTACTTAAAACAACAATTGTACTTTTTAATACTACAATAAAAGCGTAATAAATTTTTTTAATAAATAATAAATTTATAATAATAATAATAAATTATATTATAATAACAAAATAATAAAATAAAATAAAATGAAAAATCGTCAAAAAAATTGAGATTTCAGGAAGTGGTTTTTCGCTTTTAAATTATTTCCAGGGACTGTTGGTGTCCCTCGGGTCATATCTAAAATTTACACGAAAGTGCAAGCTTAGATTCAATATTTTTTATAACTGCTTAAAAACCTATTTGCTTCAGCGACAGCTGGACGAGGGCCAAAACTTAAAAATGTACCAAATATGGGCTGATCAATTGGAAAAACTAAGACACTATTGGACAGTCTTGGATATTTCTTCAAAAGTCTCAGAAATTTAACAATCTAAAAATTTCTCGGAGTCTCTGAGACTTGAAAGACAGTCTCTGAGATTTTTCAAGAAGTCTCAGAAATTTAAAAATGTAATAATTTCTCGGAGTCTCGGAGACTTGGAGGACAGTCTGGGAGATTTCTCACGAAGTCTCAGAAATTTAAAAATCTAAGAATTTCTTCGAGTTATTTTTTTTTTCTTTACCTCCAGGAATAGTCATTGTATTTGGAACGCTGCCTAAAGCACTTCTTTATTTAGTGGGAAAGTTTTCGGGAAGTCCCAGAATCTCTTAGAGCCTTTATCTCCAGCAATAGTTATTGTCCTTGGAATCACGCCTAAAGCAATTGTTTAACAATAAAGCCGCATGGGCAATGGTTTACCAAAATTCCAACAAAACGAAAATACGAAAGAAAACTAAAAAAAAAATAATCTACATAAAAATGTTCTAAACTGTTTGCTCGGTTCGCAAAGATTAAACTATTCATTAACGCTACTACTGCTACTACTAACAACTCACCGCAGCAACAAGCCACCTGAGGCCAAAACAGCTACACACCCTCCTCCTCCATCCCAATCTATTCAAAGCCTCCCTCTTTAAACCCTCCCAGGAAGTTCGCATTTCCCTTAAATCTTTCCTTGCGACTTTCCTATTAATTAATCAATTACTAACAAAAATTAATAATAATAATTAATAATAGATTAATAAACAATTAATGATAAACAATTACTAAGCTGTTCACGAGCAGTTGATCAGCTCTTATACGTGGTTGACCTATTTTTGTAGTAAAACAAATAAAAAGAAATAGAAGTTGCTCAAATTCTATTCCAAGCTATTCTCCTGCCATTTATAATCTCATAGGACATTAGGGAGGGCAAAAGAACCACCAGGGAATTTTATCTGGGAATTGAAAAGTACTATTAGGAGTTTAGCATTTACCAGGAACTGGATGGATATATTTCTTTTTTTCCTCTCTTTGTGAGATTTTGTAATGTATGAATACGATTTCTTGGTTCCCAGGGGGACTCGCTAGTGACGCCCAGCCATTACAGCCATTTTAATAATATTAAGATGGTATAGTATCATAAGTGTCTTCAACATATAAGATGACAGCTTTTATTTTTGGTGTTTAATTTATGGCGCTAATCGCAAGAGGCGCTGAAGGCAAAGTACATTTATTCTAGCATTATGACATATAAATTTTCCGGTCTCTGTTTGGTCTATGCTAATAATCTTTCCTGAAATGTAAAGAAATGAAACTGCACATAAATTAGATTTTAAACGTGACTTTTTTTACGGAGTTAATTAGGACTTTTTTTACGGACTTTATTTTGCGGAGTTAATTAGCTTAATTGCTTTTAAGAGCTTCCACACACCTTCTTCCGAATTCCGTGTTTTATATGGGACTTACGTAGTTTTTTTTACGAATGTTATTACGAATTTTATGCTTAAAAATATGAATGTCATACGTACAAATATAAATTTTACGTACCTGAAGAAGTGATGAGTAAAATGTCCTAAGCATGATTTTGACAGCTGTATCTGGAACAGGCCATAGTGACAGCAGCACACATTGAGCTCCAGCAGCCAGGAACGCTCTACTAAGTGCCACAACACCATCAGAGCTGGCCCATCCATGATGATCTCTTGAGTGGACGGAGCTCAAAACTACCAGTCTCGCATTGAGGCGGAGGTTTAGAACATCAGCAGCAGTGAGGAGAAATTCTGATAACGCAGGGAGGTCAATTGTGGATGCCACTTCCGTATTTTCATCATCTTCATGTTTTCTATCCGAGAATTCACCAGGGGACAGTACTACAGCAGACAATTTCCAGGAAACGTGGGTGGCGAAATGAATACACTCGGCCTAAATATGAGTAAATACAATTCAGAAAAATATAAATATAGACAACAGTATATTTTTAGCATAAGGCGTTATATTACAGCCAGAGTGTGTCAACCAAACTACAGAATAACCACCTTTTAGTAAATGACTGTATTCAATCTCTACAACAAGATATACTCGCTTACCTTAAGGCATAAAAGCGTATGATCATTTGTGAGTTTCAGAAAACATACCGACGCTTTAAGTCCCGTTTTTGCCTCTTCAGGGACACTTCATTATATCCCCATTATAATATATCATAACTGTTCTTAGATCAGTGATTGGTTGGGAGTTACAGACACTTACAAGCTACACAAAGTATATAGACCAGACGTCCGCGCCTAAGCTTATGTCTGACCAAACAGACCTGTTTAAGCATTTAGTTCTGTCTGGACCTGCATGAGAACGCTACTTTACTGGTCCTCATAACTCTTTATACTAGCTCGTAATGTTACAAATTGACCAGTAGGAGTCGTAACTTCTGGAGAGAATTAATCAATAATCAAGAATTAATCGAGAATTAATCAGGCAAAGTGGATACACTCGGCCTAAATCAGAGTAAATGCAATTTAGAGAAACACAAATATAGACAATAGTAAAAACAAAATAAGAAAAAAAATTAAAGCCCAATATTATCCTAAAATATCCTAAAAAAAAAAAAAATTTTCCCAGCTACTCAGAAAATTTAGAATTTTCAAGATTAATAACGAAAAACACGGGGCGTTCTTGGCAAATAAATATGTTAGCCATTCGTATTAGCCGTAGTAATACTATCTTTACGCTAACACAAAGATGAGATTTCTCAAAGTCCTTCGATAATTATTAAATATGTCATGCAAGGCCGTATCCACAATGTTTGTTCAGGGAAGTAGGGGCCACAAAATAACTCTAAAAAAAGCATCAACAATGTGTTTATATACGATTTTGTTACTTATTTGCGAGTGGGACACAAAATTATTTTTTTTTTTTTGGGGGGGGGTGGGTCTCAAATCCGGTACCTCCCCCCTTTGGATATTGCCCTGATATCATGAATACCCCAAACTTTCATTTTGGGTCTTACCCTCCTGAGATCTGGTGTTTCCGTGAGAAGATATTCCCGTGAAGAACGTTTGTACAAAGGAAATGCCATATAGCCAACTTGTGGGTGTCTTAATTTATTCTTCGTGCCTGATACGTCATCTATAATTTATTTAGGGAAGCTCCTGGGCCTATTTTCAAACTAAAAAAAATCTTAATTTAAAGGATGAAAGCAAGCAAACCCAAGAAAAATTGGTTCTATTCATAAATAAATAATTAGGCACAAATTACTTCTGGTAATAATTAGATTATGGGAGGGATAGGAGGGTTATAAACTAAATTTGTTTAAAATTCATTGGACAGAGTAAGGGTTTCGAACCTAAAAATGTTCAGATTCGATAATCTGAGGAAATTATAACGCATTATGGTATATACTATATTAAAAATTAAAATGTCATAATCGATTTATCATCTCATTTAAGCTGAAACTATTTTTTTCTTATTCCAACCTCCTAGCACTGATAATAACGAAAGAAACAATTAGCAACTTATTAAGAAAATACAATACCTGGGCAATAGTCCGCAAGATCACTTCTTTACTTGCATTAATACCCGTTAGAGGTGCGGCTTGCAGCATTTCTGATACTACTTCTGCTTCTTGTGCAGCATAAGGTAGATCACCCCAACCCCATTGCTCAGAAACAGCACATGGTATCTTAGGGTTCCCAACAACAAGAGAGCAGCCCAATCCCTCCCCGTCATTGGTGGCCGAAGGCAGTGATTTTGGCTTGGTTTTCTGGGATGTTCTCAGTGAGGATAGAGACGGCACAACGATCAGACTGTACCTAAAAATGATTAAATAAAAAAAAACAAGTTTTTTTAAATGAAAGTAAGGAGCGACATTAAAACTTAAAACGAACAGAAATTACTCCGTATATGAAAGGGGCTTTTCCTCCTCGACACCCCACTCCTTGCGCTAAAGTTTTTTATTGTTTTAAAAAGTAGAGTTGCGAGAAAGAATCAAACTTTAGCGCAAGGAGCGGGGTGTCGAGGAGGAAAAGCCCCTTTCATATATGGAGTAATTTCTGTTCGTTTTAAGTTTTAATGTCGCTCCTTACTTTCATTTAAAAAAACTTGTTTTTTTTTATTTAATTTCTGAAAGTTTTTGAATTAATGCATGTCTGATTTTGGCTCTCCGTACATAAATTACTAAAATGAAATTTGCATATTAATTCTTTTTTTGGCTAAATGGCTTTCTCTTAGTTTTGATCAGACGATTTTGAGAAATAAGGGGTGGGGAAGGAGTTCTAGTTGCCTTCCAATTTTTCGGTTACTCAAAAAGGCAACTAGATCTTTTAATTTTTAACGAACGTTTTTATTAGTAAAAAAAAACGTAACTTAAGAATTAACTTACGTAACAAACGTACATAACTTACGTAACTTACGTTACGTTTTATCCCAATTCTTTAAGAATGACCCCTGAATCAGAAAGGCCGTAGAATAGTTGATATTATTTAAAAAAATATTAGCATAAAGAGCGAAGTATTTATCTCCTCCTAAATACCTCGCTCTTTATGCTAAAGCATTTTTAGAACCCTTCATATGCGTAATAATCTCTGTTCGTTTTAAGTTTTGATGCTTCTCCTTACTTTCAATTGAAAAAACTTTTTCATGTTTATATTTTCATTGTTTTTTTTTTATAGTAATGCTAGAAAGTCCTGCGCCCTTTTCATTGAATTTCTCTTCCCCCATGAAATACTCCTCCAAGGAAAGATCCTCCCATATAGCCCCCTCCCCTGAACCCCAAACCCAAAAAATCCCCCTGATAACATCAGTACACTTCCCAGTAACCATTACTGTATGTAAACATTGGTCAAAGTTTGTAACTTGCAGCCCCTACCCCAGGTACTGTGGGGGGTAAGTCATCCCCAAAGACATAGTTATTATGGTTTTCGACTATGCAGAACAAAATGGCTATCTCAAAATTTTGATCCGTTGACTTTGGGAAAAAAATGAGCGTGGGAGGGGGCCTAGGTGCCCTCCAATTTTTTTGGTCACTTAAAAAGGGCACTAGAACTTTTCATTTCCGTTAGAATGAGCCCTCTTGCAAAACTCTAGGACCACTTGGTCGATACGATGACCCCTGGGGAAAAAAAAAAAAAAAACAACAAAAAAACAAATAAACACGCACCCGTGATTTGTCTTCTGGCAAAAAATACGAAATTCCACATTTTTGTAGATTGGACCTTGGAATTTTTTCTATAGGGTTCTCTGATACGCTGAATGCGATGGTGTACTTTTCGTTAAGATCCTATGACTTTTAGGGGGTGTTACCCCCTATTTTCCAAAATAAGGCAAATTTTCTCAGGCTCGTAACTTTTGATGACAAAGACTAAATTTGATGAAACTTATATATTTAAAATCAGCATAAAAATCCGATTCTTTTGATATATCTTTTAGTATCGAAATTCCGTTTTTTAGAGTTTCGTTTACTATTGAGCCGGGTCGCTCCTTACTACAGTTCGTTACCACGAACTGTTTGAAAAAGAAAAATGGAAAAAAAGGAAACTCGATAAGAGACAAATCATAGGTTTCTAATTACCTTTTTTTAAAATAAAGACAGGGTTAAAAACTATAAAATAATTTTACTGTTGGCATGTTTATTTTTTCTTTTTAACTGTGCTTTTTAATTGCACCTGTACAAGTTTTCCCAATCCGTAGGTAGCTTAGTGGACAATAAAGTGTTTTTTCTTTACTTGGATAATTGATAAGTTGCAAAATGAAAATAAAAGCATTGTCTTTAACTGAGGGAAAGGTATGAGGGAAATGAGAGAAATAATGAGGGAAAGGTATCCCTTTAACTGAGGGAAAGGTATCTATCCGTATCTACCAGCCCAAAATAATACACCGGGCATACCGGTGCTTAAAACCCTTCCCTGAACTAAAATGTAAGAAATATCATCCTTTCCCCCCTTCAAAAAAACCTATTACTTATAATACTGCGTTTCCTCCTATCTCATCTGGTTCTCACTATATAGAGAATTGTCTGTTGCCTTTTTTTAAACCTATTACATCCTAGTAGATGTAACAGCAAAATTCAATACCCCTTCATGCTAATAGCCGCACGCATTACCACCTTAAAAGAAAGGAGGGAAAAAATTTGTTTGAGTTTTGCTAAATCCACCATTTCTAAACCCATACTGAGGACATTTTCCCCGATTTTACATCAACTAATGAAATCAACCAATCAATCAATCAAATAATGAACAATCAACTAATGAACTAATGAACTGCTAATGAACAACTAATCAACTAATGAACAATCAACTAATGAAGAGTATCTGTAAATGGAGTCGCTGCGTTATGCATTCCCGTTGTATTCAAGTTTCTAGCTGGTGAACTCCCGTCTGAATTTAAAACATTATTTCGACCAACCTCGGACCAGAATAACGTAAATACCCGAACATCATCAAACCTGCAAATACCCTTCTTCCCGACTGTACGATCAGATTTTGCTCCGAATGTAATTCGTGCAAGGTTATGGAACCTGTTCCCAGAACAGCTGAGGGGTGGGAGCTCCCTCGCGTCATTTAAAAGAAGAGTAGAAACCACTTATTAGCAATGGAAAAGACTAGTTAAATAATGATCAATAAAATGATTTTTATATAAAGTATTAAATATAAATAGATAGAAATAAAGTAAAATTTTTTCTTGGTACCCTGGTTCAAAGGGCAGGAGGATAATTGGTAGTTTTGTTGGATAAATGAGAGGTAAGGTTGTTTCTTAGAGTAGGATCAGTGACCACGCTGCGTATTATGTTTAAAAGGTAGCGATTGAGGATCTCGGCGTCCAGGAATAGACTGAGTATTGTTGATATGTTTAATTTAGTTTTTGAATTGATAATAAACCACATTTATTGATTGATTGATAATAATCAACACATGTATTTGAGAAACGCAACTTCTGATATCAACTTTATTTCACCATCTATTGGATATACTGCTTCCCCTTCTCTTCACCTAAACCGGGCAAAGGTCAGTTCAAACAGTAGATTTAGGTAGACCTAAGTAAATAAAGTTGGAACACATTTTTTCTACAGGGGGTCCTAGATACACTTTGTAAACCAAATAAAACGTTATTGTCATCGGTTTTATTAAGACAAATACGTCACTGTGTCCTGTTTTCGTTATACTCGTACTTTTGACCGATCGACGTGACCGAAGTGACACGGATCGTTCAAATCCGTGTTATGATATGGTTGAACAAAATACAACCCAACCTAAAAACCAACTACTTCGAGAGTAGGTAGGGCAGTTGCAAATTTCTCAATTCCGTACTTTTCCAACTCTCAACGTAAATTTTAACTTTTTATTTGTGTCCGGTGCATGAAGTCTATATGTTAGTATTCCTTTGTGCACCCTTAGCTCGCTGATACAAACTGCATAAGTACCACTGCTGCACAAGAAAATGTAAATCAAAGATATGTCTTAAAGTCACTCTTCACTTTCATCTGTTAAATTAGTTTTTGTGTATGTTTTTATTAGGTTTAATAGGTTCTCAATATTTCATTCGGCCTATTTGAGCTTGAGCAATCTTCTCCCAGTCCAAAATAAATCACGTGATTCTTTCTAGATTTCAGTAATTATTTGGAATCGGTCATAATGCCAGCATTGGTTTTTACTTTTCAGTAGCAGCCGCTGAAATACTTATTTCGAATTCTTTTTTGGGGGGGAAGGGGACAAACTATTTTTATCATGTCCTAATAAACGAGTATACACTATGTTATATCTTTTTTCTATTGCGAAACTAGAAAACGTTGGGCGATGAAGAAAAACGAGGTCAATCACAGCCAGTGAATAAAAGAAAAAGAAAAAAAAACAACAAAAGACAGAAAGAGAAAGAAAGAAAAGGAAATAAAAAAGAAAGAAAAAAGAGAAAGAAAGAAAAAAGAAAGAAAAGAGATAGAAATAGAAACTAAAAAAAGAAAAGCAAAAAAAGAGAAAGAAAGAAAAACAAATAAAAAAGTAAAAGAAGGAAAGAATAAGAATTTTTTTTAATAGTTCAGCCGACGCCTCCACTCAGCTGTCATATGTAAAGGAACAAAAACAAAAAATAAAGACAAAAGTCAACTGGGCAACATAAAAAGAGAGACTTTAAGAAAGCAACACTAAAACAGAAGCCGTTTCTTAAGCTTTCCATTGAGCCACTTCTATTTCAACCCAAAGTTAGCTTGCAATTATATCATTTTATAATTAAAAGCAATCATTACTCCCCCGGGACGCTGCACCTCTATCACGAAAATTCTATTTTATTTCTTCAAAAATTACGAACTAGTATTCGTTCAGAGAGGTTTTTTTCAACTGTATAATACAAATTTTAGTCAGAAAAAGAGTACAAACCTTTCTGAGAGATATTCACTTGAATTAAGTGCCTTCAACACGGGAAAAGGGACAAGGAACAAATCTCCTTCCAGAACTAGCATGAGCTCCTTGGGTGAACCACTGGTTGACTGCGGCAAGTGCTCTTCGAACGGAGCAATTAGAAGCTCATAAAGTGACCTAAGAGAAAAAAAAAGTTAATTTGATATAACATACCATTACTCAATTTGACAAGCACACTTTGGTATTTTTCCAAGAAAAAAAAAGTAAAGAATACGGCATTGGCCCCTCACAATCCCTACCAGCGGTGCTGGTCTCTGTTACAAGGACCTTCAGCCAGGAAGTGTGATGGGGGGTTGAGGGCCAGCCATTCTGTGCTTTCACCCATATTTCCTTTTTTATCTTCCCCGGATTTCTCTAGGTACCAATTTAGAGCTGGATCAAGTCTGGCTAAGCTTAGGGTCATACCGCTTACCCCCGTTACAAACCAAGGAACCAGCGACACCGAGACTCGAACCCCTGTCCTCATGGACAAAGGATTTCAAGTCTAGCATGCTAAGCACTCGATTACGACGACTAGAATTTTACCAAGTAATTTCATTATTATTTTAAAGGCAGGCTCGATGTAAAACTCTATACTCTTGGGATACATCTATTAGGGGATTAAACACAAATGATTAGTAGAGTTTGTCGAGATTTGAAAGAAATATTTAAAAACAAAAAGAGTATTATTTCTGATCCCTTATGACGCTACCTCAGTCACTGACCTTAGTAAAAAAGGAAAATTGAATGGCACACCACATAGCAAAATAGGATTAATTTCAGCAGAAACAACTTGTTAAACTTTACCTTAGACAGGCAGGTCCTTGCCAAACATTTTTTCTGGAACGGGTGCTACCCGCTCTACTGGTGCTACCCGTTGTAATGCTACCCGATACACTACCCAAGCTGAATAAGGAAGACAGTGAATAATTGGATGAATTGAAAGCGTGGGTTCTGTTCACCATTCTCAGAAAGCCGGTGCGATCTGAATCCTGGTTAAGTCGATCACCGAGTTCTTCCAGATGCTGAGACCATATATCTGTGTCGCCATCTCCGTCACAACCCCTTGAATAAAAGAAAAATTCATTAATAGAATATCTAGTTGTATTATATTAGAAAATATGACTTTAGTTCGAATGACAAATGTTAAGTGTTTTATTCGTCATTCTAACCACAGCTTTATTGCTTAAAATTTCTATATATCTAAATGTATTGACTCGAAATAGCAGTTACTACTTTGGATTTTTTTTTTTCATTTATTTATTTTTGATACTGACAGGCAGAAAATACCCGTTAGAGGTACGGGAGAGAGAATTTGCAGCAAATACTATAGAAACAACTCTGTTCTTGAACACTCGCTCTAATCGTGGTCTATCGAAACTTGTGGGCGGTGTTGGTCTGTTTGTAAGAGAAGATATACCCTGTAAACTCCTTTCTGATCTCGCTAATCCGGACCATGAAGTAATCTGGGCGATGTGCAGACCGACTTACTTGCCCCGCTTATACTCGTGCATAATTGTGGCATCAGTATATTACTCTTACTTGCAAAAGACTGTTGATGTGCTTCGGATCCACTATAGTAATCCTGCTTTTATCATAGCAGGCGACTTCAACCAGACGAAAAAAAGGCTGGCTTTCATCCAGTCTATCCCTTAAACAAGTGGTTCACATGCCTACTCACGTCTCAGGCAGCATTCTGGATCTCATTCTTGCGAACTGTGAGTCCTACTACTGTAATCCTGTTTCTCTCGGACCAGTGGCCAAGTCCGACCATTTTGCTATTCTTTAGAAAGCCCACAGTTCATTGCCCAAGCCTAAACTAAGCCGCGTGGTTACCCGCCCGCTAACGGACTCTGCCATTCGAGCCTATGGTCAGTGGATAGGCAATTATGATTTCCCAGAAGTTGACGGAGATTCAAGCATCCACGAAAAGACTACAAGATTCAGTGACATTCTGTACTCCAAATACACCGAAATCTTCCCCACCAAGTCAGTTACCATTAGTGAGTTTGATAAGCCATGGATTACCCCTGCCATAAAGAAACTCATCCGTGAGAGATGCCGCCTATATTCTATCGGTGATGTAGTAAACGCAAAGAAACTACGAAATTACACCGTCACTGTAATACGGAAGGCCAAACTTCAATATGGCCGTTTATCAGTGTCACCTATGCGCGTCAGTAATCCAAAGAAATGGCATCAGTCTGTTCAAAAAATGTCGGGAAAATCCACTACCTCTAGTGTGAGAATATTGGACGATAGTGGCAAACTTCTCACTGCGACAGATGTGAACTCCTTCTTCACTGAAACCTGCACAACCCACCCTCCACCCGCCGAGTCCCAAAAAGCCGATCTCTTGTACGGCTGCTCAGAAGAGGAAGTTATTGAAGTCACTGAAGAAGACGTCTTCAAAAAATTAATGAAAATTAAGCCCAACAGTGCATCCTATCCTTCGGAACTTCCTGTAAAACTTGTTCGTGAATACGCCCCCTTCATTGCCAAGCCATTATCCGTGTTGATTAACCTGTGTTTCATGCTTAGTACTTTCCCAGATATTTGGAAAAAGGCATATATCCGGGTTATTCCGAAGTCGGGCCCCCCTAAAGCATGTGATGAATTGCGTCCTATCTCGATAACCCCCTGCCTGGCTAAAGTTACGGAAGCATTTGTACTCCGTCGATTGCTCGACCAAATCAGTTCTTCTATCGATAAGTACCAGTATGGTGGACTCCAGAAGTGCAGTACTACAATTTACCTAGTGCGTATGTATGATTGTATACTTACATGGCTGGATAAAGGTAATCGGTTCCTGGATCTAGGTGCAATAGACTTCCAAAAAGCTTTTGATTTCATTAACCACCTGATTGCTGGCCAAAATTTGAAGATAATGGGTGCGAAAAAGCGCGTGTTATCCGTGATTATGGATTTCTTATCTAATAGGAAACAGCGTGTTTATGCCCTGTTTGAGGGGGATTCTGACTCCGATTGGACAGGTATAACATGTGGAGCTCCGCAGGGCACAAAGTTGGCTGCCATTGTATTTATAGCCGTGATCAACTACCTACTAGTCGAATATGAGGATCATTACAAGTTTATAGACAATATCTCTTTTCTATTGAAATACTTAGTTGAAAACGGGATTGTTAAGAAAGAGTTCAGTGACGATTTCTTCGATGCGTTTATTGCCGAGTGCAATGTCTCTAAATTGATCATTAACACGAATAAGTCAAAGGTCTTACGCTTTAATCCGTTGAAGCGCACATTCAGCCAACCGTATGTTCCGTTTCCGATTGTCGACTCAATAAAGATTTTGGGAGTTACTTTTTCAAGTGATTGTTCTTTCGGCTTGCACGTTGAAAATGTTATTAAAAACGCAAATGCATGTCTGCAGTCTTTGAGTACAAAGCGTAGATTTGGCTGTGTAGATTTGGCTATTGCTAGCTTATCTTACATACGTCCGTCCAGTTCTGGAATATGCAAGCCCACTATGGGGGCCTGCAGCACTGCGAACTGTATACCTCATCCAAGAACTTGAGTCGGTGCAAAAGCGAGCCATGTTCATTATTATTGGCGATCGACAACTATCTTATGGTGAAGCACTTGTTAAACTCGACCTCCCCACGTTGGCCCAAAGATACGAGCAGAGTATCCTGAGGTTTGGGAAGTTTCTTCTCTCTAAACCCCAGCATCGAGACATCTTACCACCTACTGCACCGCCCAACAACCGTACGCGTCACCAAAATAAACTGGTTCCAGTAGCTTCACGCACGAACCGCCACGCAAATTCGTTTGTACCTTTTTTTTTACAGATTTACTAAACAAAGCCGAGTGATATTTTCTTCTTTTTTTGTGTGTGTTAATTTGTTATTTAGCATAGTGAGCAACACAAATTAGCTGTTAGCTACGATGTTGTTTAAATAAACCTCTCTCTCTCTCTCTCTCTCTCTCTCTCTCTCTCTCTCTCTCTCTCTCTCTCTCTCTCTCTCTTCCCCCTCCCATGAAGTTACACTTTCCTTACATCATCCCTTAAGACGTCTCCCCGCCCCATTCAGGGTGTGATATGTTTTTCGTTTGGCACCATATTTGGCAATCAGTCATCCGTAAATTGTATCCCGGCCATTTTAACCCTAGAGAGTGGGATCGAACCCCGTTTTCCGTCCAGATTATTGTTTGACAAACGGTCAGTCTAAATTTTATGTTGCAAATCTTACATTACTGACGAAGAAAAGTGGAAATAGCAGCTGGAAAGACTCTGCATAAGGAGTCTTTCTTCTTTATATATATATATATATATATATATATATATATATATATATATATATATATATATATATATATATATATATTTAGTAATCGATTTTTTTTTCTAGTTGTGCATGGCAGAAATATCAAGCCCCTGGGGTAGCGTGGGAGTATTTGTGATGGATAAGAAGAGACAATACCCCCAGAACCACTGCTGGTGCACAGGGTGTCAAATCGGTGTTTCATGTGATGGGTCTTTTTTATTGGGAATATCAATCCCTGCATCCCTTGGCTAGCGTGGAACTATCTGCGATAAATAAGAAGAGAACGACCCTCCAGAACCACTGCTGGTGCACAGGGTGTCATATCAGTTGATGGGTGTTTTTTTTATTGGGAATATCAAGCCCTGTATCCCTTGGCTAACGTGGAAGTATTTGTGATGGATCAGAAGAGAAAGACCCTCCAGAACCACTGCTGGTGCACAGGGTGTCAAATCAGTCGATGGCTGTTTTTTTTATTGGGAATATCAAGCCCTGTATCCCTTGGCTAACGTGGAAGTATTTGTGATGGATCAGAAGAGAAAGACCCTCGAGAACCACTGCTGGTGCACAGGGTGTCAAATCAGTTGATGTGTGTTTTTTTTATTGGGAATATCAAGCCCTGTATCCCTTGGCTAACGTGGAAGTATTTGTGATGGATTTTTTTTATTGGGAATATCAAGCCCTGTATCCCTTGGCTAACGTGGAAGTATTTGTGATGGATCAGAAGAAAAAGACCCTCCAGAACCACTGCTGGTGCACAGGGTATCAAATCAGTTGATGGGTGTTTTTTTTATTGGGAATATCAAGCCCTGTATCCCTTGGCTAACGTGGAAGTATTTGTGATGGATCAGAAGAGAAAGACCCTCCAGAACCACTGCTGGTGCACAGGGTGTCAAATCAGTTGATGGGGTTTTTTTTATTGGGAATATCAAGCCCTGTATCCCTTGGCTAACGTGGAAGTATTTGTGATGGATCAGAAGAAAAAGACCCTCCAGAACCACTGCTGGTGCACAGGGTATCAAATCAGTTGATGGGTGTTTTTTTTATTGGGAATATCAAGCCCTGTATCCCTTGGCTAACGTGGAAGTATTTGTGATGGATCAGAAGAGAAAGACCCTCCAGAACCACTGCTGGTGCACAGGGTGTCAAATCGATGTTTCAGTTGATTGGTCTTTTTTATTGGAAATACCAAGCCCTGTACCCCTTGGCAAGCCAAAAATGGGTCTTTTTTAAAAACAGGCAGCAAACCGTCACCCAACATCGCCGCAGTAAAGATTGATAATGCCAAGCAGAGCTATTTATGATGCATCTTTGAAAATAAAGCATCTAGAAATTGAGAATCTCAAATATGTTTTGTTATATTACAAATTTTAGGTTACAGACACAATTTTTCACCAATTTTTTTGGCTTTTTTTTTATATTTGACTCTTTCTCTAAAATATGTCAAGCAACAACAATTTTTTGTACGATCTTTAGCCACATAGAGAATATTTTTGAGCATATAAATAAACTATTTAATTATCACTATCAACCATCTCTCCTGCCCCCCCCCCCGATATTTTAATATTGTCACGAATTTTCTTACAACTTCTTACATTGGTTTTCGTCTTCCTTCCGTTTTTTTCAAAGCTTTGCTCCTCTCTTCAACACCTGTCTAGTAACACCAATGTTTTACGTCATATTTAGCCAGACAGACAATGTTTTTCCAACCATATCCCATAAATCAAATGTTTAATTAATGTTAGCGATTATAGTTAAGTATTATCAACTACTAAGTTAAATCTCAAAAAAAAGAATAATGACTACGCTCAGCTTGACGCACGCTATTTCATGAGCTTATGTTTACATCTCATACTGAGTTTCATTCACCCTTCAATTTTTTGTCACGTAATCCAGTAGCGGTTCTGACCTCTCTTGTCCCCGCAGCAAAACTGACTAGCCACCCCCTCCCGTTTCTTGAAAGCATTTTCACGCCAAATTAAAAAAAATTATGAATTAAAAAATTTCCCATTTATTTAAAATGACTTTTCTTACTTTAGCCTCTGCAAAAATATTGTTTTATTTTGTTAGAAATGGCAACGACGATACGGAAAGTCGGGAAAACTTCAACTATAATAGGGGGAATGGTGTATCATTTATTACTGACTTGTTGTTTCGTTTTATGTCATATGGCATCTTTATGTCGTATTTTGTGTTTCGTTACTGTAATGCATTTCAATGTATTTCATTTATGTCATTTTAGCTTGTATTTTATTGCCCAGAATTATTCCAGGAACAAAAATTAACAAAAATAAAGGAGAGAAGGTGGGGGGAAGAGGGGAATTATTTTCTTTTTAAATGAAGACGCAAAAAAAAAAAAATTCAAAATCGAATGGGGAGGAAAAATTTTTGCTATTTTTTTAAATAAAATACAGTATAGATTTTTTTACTTAGGAGAGGGTGAAAATATATCTAGTGAAACTTTTCCCTTACCCCCCCTCCCGTAACTGGCATTCCTGTTATTGTCGCCCTATCTATACAATATCCTGAGCTATTATAATTAAGAAATGGTATAATAAATCCCCTATTTAAGTAATGTGTGCCACATCAGGTAAATACTGATAGCTACTTCAATTATCAAAATCTTAATGACTGAAAACCCAGTTGGATATTAATCATTTTTATTTTCATCCCACGCTAGATTTTATCCGCCCTTTAATAATTTTAATTTATTTTTATTGTTCGAAAAAATAAGGAATTTGAGACCCTCCTATAACTCTTCATGAACATTTAATTGAAAAAATATGCTAAACATCGTTAATTACTTCTCAAGCCTTAGATGGTGAATGGTTTGATATTATTTTAATAAATCTTTTGTTCCTTGTTTATGTTACTATAGGAAAGATTTGTCACTTGGCCACTGCTGAATGGCTTTCACACTACAAACGTCATTTTATTGGCTAAGTCATTAAGCTACGTTATGTTAAGTGTAATCTTTCACACTTAAAAAATTTCTTTCACGCTAGGCTAGTGTAAAAATACACAAAACCGTCACAATCATCATAAGCAAACTATTCAAAACAGTGGGATGGACATGGAGAATCAAGCTCAGATCAAGGATAAAGGCTCTCTAGCACCAAGCCACCTGAGGCGAACAGAGCTACGCACGCTAGTCCTCCATCCCAAACTATTTAAAGCCTCCCTCTTTACACCCTCTGAAGAAGTTTCAATTTCCCTTAAATCTTTCCTTACGGCATTCTCCCACTCAATTCAGAAACGACCTGCTTTTCGTTTAGCCCTAGATGGTTGGCTGAAAAGGATGACCTCTGGTAATCTGTCATCCTTCATCCACAGAACGTGGCCTCTCAACCTTTCTTTCATTATAGCCCTAGAAAGCGGGATTCAAGTAAGAAGCTGCATAAAAAGGTAATTCACTACAACCATTAAAAAGATGAACGGCTCTAAAATCCGGTCTACAGTATCATATGCACCTAAAAATGTCTATATATACTCTTTTTATTATACCTCAAGACGACATCTTTATTTATGACATCCTTCCACCCCAGACGAGGACGACCTGTTTGTTGTAATTACCATGCGCCCTCACCCCTTTTTATGCCGCCTTTAGATTATCCCACGCCCTTTTTATGGTTATAACTACCTCATGTTTGATGTTTGAAGTTCAACTCCTAGCGCATCCCTGATTCCCTGAATGTGCTGCTCCAAAAGGGACGTCACAAATGTATCTTTCTCTTCGTCAGATTCGACTTCTGGGTCCTCTTTAATCTCATTGAGAGCTACCTCGTGGAAAGCAACAATGCCTAACGAAAAAGGATTAATAATAAAAAAAAAATTAAAAAGAACTATTAAAAAAAAATAAAAAATAATTAATAATTTGTATTTAGTAACTATTTATTTAAAAAAAATACATTAATAATAAAAAAATACGTTATTAATAAAAAAAAAATACTCTTTAGTGTTGGAAATGTTGTTATTTCATTTTGAACTAGGATCTACGGATAAAGAAGCTATAATAACCATTTTTTTTATTTGTTTGATAAACTTCAATGCTTAGCTATTAAAAAAACAGTAATAATGAAAAGAAAATCACCTCAAATAAACCTGCAGTTTACTAAACCCAAACAAGAAGAATATTGAGTAGTAAATCTTATTTATGTTTTGAGAAAAAATTTAAACGAATTGACCGGACAAAAAAAAAATACAATAGTAGTGACAAAATACAACAAAAGTTAGGGCAATAATATAAATATAATAGACCATAATTTAAAAAAAAAATGCGAGAACAACTCAAGAAGCTGAAAAGAAACGACATTTTGATTAGTGTTTCTTTTTTATGTTGACTTTAAAAAAATAACAAATAACAGACAAAATTTCAGAAGATATTTTTACTAGTTAAGGAATATAATAGTTAATAAAGAATATAGTTAATAATTTAAAATATAATTAGCAATATAAAAGAGTGTTAATAATCAAATACTGAATTTGATACTTTTAACAGATTTTAGATACTTGAGTAACTACTAAAATTCTTTCTTAATATTATTTGATAGACTTCAAAGCTCAGCCATTCAAAAAAAGAAAATAAAAGAAAAAAAATGAAAATTTCTACTAAATAAAAATGCAGTTTACTTAATTCAAACAAAAAAAATTAAGCCGGAAATTTTAGTTCGCAAAAAAAAAATTAAAACGTTCCCGTACTATTCCCAAAAATAAATCAGAAACAGAACAGTTTTGTGAAGAGATATATAAAAATACAATAAGTGGTAAAATACATTGAAAGTAAGGGCAATAATTACAATATAATGAAAGACAATTCAGAAATGTAAGAACAACTTGACATGCTTTTTTAAGTGTATCATGACACTTAAAAAACATAAAATAATAGGGTCAAATTCTATGAGAAAACATTTTCTAAGTGTGAACATACTTGTAATGATCAGTTAAAACTCCTTTAATCAGGCCTTTACTAAATTATGTTACTTCAAAAAACTTATAAATTCACAAAAACCTTCGGATCACCCTTCCCAGTCCAAAAACAAACAGGATTAATGCACTTCTTTCATAATACGATTTTTGTATAATTCGGCTGGTTCTAAGATTCTTTCTTCAAATTGCGTATTGAGTTTTCGTTGAAATAAGTATATTTGTGGCAATCTATTTAGTTTTACTATTTTAAAATGACGCAAGCTTTAATTAATGCTTTTTCCTCTATGAAATCCATACACGATTTTAAATCATGATTTAAGCGGACTTATATAACTTTCTATAGCTTATATGACCAAAATTTACAATCAATATTTAATTTCAAATTGTGAAATATTTAAACTTTAAAAATAATTCAATAGTTAAATTTCAAATCTAAATTACGTTTAATTCAAGCTGATTTAATAAATAGATTTAAGAAGTCAATATTTAAACAGACTCATGTGAGTTCATATGAATTAAATGACTTCAGGCTTATATGGCTTCATATCAAACAGTTCGTGGTAACGAACTGTAGTAAGGAGCGACCCGGCTCAATAGTAACCAAAACTCTAAAAAATGGAATTTTGATACCAATAGCTACATCAAAAGAATCGCATTTTAATGCTGGTTTTAAATATATAAGTTTCATCAAGTTTAGTCTTACCCATCAAAAGTTACGAGCCTGAGAAAATTTGCGTTATTTTAGAAAATAGGGGGAAACGCCCCCTAAAAGTCATAGAATCTTAACGAAAATCACACCATCAGATTCAGCGTATCAGAGAACCCTACTGTAGAAGTTTCGAGCTCCTATCTACAAAAATGTGGAATTTTGCATTTTTTGCCAGAAGGCAGATCACGGATGCGTGTTTATTTGTTTTTTTGTTTTTTTTTTGTTTTTTTTCCCAGGGGTGATCGTATCGACCCAGTTGTCCTAGAATGTTGCAAGAGGGCTCATTCTAACGGAAATGAAAAGTTCTAGTGCCCTTTTTAAGTGACCAAAAAAATTGGAGGGCACCTAGGCCCCCTCCCACGCTAATTATTTTCCCAAAGTCAATGGATCAAAATTCTGAGATAGCCATTTTATTCAGCGTAGTCGAAAAACCTTATAACTATGTCTTTGGGGAAGAGTTACTCCCCCACTGTCCCCGTGGGAGGGGCAACAAGTTACAAACTTTGACCTGTGCTTACATATAGTAATGGTTATTGGGAAGTATACAGGCGTTTTCAGGAGGATTTTTTTGGTTTGGGGGAGGGGTTGAGAAGAGGGGGATATGCTGGGGGAACGTTCCTTCGAGAATTTGTAATGGGAGAAGAAAATTTCCATGAAGGGAGAGCAGGATTTACTAGCATTATTTAAAAAAAAAAAAAAAATTAAAAAATAAAAGTGAAAAAGCTTTTTCAGCTGGAAGTAAGGAACAGCAATAAAACTTAAAACAAACAGAAATTATTACCCATATGAGGGGCTCACCTCCTTCTAATACCTCGCTCTTTACGCTAAAGTATTTTCGGTAATTCAACTACTTATTCTACGGCTTTTGTGATTCAGGGGGTCATTCTTAATGAATTGGGATAAAATTTAAGCTTTAGTGTAAAGAGCGAGGTACTGACGATGGGGCGAATCCTATCATATATGTAATAAAAACATGAGAATACAAAAGTTCTTTACGTAAGCTAATTTATAAGTTACGTAAATCTTTTACCAATAAAAAGATTCGTAAAAAATTAAAAGTTCTAGTTGCCTTTTTAATTAACCAAAAAATCGGGGGGCAACTAGGCTTCGTCCCCCGCTCTTTTTTCCTCAAAATCATTCGATCAAAATTATGAGAAAGCCATTGAGCCAAAAAAAATATGCAAATTTCGTTTTGATTATTCCTCTGCGGAGAGCCAAAATCAAAACATGCATTGATTCAAAAACGCTCAGAAATTAAATAAAAAAAACAAGTTTTTTCAACTGAAAGTAAGGAGTGACATCAAAACTTAAAACGCACAGAAATTACTTCGTATATGAAAGAGGCTGCTTCCTCATCAACGCCCCGCTCTTTACGCTAAAGTTTTTTACTGTTTTAGAAAGAAGAATTGAGAGAAAGAGTCAAACTTTAGCGTAAAGAGCGGGGCGTTGATGAGGAAGCAGCCTCTTTCATATACGAAGTAATTTCTGTGCGTTTTAAGTTTTGATGTCACTCCTTACTTTCAGTTGAAAAAACTTGTTTTTTTTATTTAATCAGTCTGAAGTCCGTTGAAACGTTTATCAACTTGGCGGAAGTGATGAAAGACTTAAGAACCAGGGCTAATGAAGTTTTATTTGGCTTCATATCAGTCTGAAGTCCGTTGGAATGATTATCAACTTAGTGGAAATGATGAAAGACTTGAGAGCAAGGGCTAATGACGTTTTATATGGCTTCATATCAGTCTGAAGTCCGTTGGAATGATTATCGACTCGGTGGAAGTTATGAAAGACTTGAGAGCCGGGGCTAATGACGTTTTATATGGCTTCATATCAGTCTGAAGTCCGTTGAAATGATTATCAACTCGGTGAAAGCGATGAAAGACTTGAGAGCCAGGGCTAATTAGAGTAAAGCGAAGATAGACAGTCTCTGCGAGAGGCAAACCTGGCATAACTTTTACAGAGCTGTATAAAAATGGTTTTTTTTCACTTCTTGATGATCACGCCCATCATTCATTCTAGGGCAGAACTAAGGATAGGTATACAGTTAGGAAACAGATCAATATTTAACTCTAATAGCGTTATTATTTATTGAACATTTTCATGTTAAACGATGGTTAGAAGATACAGCCAATCACAGGACTTTTGTCTTTTATATGGCTCTTGAGTTTTTCACATAATGTATTGTTTTGTATCTTTTTATGAAGTAATACTAATAATAAAAAAATTTATAATTTTGATAAGTAAATTATAAATTTGACAAAATTTAATTTAAAACAATTCAATCAAATGATTTAATGAATCAAAATTAAAAAATAATTATATGACTACACCTTTTTCTGGTACAAGGAGCCAAATGTAGAGATATCCGGCAGCTATACTGAAATAAAGCATAGATGCCTTCTGTCGGTTGATAATAGCAATTGTTTCTTCAATAGATGTCGGTATATTTTCATCCAACCTCGTTGCTCTGGCGCTTTCAGAAAGGAACTGAGGCCCTGTCCGTTTTCTATCCAATAAGAGATCAACAAAGGCTCGTGTTCGTGCTCGCTCAGCCAATAGTAATGCTTCATCAGCTTTTCCTAATCCTATGAGCACCCTCTAAAAAAGAAGTGCCTTAGAAATAGGAATATAAATTTAAAACAATTTGATAAATACAGAAGTGGACCGAAAATATTTTAGTAAATATTAGGGAAACGAAGAAAAAATAATTTGATCGATACAGATATTTTTACTATTACTCTGGATTTTTCTTTTTTTTTCATATGTGCTTGATTTATTTTTCTTTTTTCTTATTCTTTTCTCTTGATTTTCTTATTTTTTCTCTTGATTGATTTTTCTTTTTTTCATATATCATATTTATTGGATTAATTTTTTGAAATTAGTTCCTTATATTTTTGAATTATTTATTTTTGAAAACTTCAAATAATTTGACCAATAGGGGACTGTACACAAAATATTTTGAGGAAATTGACTCATTTTAATAAAATAAAAACTTATAAAATTAACCAAAAATAAATTAATAACTTCTTAGTTTCCTGTTAGCATTTTATTTAATTTTGAAAATTGCTAAAATTTTGATTAATGAAGTGATATTAAAAAAGGCACATTGTGTGATAATTATTATTTCATCATTTAGGCTTTATCTTTTATCTTTTGTCGATAAATTTTGTTTATTTGGATTTTCACCATTAATCTTGCAACTAGTTATGACCTTAAATCTTCACAACACAGTTGTGAATTAAAGTCATTTTTCCGCGACCCATTATATCTCCAGCATTTACAAGACTATTTTTGTCAGCTAGAATACTCGCTACAGAGGCAGAAAGTAAAACAGTTCAAAATAGGGATGAAACCTTTTTATTGACAGTGAATAGCTATAAAATTATTTAACTGGATATGCTGCTGATGATGAACACTGTATATGTGTTAGAAATATCCAGATAAATAATTTTATATCTATTCACTGTTAATAAAAAGGTTTCATCCCTATTTTGAACTGTTTTACTTTCGTCATGGAAAGGCAGTGTGGTCTTCGAAGTTATATACAGAGGCAGAATTTAAATAGAAATTGGTCTTCGGCGAATAACGGATGAATTTAAGAGAAACATCTGACAATTAAAGGTACCATTTAAGCCCAAGTTACCGGTCAACTCCTCCCCTTTTCCGGAGTAGCCTATACCTTACCACACCACTAATCTGCCACAGGTCAGTACAGTTGCGCACGCTCCCCTACCACTTTTAGAACCACTTTTCAGAGCACTTTTAAAACATTTACTCTCTAATCCCTTTTTTGAAGTTCCAACTGGCTTTAAATTCTAAGATTTTAAGGTTTGTGCGAAAATATTATCTACTATACACAACTGCTAGCCTTGGTGATAAAAGAAAAGAAAACAGACTTATAATTGCATTTCTGTGCTACCAAGCTAAATTGTGATTTTCCCCAGATTGAAAGATGGAGGCCTGAAATAGTACACTTATAGGTTTTGGAAATACAAAGATTTCAATTGTATACTTTTAATTTTGGTCCTTCACCATAATCAACAAGTTTCAAGCTCTTTTTCAAAATCCCCATAAATTCGTTTTCTTCACTATTTTTAAGTTTGACATGGATAATAGTAACCATTCCCAAACCAATACCGAATGACCAGTACAAAATGACTTATTTATTCGGTATCACTGGCTGGGTTCAATAGGTACTTAAGGTTCTACAGTTATCATTCATTTATCAATGACACTGATTCGAAAGTTAGGGGAAGGGGCCGGATATGTTTCCCTAGGAGGTGGTGATCAAAACACAAAATAAAATTTTAGTTAAAGGTTTTCAATTTTTCTGATGCAATCTCCGACGGGATACTACTATTACTAGTTGCAACTTATTGCACCACAAAGCAACCTGATGCCAACACAGATGAGCAAGCTCCTCCTCCATCCCAATCTATTCAGAGCTTCCCTCTTTACATCCTTCCAATAAGTTCTAATCTCCTTTAAACCCTTTCTTACGAGCTCTTACAACCCGCCCTGCTTTTTAATTGGCCCTAGATGGAAGACCAAAAAGGACGATCTTTGGCATTATGTCATTCTTCATCCGCGAAGCCTGTCCTAGCCATCTCAGCCTTTCTCTCATTATAGCCTTAAAAAGCGGGATAGAGCCACAATTTTCGTACAGCTTATTGTTTGAGATACGGCTAGTCAAATGGATATCCAAAAGAATTCATAGACGGTCTGGAATAAATTTAAAAAAAAATCTAAAAAAAATCTAAAAAAAAGAAGGGAACGATCTTCACTTTGAACTTTATTTTGACATTTTAGATAAAGCATCGATTGTTTTCCTATTAATTAGATCTTAATTTCTTATTTATTTTTCTTATTTTATTTATTATTATTTTATTTCTATTATTGTTATTTTTGTTTATTTTCTATTTATTATTATTATTATTTATTTATTTATTATTTATTATTATTCTATCCATTATATTTATTTATTATTCTAGTTATTTCTATTATTATTATTTTATTTTTTATTTCTTATTTTATTTTTACATCATACTAACTATGAAAACAGAAGAATCAGAATGCTTAAAAGCAAAATAATTCGATATTCGTTTCACTATAAATATGCAATAAGTACAAATAATCTGCAATGAAAGACGCATAAAAGGAATGAATTTGTATACAATAACAACGTATGCCTTTTAGCAAATACGTGGGGGTATTGGAAAAAATGCTTTGCATTTTGTAGGGGAGCGTAAATAATTGGTAGATTTAAGGAAAGAATATTATAAAGAAAGTGGCAATGATATAGTTTTACCTATATTTATATAATTCACTTATACGCATATAGCTACTTACTATAGATACTTACAGTGATATAGATTTGCTTATAGATATATATAATCCATTTATGTAATTATATAAATTAGTTATCCTTATAGTTATATAATTGAATTATAGTTACATAGTTACTTGGTATAGTTAATCATTAGTATTACTTGGAGTTCTATAATTGAAGTAAAAGTAATGTAAAAGGAAGAATTTAGGGGAAATTCTACGGCTGGGAAATTTCTAGATTAGGACTGAAACACAGAGGTCTCTTACTATAGATTTATGTAGGATTTTCTTTACGTACGATTTTCTTTACTTTTCTTTATGATTTTCTTTTCATTTTAATTATGTACGATTTTCTTTACTTATCTTTCTTTACGTATTTACGTGTTTGATATCAAGTGCTGTGGCGTGTTGGTTCAGTCTTTGTTCGTTTTGTCACGGTCCTTGCTGGCTTTTGTATCAATAAATTATTATTATTATTACAGGAGAGCAATAAATGATATAAAAAAGGATAAAATAAACTAAACTAAAATACTAAATAAAAATAAATATAAAACGAACTAAAATAAAAAATAAACTAAGGCTAAAATAATAAAAATGGGCAGTATAGACAAAGGCTACCTGAAGTGCATGATAGGCACCAGTCTGAAGGTCAAACAGTGCCAATCTTTGATCTTGACCCCGCCTATTATCCCGACGAACAAGTTCAAGTAGAGCCGTTGCCTTTTCTAAATGACTCTTAGCCTTTTCAAGGTCATCTGCCGTCCAGGCTGCAACACCAAGCCGATGATGGATCTTCGCTTCATCCTCTCTCCTGCCCAACGCCTCCGCCAATTGGAGTGACTGCTCCAAGTAAGAAATGGCCTGACTAGTATGTCCTAAGGTGTGATGAAGCCTTCCCAAGCTAAAGAGTGCTGTTGCTCGAGCTGATTTATCGTTATTCTGCACAGCGGCACTTAAGTGCTGCTCTTGGTAGCTAACAGCATCCTCTAAGTTCCCGAGAGACTCATAGCATAGTCCTATATTGCCAAGAGCTCTGCATTGTCCAGATGGGTCTGATGTACTTTCAGCAATTTCATAATCAAGTTGATGATATTGTAACGCGGTTGAGTTGTCCCCCATGCGGTGATAAACAAGACCTAGGCCGCTAGATGCCTCTGCCTCCAGTATACGGTCGCCCAGCTCCCTGTAAAAAAAAAAAAAAAACTTACAAAAGTTTAAAAACTATGATGAATTAATATTATCATACAAATAACAATTCAAATAGGGATAAATCTTTTTATTAGTCCGCAAAAAACAATGATAAAAATTCTGGATATATCGATCACATACACAGTTTATGTGCTAATGACGGTCGCTGTGTATGTGATCAAAATACTCAGAACTTTATCATTGTTTATCAAACAGGATTTATCCCTATTAGAACTGCTATTTTTACGTCATGGAAAGGCAGTGTGGTCTTCAAAAATACCATAATTCATATTATCATAAACTATTAAAACTATGCACATACCTGTAATTTCAATGTAAAAAACTTATTCGATATTTAACTAAGGTTTATTAAAACCAAATAGGAGTTCTGTTGGAAATATTACGAAAGACAAATTTTTTCCTTGTCTTGCATATTACCTAAAATGTTGTATATTCCCCTTCATTTTTTTTTTTAAATAATTCGATAGCGAACCGCTCATAGTAACGAATTGTAAGTCAAGAATACCCATTCACTAGGGGTGATCTCATTGAACTAATAAGAGCGAAATATTAGGAGAGGGATTATTCATCTGTGCTACTGGATCCTCTACTGGGGACCACGTAGTAAGAAAATATTTCTCTACGGGGTTATACCCTAAAACCTGCTCTTTGAAATAAATTCTTTCTACCATTACAAAAAAAAAGAAAAAAAAAAAGAATCCCAATGTCTTTGTAACGCAGCTCATGTTCAGTATTGCCACTTCTAGTGATTTACTAATAGTTTTTGGTGATACTTTCTCCCTTAGCAACAGCTTCAGCTGTTTTAGTAGATTACTATTACACAAACACACACACGCACACACACACACACAAAAAAAAAAGAAAAAAGAAAAAAAAAAAGCGAATCCCAAATGTCTTTGTAACACAGCTCTTGTTCACTATTGCCACTTCTAGTGATTTACTAATAGTTTTTGGTGGTATTTTCTCCCTTAGCAACAGCTTCAGCTGTTTTAGTGGATTTTTGGCAAACCAAATTCAAAAATAAAAAAAAATAAGATTTGGATCTGCTTGGACCTTTCTTGGACATTGGAACTTTAGACAATAATTTTGACTTGAATAGTCAAAACTAACAACGGCTGAAAATTCTTCAAACAGGAGGGTAGATAGGTAAAAAAAAAATACTCATGTGTTCTTGAAAAGGCGCTAAGCATCAAAATTTAAGTTTATTTTAAAGCTAGATAAACCTAAAAGTGTATTTGACAGAAAACGAAAAAAAAAGCTTCTCCATCGTCACCTTCCCTAATAATTAAAAACCTTCTGACGGTTTCAACGAAAAATAAAACAAAACAATAACATAAAACTCAGCTAGTTTTTGTTTAGTATTTGGCAATCCTGCTTATTATATGTCCACTAAATATGCATAATTTTCAAATAGAAACCAATCTCAATCTTATTACTAATATTTTACCATACTATATGCTGTATTGTACTATACTACTTATATCAGTTTCTAGAGCTTTCAATCATTAGAAAATAAGAAAAAATATTACCATTGAATTTTGAAATATTTACAAATTTATAAATTTTTATTACTTATTCATCAAAAGTTTAACAGTTGCAACGAGAGGACAGTCAAGTTTTTAACTTCACTTTCGTCATTAATTCAAGGCTCCTGCTTCTTCAACGCTGCCAAACAAATGTAGTTTTATGCAAACGTGGCCAAAAAATATGGTAAATATTTTGACAATATTAGTAGCCAAAAAGTATCAAATTTAATACCTAATTATACTGTTACTTACTCACCTCTTACTAAAAAAGGCTCATTCAAAAAGAAGTTTTAAAAACATTTTTTCGCAATAACAAAGGTTTAAAAAAAAAAAATCTAATTTGCGAGAACGCATATTATTCAAAAAATATTTAGAAGCAACAATAAGCTTATTTACATATCTTATATATTTAATACATATTGTATATAATCTATATCATATATTAATATATATTTAGAAAAGAAATAAAAAATGAGAAAAAAAGGTCACTTGTTAAATACACTTACAAAATATGGTTCGAAGGAGTTTACAAATCTGTTCGTACGGCTCTTAACGGATCGTAGTTTATTGCGAAGGCAAGTAATTCTGCCGATCTGTGCAGAAGGTGGAAAAATAGATCGGTGTTTCTCATCTTCTAATAGCCTTTTCCCGAAATTTCATTATTTACACTGTCTTCGAGCGAATGATGTGGACAAGTTCAAGAGCACTTTCAGAATTGCTGAGTAGTACTCGGAGTCCGAGTATTATTTTATTCGCAAGTTTTTGGACATCTTCGAGGTCTGCTGATACGTACGCAGTATTTTGTTTTAAAGATTATAATTATTATAGCATATTATTTCATATAAAAACACTAATGGCTGCTACTTTTTGCTGTCCAGTTCCCAAAAATGAAACCTTTTTAGTAAAAAAAAAAGAAAAAAAAAAAAAAAAAAAAAGCTCTTACCTGGCAATAGATATTTGATGCTCCAAACACGACAAAGCTTGTTCATAGTTGCCAAGCATTGAGTGAAGGTGGCCTAATTCTCCATAGGCTTGGGCTTTACAGGTCATCTGACTCAATTCGTGGGATACCACTAACCGCTTTTCGAAACAGACAAGTGCTTGTTGAAGATTTCCGTGTAATTTATGAGAGTTGCCAAGACCCCTAAACAATAAAGAGTAATATCACTGACAAACTGAAGTACCAAGGACAGTGAAAATGGAATCTGATTGTTTGAATCGTTAAAGTGAGAACTTTACTCAGCCTTTTAGGCCTATATCTTAAAAAATATTTCGAGATATCGGAACTCAATTTTCAATAAAAAAAAGCAAAATGTAGTTATACAGTTCCTGGTAGCAGCGAGCGTCAGAATAAAAAAAAAAAATAATTAGAAGAAAAAAAGGTAAAAATATTTGGCACCCAAATACTTAAAATGTGTAGCTTTCCTTAGAAGGTGCATTTATGCTTGGAAATCAACATATCGTTAGTTTATGAGTTTTTACGGCCGAAAAGCACAGTCAAATTTAACAGCTTAGTTGTGTTTATATATTTTCACGGTTCAACGTGACAACGCTGATAAAATTTGGCACTGCCTTAAAAAATTCATGATTGTAAAAAAACGAAAGAAAAAATCATAGGATATTGCGGTTTTCAGATATGAATAGACGTAAGATCCCAGATCTTACGTCCATAGATCCCAGGGTAAGATTCATCTCCTCGGTACTTTATAGAAAATATAAGGTCAGAAATAGATGGAGAGAAAGACCTCAAAAACAAGAAGAACAATAGGGAATTCTTTCCGCGAGACAGTGGGAATCTAATTTGGATGAATATTTCGGCCCTATGTCCAAGGGCCATCCTCAGAAAAACATAAATATATAGAAAAAGAAAAATTTATAACAACCTTCGACCAATAGAACTAAAATGAAATTTTTTAAAACAGTCCCAACATCCTTACTTCAGCGAAGTTCAACCAGGACTGATAAATAAAGTGAGATGAAACGAGACAATTTCTTGAAATGAAAGAAGAACAATTAAGAACACGTTTTTAGTGCTAATCTTCCTTTTCTGGCAGCTGACCTTCAAGGTCTACTTGTGGTTGATTCTGTGTCAATATCTACTGTTTTTTTTAATATTTTGCAAAATCGTTTTTAATTAAAGTTGTGAATAGAGCATTTATGAATATTTCCCTCAGTCCCTATTTAAGGAAATATTATTATTAATCTTAAATCTGATTTCAATTGCTTCTCAAACTACCTGCTTTATGCCTAGGTCATTGCTACTAAGGGCGGATTCTTCAAACAACATCACGTTTTGCTGAGGACGACCCTTGGACATAGGGCCGAAATATTCATTCTAATTTGTTTCCCGCTGTCTTGAGAAATTCGCTATTGCTCTTTTTGTTTTTAATGTTTGTGATCGAAAGGCAGCGTGGTCTTCGTCACTATAGAGAGAAAGACAGGGACACAGAAATAAAAGACGAAAACGGTGAAGGACTACTAAAGTGAAAGCTACAAAGGTAAAAAAATAATGAAGAAAGGAAGACAAATATAAACAGGAATCCAAGGTAGTTTACCTGTAAGCCCTCTCTTGATCCTTAATACTTTTTGATTTTAAAGCAATGGCTAAATACTGCTCATGGCAGCGAACAGCATCTTCATAGTGATTTAAGCTATCATAACAGTCACCAAGGTTCCCATACGCTCGACCCTAAAAATGCCAAAAAGTTAACGGTAAGACATTGAAATGGCAAATGGCAAAAATTAAAAATGGCAAAAAGTTAACGCTAAGACATTGAAATGGCAAATGGCAAAAAGTAAGAATGGCAAAAAGTTAAAAGCTGAGATAAAACGGCAATTATGAAGTGTTTTGATTTAATTCTTATTTAGCATACATTTTCTAGGATATGATTGAGAAGGCCTCACTTAATTACTGTAATAAATCACCCGAAGAAAGTCACATAAAACCATTCGAACTACCATAGCCAGTGGCGCGGGTTGAACAGGAGGGGTGCATTTGCCCTTTAGGATACCTCCCTAAATTAAACAAAATATTTAATTTAATATTTGTCATTTTCATTGAAAAATATTCTTTTGCGTTTTCACTGAAAAAATCGAACAAAAAAACTGCCCCCCCCTTAATTCCCTTGAATTCACGTCACTGAATACGGCTGCATGGGACCCACCTTAATTCCTTCTAGCAGTATTATATTCATGATTTTAACCTATGATTTTATTCCTTGACATTTATTTTGGTCTAAATATAAAGACCTTGTAGTAGCATTTGCTATTATGATTTTTTTTGTAGATTGCATGCTCCTATTAAATTTGATCTATTGGATCGAACAAATTTTAATAAATATAATTAAAAGTGTTCGAAATTCCCAGTAAATATATGAAAATAATCACATGACGTTACATTACAGGTACCTGATGCGATTCCGTGATGTTATAAAGCGGATACGTCATGCAAGTAACTCCCCTGAGTACTTTTACCATCAGAGTGGGTAAGTTTGCAATCCTCCGAAGAGAGTATATATTTTTTCATTATTATTTAAAGCATGAAGGCAAGCGAGTACTTCTCAATTAAGGAGATATGTAAAATACTATTTTCGTCAATAAATGGGAACTTTATAAGTAGTTTGGTAAGTAACCCCTTTTTCGTCTCATAACTTTTCCGCGTGATAACCACTGATCTGCGTTGCGCAGGTACCGATCATCTGATTCTCTGCATTAGGATGGGAGTACAATGCGCGGTTGAGGGAAAATCATATGACGCTTCCCGTGTCCCATTCAGAGCAGGGTCGACTCTGGTTGAGTTACAGCGTCACACCGCTGACACCCGTTCAAACCTCGAAACCCTGCCCTTACGGAAACAGGATTCCAAATTTAGCATACCAACCATTTGGCTCGGAAGGCTTTCGTACAAACTGAATTTCGTTCAATGGCGAGTTGGAGCTTTTAGAAACATTTTCTATAGGGGGGGGGAGGAGGGTAGGGTACTTGGGAGGCTATGTTTTTGGGGGGATGGGAACAAAAATTCCTACGGTCGTCAAAAAACAGTATATGCTACGGTTTCATTTGTTTTCCGCGTCGTAAAGCAGGCTTTTAGGCTAGTATATTCTATTCTAACAACGTCCGATTGAAATATTAATCATACAATTGAGAGTTACTGACAATTAAGATTTTTAGAGTGTTAAGTAATGACTAGGAGTAAATATGGCAACTTTTTACGCTGTCAATTAGAATAGAGTTAAACTAAATTACCTGTCAGACTTTGTTGAAGTGAATTAATTGAGTCTGCTTACTAATTTGCATACCGAAAACCAATTCTAATAATATGGTAGGAACATTTTTTGATGACACTTTTTTTTATATTAAGACAGGTTTGTACTAAACCTGACGATATGTTATTTAACAATGGAATTTCCGTCCAACTGACCCCGGAAAAGTATTTAGGTTGATTTTGATAGGTAAGAATAAAATTATTTGCTACATGTTTTATTTAAGTAATGTGAAAGCGTAGATTTCTCAACGAATATCCACCTCCTGTGAAAAGTATTTAGATTTCGAAATATAAGACTGAAAAGTTTTTTGACAGTAAACAAAAAAACTACTTTCAGATAAGAGTAGATGTAATACGAACTAACAACTAACATAAATATCATCGAAAGAAGAGCTGCAATTAAAGGGCACAACTGGGGGGAGAGGGAAAGGGTATAACTAGGGGGGGGGGAGTATTCTGACACGTAAGAATAAACATTGTTTGCTACGTGTTTTATTTAAGCAATATGAAAGGGTAGATTTCTCAACAAATATCCACCTCATGTGAAAAGTATTTAGATTTCGAAATATAAGATTGAAAAGTTTTTTGATACTAAATAAAGAAACTACTCTCAAATAAGAGTGCTGTAATGCGAGCCAACAACTACCATAACTATCATCAAAAGAGGAGCTGCAACTAAAGGGCATAACTGGGGGGAGGGGAAAGGGTACAACTGGGGGGGGGATTCTGAAACGCAAGAACAAAAATTATTTGCAACGTGTTTTATTTAAGCACTATGAAAGCGTAGATTTCTCAACGAATATCCACCTCCTGTGAAAAGTATTTAGATTTCGAAATCTAAGATTGAATTTTTTTTTGATACTAAACAAAGAAACTACTTTCAAATAAGAGTAGATATAATGCGAACTAACAACTAACATAAATATCATCAACAGAGGTGCTCCAACTAAAGGGCACAATTGGAGGGAGAGGAAACTGCTAGTTCTAGATTTTGAAAATATCTTGTTGGTATTTTCACTAGAAATAAAAAAGTGACCCCCACCCCAAGATTTAAAAAAAATATTTTTGTATCTTCATTCTTAATAAAGGCAAAAATCCTTGACCCCCTCCCTTCGTAAATAGGCACCCCTTTTCATAATTCCTCAAACCTACTTTGGATCCAGAAGAAGTTTTGCTTAATTCAAAAATGTATTACTGCTTCGAATATCAAACATTTTCAAACATTTGGATGATAGTGTACTTTTTAATATGTGTATTATTTAAAGAAATAGCAAAAAACATTGCCATTTAGAGCGGGATGGCAAAAAGGAGTGACAAAAACAGAGACAAAATAAATTGAGAAAGATAAGTATTTCCAAATAAAAAATTTCAAGATTTAAGATATTTTGGATGTACTGAATTTCGAGATGCAAGATTAAAAGGTATTTGCTGCTTTCTTTAAGTGATTCGAAAGCATACATTTTTACATTTTTTTGAAAAACGCCATTTTTTTTAAATACATTTTTTTAAAAAAACGTGCTTCAATTGCTTTTGAAAAATGATGCTTCAACAGGTTTTTTTTTTTTTTTTTTTAATCTGTCGTACTGCATCATATCCTATTTTTAAGAAGATAACTGATAAAGCAATGATCCGTTCCAACTTTTTTGCTTTGCTAAATATTTGCCCTACTTACCTCAAGACAACAAGTTATCTTGTTGTTTGTAACATTATTGCATTAAAACCTCCACCCCCTGAAATTTTTTTCTTAAATTTAAAATGTGGTCTTTAAGATAGATTTACATGGTATAATATGTAAAATCTATATCCATCTCGCTTAAAAATGATATAGAATTGCCCTAAGAAACAAGACGCACTGTTTATCACTATAAATAAACAAACTATCAAACCAGGGACTAAAAAAAGGGAAACTTTTCGACTGAACGCTGATTAATCCTTCAGATTTGCCGCTTACCCCTTGAATTGTCTCCTATTTTCCGGCCACTGTCCTTCTTGGGTCCAGATATTGTTCCTAGTTACAAGATTTCTTGTCAGATTAACCACTTAAACCGTCTTTTTTGTGCCTTTTTGAGGATTGCGTTTGTTGAATGACAACAGAATGCATATAAACAAATCTGTATGTGCTTTGCAAAGTTTTATTGTAACTTTTACTCCACCCAGCGACAAAAATACCCCTTACCCTAGTCCTGGATATGACACCGCCTTTTATGCTTATGAAATACAGCAGAATATATCAACCTACCTTGTCCAATATGGCAGTCGCATTATTTATCCGGTCCAGTGTTGTCAGCTGGCTCTCAAAGAAAACTATTGCATCTTCAAAGTGGCCCATGTTCATCCTCGCAATGCCAAGGTTGCCATATGCTTGTGCCTCCGCACTAGCCTCTCTTAATTCTCTTGCTTTTTCAAGTTGCTCTTCATAGCACCTTATGGCGTGAGTGTAGTTGCCAAGTGCCATATGAACGCCAGCAAGGTGGCCGTGAGCACGGCACTCTCCTTTGGCATCAGATATTTCTTGCCTAATTGTCAATTCCTTTAAAAGATTCATAATATTATTCACTTATGGTATCAGTATATTATATCATACATATCAAATTAAAAAAGGAGGGGGGATAGAACCACCCTTGATGTAATACCAAGGGTTTCTCAGCCCCTTACCTCAGACCGACTAAACATCCTTCTACAGAGCTTGTAATTTGCAGTAAATTAGGAAATAATCAAGTCTCTGTGTTCATTTCCAGAAGAGGCTCGTGTACCTGAGACTCGTGTACGTTTGTGATACAGTACGAACGTAGTTGAAACCATGTAAAACACCCCCACCGTCTCAAAAAGAAAATTTAAGGAGAATCCATACAAAAAAGGTAGGCAAAATGGATAACCCAGTCAAAAAATACCGCTATTTGATATAAGAGCTACGCAACGCCATACCAAAGGCATAGTATTCGACCCCCCCCCAAATTCCAAACAAAAACGTATAAAAAAATGGAGGGGGTATACCTCCCTTTAGAACTCCTCTAAATAGAATCTCTGAGACGTCCCTAGTATTACTAATATACCAATAATAAATGATACGACTAACATACTTCCATCCCAGCTACAAAATTAACTTGCAACCTGACATGAAAAGGTAAATATTACCAATATTTGAGTTCACGCACTCTCCGGTTAAGATACTTTATCAGGTGAGTCAAAATGTACTTCTTCCAAAATTTTGGATTGGAACTCAAAGACCTTAGTTTACAGCTCCTGAATGCACAATAATAGTTCAAATGAAAACATTCTTTTTTTTTAAACTTTAAGTTATAATTTAAATACGTAGTACTATAGTCCAAACGTTATTTAATAGTAACATTACTAAATGATGTTATAGTAGTAACATTAAGTTATTCTATTTGCTTTTTCTTCCTGATGATAGGTGTGAAGAAAAATTACTAGAAAGAAACTTCGTAATTAAAACAGTTTTCATATATTTTTCATCTCAACCGAAGTTGATATTATTGTCCCCATATACACAAAACAGCTTGGGTTATTCTTCTCCTTTTTGCCTATTTTTTCCCCTCTTTTTTTGAACAAAATGTTTTCTAGTTATATTTAATTTCTTTTCATCGGATTCTATCATCTTAGTCCTCCCCCCCCCCAAAAAAAAACCCCCATCATTTTCAAGTTTTTTTCCATACGTTCTTAAATTGATGAAACTATCCTGTCCTTACATTTTTTTTTGAAAAGAAATTGAAAATGCGAAAAATTTTTAAATAAAATTTTCGAAGTGTAGGTTAAAAACTTTTCTCTCTTTTTTTCGTAGAGTTCATTTTGCTCTTTGTCTTTTTAATTACTTTTTTTAACTAATTTATTTTCTTTTAGTCGAAACTAAAAAGAAAAAAAATTCTAAGTAATTTAAGCTTCTCAGAAAATAATAAGATGTAGCATATGAACTACAATTATTCTAAAAACTATAATGAAATACGATGATGGGAGTTTTAAAACTTTCTGAAGTCTTATCTTTAAAATTTTATTTTTACTTTATTTTACATTTCATTTTTCCTCTTTAATTGAACTCCATAAAAATTCTAGATGAAACTGAAAATACTCAACTTTCGTTAATTTCCACTCCTTCAAATCAACATTCCGGTTTTATACTCAAAAAATTAAGAATTGAAGCTTTCGAAAACTCAAAAATTTCAATTTAACTCCACTATTATTATGTCGATAAGGAGCAAAAACATCTAAATTTTATTTGTATGAATGCTCACTTAAAAACCAAAGAAGATTGCCCAAGTACATCAAATTTTTACGTTTTCATAAGTAATTACACCGGCAACTTAGTTTGCCGGTACAACAGACATTTTAAACTTCATTTTATTACGAAAATTAAAAATTTTAAGACTCGAACGTGAATGATAAACATGAATTCAAACCTACAACCTTTATTTTATCAACTTCAAACTGTCTATTAATAAAAAGCTTTGTCGCCTTCTAATAAATTCCTAAAATGTCGTTACACAGTAGCCGATAATCATACATAATTACATTAATAAAATAGAGAGATGAATAATTATTTTTTATTATTTTTTTTTCAATTCATACCACGATGTCTACCAAACAAACTGGAAAAGTTGATCTGTGATTAAAAAGCCAGTAATTTCACACATGAAATTTAATGCAATTACTATTTTAATTACATTGATGCATCAAGGCCCAAATATTATAGGGGGGGGGGTCAAAAGATTTGTGGAGGAATAAATTCATCTACAATTCAGATTTTCGAGGCCAGAAGAGGGTAGGAGTGGGTCTTTCAGACAAGTCTTGATGAGATATATACGCATAAACTTAATTTGGGAGGTAGAAAGAGAGAGAGGGAGGGAGGGAGAGAGAGGGAGAGAGAGAGAGAGAGGGGGGGGAGAGAGATAGAGAGAGGAAGGGAGGGAGAGAGACAAGGAATCAATAAATAATCCCGAAACAGGCAAATTATATAGGATACTAGCAGGAGAGCCTTGCGAGGGCCCGTTCAAGAAAAACTTGCCACCTTAGCCAAACATAAGACTCGAAGTTTCCTTTATCCCCGCCTCAAAAAAAAATAAAAGCTTCAACAAGATCTACTAGCCCTATAAAACTCAGTGACTGTATAAAGATAAATAATCGCTTGGCCTTAGGCACCAGTTGCATAAGACCAGACGATTATTTTCAGAGCTGAAGCTCTGAAAAGTTTTGAAGTTCTTCAAAATCTCCCGAAAATTTAACG